>NC_056733.1:1783404636-1783502136 GCF_019279795.1 Protopterus annectens | reverse complement strand
GATCTGGATGTGAATCCCTTCATGATGAGGTGTGCAAGGTAGAATGTTTTTCTAACCACTTTGGCAACATGGGTGTCAAATGAGAGGTCGCTGTCAACTTGGGTCCTTAGGTCTCTGATTACTTTTTCCATACTCAGTGGGTTGCTGTCTATGTGATAATTTGTGGGTACTTTGTTTTTCCCAAAGGGGATGACTATACATTTTTTGGCATTTAGTTTAAGGCCGTGACTCTGGCACCAGTTGTCCGTTTCTGTGAGGCCTTTTTGTAGGATGTATGTGTCCGCTGGTGTATCGACTATGGCGCCTAGTTTGCAGTCATCTGCGAACTTTGTCAGCCACAACCCTCCCATGTTTGCTTTAACATCTGAGAAATAAATACCGAACAAGAGGGGTCCCAGGACAGATCCCTGTGGGACACCACTTGTGACTGACTTTGAGTCTGACATTGCTCCAGCAATTTTAACTTTATGGGTTCTGTCCTTTAGCCAGTTTGTAACCCATCTAGTGACATAAGGGTTTACGTTCAAGCTGTTGAGCTTATCTATGATGCCTGAGTGGGGTATTGTGTCGAAGGCCTTAGCCAAGTCCAGGTAGGCTGTATGGACTGCTTTACCCTCATCAATGGCTCTAATGACTGTTTCGAAAAAGTCAACCAGGTTCAAAAGGCAGGATCTTCCCTTTACAAAGCCGAACTGGGTGGGGTCAAGTGTCTGTAGGTCTCCTATGTCTCTGTTTATGAGTTCCATAATGATTCTTTCCATAGCTTTGCAGACCAGGCTGGTAAAGCTTATGGGGCGGTAGTTTCCAGGGTCTGTAGAGGTACCCCCTTTATGGAGTGGGACCACTGTTGCTTTACGCCAGTGTTCAGGTACATATCCTGTAGTAAGGCTAAGGTTAAATAGCATTTTTATGTGCAGGTTTAGCTCCTCTTGGAGTTCACGTAGCACGCAACCCAGGATACCATCAGGTCCCATTGATGCTGTGATTTTAGCTTTGTTGAGGGCGGTTCTCACTTGGACAACTGAGATGACAGGGGGATTACATTCAGCTGGGATAAGTATTTCTTCTTTTGGGGATGAGGGAGGGGAGAAATTTGCACTGAACCTGTCAGTCAGAATGTTGGCAATATCTGTGGGTTCAGTGTATTTTTTGTTGTTGTGAACTAACTCTGAGCATATCTGAGGGTTTCCGACCAGGTTTCTAACATAGCTGAAGAAGGCTTTGTGGTTATCTTTAGTGTCCTTAGCGATTTTTCTCTCAAAGTTTGCCTTGGATGTTTTTATGAGAGAATGTAGTTTTCTGCTAATGTTGATCAGAGATGTCTTCCCTTTATGGGATTTTGCTCTGTCGTGCAGTAGCTTCCTTCTTTTGTTATACAATTTGTTAATGGCTGAGGTCCACCAGACAGGACGCTTGCCTTTGGTGGAGAGGGACTTGGATTTATTTGGGATTGCATGATCCATGCATTCTTGGAGATGTCCATAGAAAGCATTTGTGAAGGATTCGGCATTGTGGGATGTGGTATCCACTGGCCCAGTGGGCTTAAAGGATACCATCTCAGTCTTAAGAAGAGTGAAGTCTGCTTTTGAGAAGTTTTTCACTGTGGTCTTTTGTGCTGGGGGTGGAGGTGGGATATGTATATCCAGGGTGATTAGTTTGTGGTCAGATCTCACTAGTGAGGGGTATACCTCAGGTGTGGAGCATTTTGTCCCCATGTTTGTGATGATCAGGTCTAGTATATTATCTCCCCTAGTGGGAGAGGTGACTTGTTGTTCCAGTGCATTTGAATTTATGAATTCTAGGAACCTTTGGGTTAGGGTGTTAGGGCTAGAATAATGTACCCAATCTATGTTTGGGTAGTTGAAGTCTCCCAGTATGATGGTATTTTGTGATACATTCATATCCTCCAATGTCTTCAGGAAGGCTGAGTGGGGTTCCTGAGATTGGGAGGGTGGTCTGTAACATGCTACCAGTTGTATAGCAGTTTTGCCTATGGTTAGTTGCACCTGTATGGTCTCTGATGCTTCATGTGTTGCTACTAACCTGGAGGTGTGGGTGTCCTTGATGAATATGGACACTCCCCCTCCCTTTGTGGTTCGGCCCGGGTTTTGGGTCCGAAAAGCATGATACGAGGTATAGCCTGGTAGCGCTGGGGTGCTCTCAGGAGCCTTGAACCAGGTTTCAGTTACTGCACAGATGTCGATGTTCTCCATATTGAGGAGTGCATCGAGTGCCTGCATCTTGAGATTTAGACTTCTGGCATTGAGCAGCATTACCCTTAGTTTTTTTCCATTTTTGTTTTCTAAGGAGGTGGGTTTGTCTTTTGAGCCTTGCCTAAAAAAGGCACTATAGGGGTGGCAAGAGCCTTAGCCAATATCCGGAAGCCCAGTGGTAACAGGTGCAAGCCATCCCTTGCGAAGCAGCGCGGCTTGTCCAACATGTCACCCCAGGCAGACAGACATTGGATCCCCTTAGAATGACACCAGTACTTGAGCCAGTTATTAAAGCTGATCATCTTGTCTTTGTATTGTGGCATCATTCTTGGTGAGGGCAAGATGCTGCTCAGGGTCAGGGTCATACCAGCCTGGGCTACATAATCGGAGAGCTCCTCTATGTCTCTTTTCATGTAGTCCAGGGAGGTACGTCTCAGGTCATTCACACCAGCATGGACAATGACATATTTGTACTTGCTTTGGAGTGACCTGAGTGCATGTGTTATGTGGCGGATCCTAGCTCCCGATAGGCAGCTCACAATCACCCTCTCCTTGTTCAGCCTGGTAAGCGGGACATCAGTGTGTCTGACTATAGAGTCACCTATTACTAGTGTATCAGGCATGGTGTTTGGCCTTAAGGGCTGTGATTGGTTGACACACTGATTTATTGAAGTATGTGTTGCATGTGTTTTGTTTTAGGTGGTGGATTTTTGGATGTCTGCTTTGGGAGCCTCTGTTGTTTTGGTAAGTTTTTTATTAGAGCCTCCGAGTATGTCTTTGTGTTTTTATGTGTTTGGTTTGCAGTTGTGGTAGGTCTATGTGGGACTGGGTTTGTTGTGTGTGTGGTTACCATCTCCTCCTGTCTGGTCATGCCAGCCCTGAGTTGAGAGAGTTCAGCCTCCAGTTTGGCTATATAGTTGCATCTCTCACATGTATTTGTGTTTCTTGGGAGGAGGAGAGGGTTGTCTGTGTACATGAGACAATTGTAGCATTGTCGCAAGATACCCAGATTAACCAGCTGAACTGGAGAGGACTCCAGTAATCTACCACTTGACATGCTAGAACAGTATAAGGGAGTGCTGTGCCTTTAAGGGAAGTGGATATTCACAGGGGTGGTAGATGGATGTAGTGCTTACTTAGTATGAGAGTGCTTACTTAGTAAAGAAGTTTTGAGAACAAGTGCTAGGCTTATAATACAGCGAGTAGTCTGATTATACTAAAAGTAGAGCTTCCTTAAGGGAAAATTTGAACAGCAGACTTGGCGGAGCCAGAAGAAGTTTAACCTTGTTTAACCAGTGCTGCGCTATGCGCACAACCGCGCAAAGCCATGCAAACGCGGATTTTAAACAGGAAACTACAAAATAGCTAGAAATGGTCCAAAACAACCAATTACTACAGCTCTTGTGCTGAGGTCACTTCCTACAGAGACAGGTAGGCTGCTCAAGGATCCCCACTCCCACTAGTGAGCAAAGAAACGTCCTTCTATCCAAGTAAGGTAATGGACAACACAGGAACTACACCACAGCCCAGAATACAGCAATGCCTGTAAACTGGTCTAAACTAGTCAAGGAGAGGCGGGAAAACAAGGATTTTTTTTTGTTTTTTTGATAGAAACACACAGAAAATGCAGAAACAGTGATAAATCAGTTACACAGGCTAGCACACTTTAGTGGGCAGCCTCAACAGTTAAATTAAACAAACAAACAAACAAACTTTTGAGCAAATTCGACTAAAAAGTAACTTTAAGTGCAGATTTTAAAATAATGCAGCAAACAGCTAAAAACAGTTTGAGCTTGTTTAGGGTAAGCTAGAGAAGCTATTCCAAGTACAAAAAACAGCAAAGATACTTAAATCCAGAAAGTAGTCGCTTTTCTGAGTTCTCTGTAGCTAGGACCACTCTGCAGGACCACGAGGAGCTTGTCTGAGTAGTATAGTCAGAAAAAAACACCCAGAGGTGGATTTTAAACAGGGAACTACAAAAGAGCTAGAAATGGTCCAAAACAACCAATTACTACAGCTCTTGTGCTGAGGTCACTTCCTACAGGGACAGGTAGGCTGCTCAAGGCTCCCCACTCCCACTGGTGAGCAAAGAAACTTCCTTCTATCCAAGTGAGGTAATGGACAACACAGGAACTACACCACAGCCCAGAATACAGCAATGCCTGTAAACTGGTCTAAACTAGTCGAGGAGAGGTGGGAAAACAAGGATTATTTTTTTGTTTTTTTGATAGAAACACACAGAAAATGCAGAAACATTGATAAATCAGTTACACAGGCAAGCACACTTTAGTAGGCAGCCTCAACAGTTAAATTAAACAAACAAACAAACAAACTTTCAAGCAAATTCGACTAAAAAGTAACTTTAAGTGCAGCTTTTAAAATAAAGCAGCAAACAGCTAAAAAAACAGTTTAAGCTTGTTTAGGGTAAGCTAGAGAAGCTATTCCAAGTAAAAAAACAGCAAAGATACTTAAATCCAGAAAGTAGTCACTTTTCTGAGTTCTCTGTAGCTAGGACCACTCTGTAGGACCACGAGGAGCTTGTCTGAATAATGTGACAGCAAATTGCAATAGTGAAAATGGCGTATACCTGGCAGTGTGTAACCTATGTTTTTGCTTCTATGTAGGCAAGACCAGTAGGAAAATCAGGTTCAGGATAAGGGAACATCTTTTAAACATCTGGAAAGCAGTCCTAACAAATGCACTGGCAAGACATGTGTCTACTGAGGGCCCTACACACACCTTTAGATTTTTAGTTATTGAGACTGTTAGAGAGAACGAAAGAGGGGGAGACATAATAAATCACACAGAGACTTCTGAAACTAGATGGACCATCAGGCTAAGGGCAGACATGGGCAGAGTTTAAATGACAGGATCCCTATCAAACCTATTTTAAAGAATAGAACACTTTGAAACTAGTTGCATTTAGTGTAGATAAATTTTGTCATTTTTAAGATGTGTATGCATTTTTTAAGAAATCTTTTTATTCATAAGTTTTTTCTTCAGAATGTTTTAGATGTCAGTCATTTGAAGAGGTATATTTGTATCTGCTGTACTTATGATATTTCATTTTTAGTGCAGGCTGACTGTTTTTAAATACTTAATTGGAAAAGTGTTTTGATACATTGTTTGTAATGAATCTGTTATTTATATGGGAAGTTTTAATGGTGGTGATTAAAGGTCTGAAGAAGTGGTGCTTAGTCACCACAAAACCACTTACTAATTAAAACCTAACAACTTATTTTTGCAGTGGCTTACCTGTCATTTGGTTGGATTGTTGGATGCAATTGTGGTACATTTTTAATTTAGCTTGTTTTTTACAGGGACACATGAAATTCAATGTGTTTGAGCTACAACAGTTTGTCTAGCAGTTTAGTAAGGTTATGAGCTGTAAAACAGTCGCTTCCTGTAGGATATGATTTGATACCGCTCATCCAATAAACTACGTCTAAAAAACCACAAATCTAGTAACTCTATTGGAGACTCTTTTTGCCAATCACATTGCAAAATCCTGTAACTCTATCCCCCAATATATACTCACTACCCCCACCATCATCAAATTTAAACAACTACTCAAAGAAAACGTCATCAATACCTGGCTCTGCACCTGTATCACCCCTGGATATTCTTCTCCTTCCCACTTCACTTTCCACTCTAGATTATTCATTTATTTTTTTAATTTTTTTGGTTCTTCCTCTCTTTGTTGCCATATGTCAATGGATTGTTCCTGGTGTTCTGTAATTTGTGTATTATAATTGATATTAATGGTTAGCTCATACTACTACTATAATTCTAATATCTAATTTTGCTATTTTTTTTCATTATGACTGTTGATGTTTTATATCTTTTTTGTATAACATATGTATATCTTTGGAGCTTTTCACCCCGGGCCTCTGCTGAAAATGGGCTAAAAGCCCAGTTGGACTATCCCGGTAAACAAATGAAAAATAAAATAAATAAATCCCCTTAGCCTTCATTTACCTCACCAGATAATACTCCTGGGATGCTTCTGAAAGGGGAATTTGTATCCAGAGGACTATCCCTGGTCGTTACAAATGAGATACACACTTGTCTTTTGAATTCCTGCACCCTTCACATAGACATTAGTTACTAATTTACTATATGCTATTTAAGTATGAATCCCTGAACATCTGTACAAGTTTAATGGGTTAGCAGATGCATTTTTCACTAAGTGTGAGTTTCAAGGGCAGAGAAGTTTACTATTTCTCATGCTAAGTTTATTTTAATATGAGAATGTTTTGTTTTGTTTAAAAAATTGCCATCAGTTTTTTTTCTGTAAAATGTGAAACAGTTTTAAATGAAATCCGAATTTTGCTGATAATTGTAAAAGTAAAGAAGAAAATAGTACATACATAGGTTTGAACAGTGTTTATGGTAACTAGGGAGAGACAGCCAAGTAATGGCATATTGGTATTGTTGGTGGGGGCCCAATTCATTCTCCTGCATTAGGCCCTATTTGCCCATGATCTGGCTCTGTTGACTCCTGAGGTATATGCTGAAACAATACAGCATTATTAGCCATTCAAGTCAGTCAAACCTGTACTGAGTGATGGCAGAAGGGATAACTATTCTTGATCAAAGACAAGACATCGGGACATCAAAAATTAGATGTAGGTTTCCTGAAAGCAAGTCGTATTTCAGATTTTTCTATGATTTGTGGATTGTTGAACAAAAGCTACTGCAGCATTTCTTTTGTCTATAATTACTTTGCTTTATTCCTTGCACTCGAGAATGAATTAATTCATTAATAGACCTGGATAGGGTAATGTAGTCTAACCAAGTTACATTTTAGTAATATATTCTTGCAGTACCTTCTTTACAGTCCCCGGCAACTGCAAAGGGGTTGATATTTGACAAGTCATGTAATCTGTATTATTTGGAATGATGATCAGAACACTCTAATCTTAAGCACCCATTATGGAATCATTGTTTCATATTACTGTGGTGCAGATTTCTCTAGAAAATTGATTGTAAAGGATTTCTGCATTTGATTAAAAACTGTTACTCTAGTAGTCAGTGCAAAGGATTAAAGCTGCAGTTTGCTAATGAGCTGTTTCCGTTGGCAAGTGTGCAGGATTTGAATCTTTCTACCTTCATTTATCTACTGTGTGACATTGAGCAAGTCACTTAACCAGACTGTGCACTGGAGCAATTGAGAATTTAGTCTAGGCTCCTTGATGGTTTCCTAAACTGCATGCCTAGTAACTACACACCTGTTGTAATTTTTTGTTAGCTTTCTCCTATTGCATAACTGACCTACTTTACGAAATGTTATGTTATGATATGATATGTTGTACATACTAATTACTAGATATTTTATAAATTCTCTTCTATTCAAGCTGTGCTATACCTGGCTGGATCTTATAGTATGATACTAGTGATCTTTGTACAGAGCATGTAATTTCTTCAAAGCTACCATTAAAGCACATGCAATTTATTTCTTCATAACAATATGGGGTGTCAACAAAAAGGATACAACTGCTGTTGGGGGTGTGGAGGCTGTCTGTGGATGAAGTACATTATGCACTTATCTGATCATTTTTTAATGGTCTTTAATCCGGCTTTGTAGGACTGGTGTGCATATGAGAGTGTGTGTGTGTGTGTGTGTGTGTGTGTGTGTGTGTGTGTGTGTGTGTGTGTGTGTGTGTGTGTGTGTGTGTGAGAGAGAAAGACAGAGAGAGTGTGGATTAAGTAATAATACTTTGGCTACTGTGTGTTTGCATGAAACAAATTTGAAATATGTGACTTTGATCATTATTATTATTAGAATTTTTTTTCTTTTTGACACAGACATCTGATAAGTACAAATACATACATCTGGAGCATTTCTCCCTGGGCCGCTGCTGAAAATTGGCTTTGTTCCAAGTCGGACTTTCCCAGTAAATAAATGTTAATAAATAAATAAATAAAATAAATAGGTACGCACTGAACAATGTAGCTATAATTGCTGGTTTAGTGAAAATGACTCATCTTGCTGAGCTGATAAAATTAAAGAGTCATTTGTCTGTCTTTGTAGGACTTGAGTGCATGTGTAAAAAGTAAATTGGAATACTTTATTATGGCCATTTTTATCACGATCAGATGTGTGATGTGTACACAATCAATTTAGAGGCTGAAAATGTCTAAATCTTCAGAATGAAGTACTTTTGTCATTACTGGTTCATACCTTGTATCAGAAAAAAACAAAAGTTGATGTATTAAACAAGAAACATAATTTAAAATAATCAGGAAGGCGAATCAAAGAACACATGTATTTATGCATGGTCCTAAAAATTTATGCAAGGGGGCCATGGTTTCAAAACAACCTGGGGACCAAGGTACACTAAATGTGCCACTGGCCAGATGCATTTCTAATGAATGCGAATTTCAGTGCACTTTCAATGAATGTGAGTTTCAAGGAAAGAGATGTTTACTGTTGCCCATACTAAGTCTATTTTCAATGTGCAGCTGTTTTGCTTTGTTTAGCAAATGGCCATCAGTGTTTGTGCTATAAAATTTGAAATAAAATTTTAAATGAAATCCACATCACTGTAATTACTGTAAAAGTAAAGAAGAAAACAGTAAGCATACTGATAGCTTTGAACACAGTTTATGGTAAATGGAGAGAGATAGCCAAGTAATGAGACACTGGAATGGCCACGGTGGGGTGGGGCTGTTCCATTAACCTGCTGAGGGCCGAATTTTACCATGGTCCACCTCTGGAAGCTTATCAGCTGAAAAAAAAAGGAATGCAGTAACAGAACAGGCTGAACAAATACAGAAAGAAGATCAGAAAAAAGTAGACATAATGAATGAATACTTTGCTTCACACTACACAAAGGAATGTACAGGTAGGGTGCCATGCTGGTAAGGAGGCAGAAAGAACAGGGAGAACAAAGGGAACAGAACAGTACCAGATGTGCTGCCTTCCAGAGTTCTCAGAAATCTAGACAGTTTTTTGACAGACTACTCAGTAGATAGGGCTGCAATAAAAAGGATCTGTTTCCGCCATTTAGTATTTTGCAATCTAGAGACATATTAGCTGCAATGAGAACAGATATCATCTGCTAATTTGCATTTTTCTGAATCACTGTTATCTACTGGAGAAAGTTCAGATCAACACTTCTTGCTGCAGTTAGCAACAGTGGTGGCTCCAACATGGTAGCACAGGCACCTTCCCCATTCACTCTCTCAAACTCAGTATACACATTCAAACAAACACACACATACATGTGCACGCACACATACATGCACACACACACACACACACACACACACACACACACACACACAGACACACACACACACACACACACACACACACACACACACACACACACACACACACACACACACACACACACACACACACACACACCACATACCCCATACCTGGACCTGTGTTGTCAGAATGTCCCTGATGTCTTCTGTTTCCTGTCCTTGTAAATAACAAATAATTTCAGTTACTCATTAAAGTCAGAGATTAGAGTTTCACACTTCCTATCCTTTAATAAATCAATGGTATTGCAAAAGGTGTTAGAATACCAACTTTTTAAGTTGTAATTGGTATAACTAATATCCATCCCTGATTTTGTCCTGTCTTGCTCTACAAGGTTGAAAGGTATGTATTTTGTTTCCTACCCCTCCCCTATATATCAGAAATTACTGCAGGCAATGAATAATGCCAGAGTTCCTCAATATATACTAAATAAATGTTGATCCAACTTATCAGTTAGTGTATGAGATTAGTGCTGAAGTTGACTGTGGCAAGAATGAGAGATTCCAATCCTTTTATCCCCCCCACTTTATTTTTGACATGGTACGTCTGGTGCCTAGTGGTGGTGCAGAAGACTAATATCCTCTCTGGCAAGTGGGAAGGTACTCATTCATAATCCTTTTTAGTGCTTTTAAGGAAAGGTACTTAATAGTATCCATGGTGTCTGTTGGTTTCCTGTACCACTTTCTGTTTTTTTTTAATTAACTGCCTGTAGGACACATTATATAGACAATATCAGGTGTCTATTGTTTCCAGCCTTTCCTTTTAAATGAAAGAGATTTATAGCACAAGAGATTATCACTGGCATCTAGTGTTCTACCACTATTCCCATTATATGTAAGTACCATTATAGCATGAGAGGTTATCGATTATGCCTGGTGTCTCCTTATTACTGTTAAGTGTAACTTCCATTACTACATGGAAGGTTATCCCTGGGGTCTTGTGCCTTCCCCTTCCCCATTATGCATAAGTGTTATTATGGCACAAGAAGTTATCTCTGGTGTCTGGCATCTCCCCCATTCACTGTTAAAGCACAAGAAGGTATCCCTAGTGTCTATTGTTCCCCCCAGCCCATACCAGTGTGGTTATCCTTGGTGTCTAGTGATCCCCACTAATCAATGTCTGTAGGGTTGTTCCTTGGTGTATAGTGTTTTTCTCAAACTACGGCTATAGAGTTATCCCTGGTGGCTAGTGGTCCCCAGTCCAATGCTACAGGCTTGTTAGTGTAGGTGTGTGTGATACTATGATAGCCACCCCAACCTACCCTCCTACTTACCCAATGAAATTCACCCCCCCCACACACACACACACTCTTGCTCTCTCTCACCCATTCACCCATACATACATGCACATACACTTCACTTAACCCCTCACTAACCCCCCTTGCTGCTTCCCAGGCAGAAACACACACACACACACACACACACACACACACACACACACACACACACACACACACACACACACATACACACACACACACTCTCTCTCTCTCACCCATTCACCCATGCATACATGCACATACACTGCACATAACCCCTCACTAACCCCCATTACTACTTCCTAGGCAGAAACACACTCACACATGCAGCCCCCTCACATGCACACACTTACACATCACCTAACTACTAGACTCCCCAGCACCTATGATGGATGAACATGGCTTTTTTGAAGTGTTCATTACTGCCAGTGGCCAGGAGCAGCCATGCCACTTAATGTAGTAGTACCAGGGGAGAGCGCATAGTTAATTAGCATATGCTTCTCTCCGCAAGACCTTCTCATTAGCATTTAAGAACAGCCATATCTTCATGTTGCAGCACTTAGGCAGGGCTACCTCTGAATCAGAAATGGTTAACCTTTGTTTGTTTGTTTTTTGGCAACTGCAGTAGCACATGGTGACAATAAACATGCTATTATTATAACCTCAGGGCGTGGCATAACCATACTGAAAAAAATCAGTGTAACTAGTTTAAATAGTTAAACGGTAAGTACTCGTGCTCATTAAGTGCAAGACCAAGGATGTGTGTGAATCTGCGTGTGTGTTTTCACTGGTGTTGCTTATATAATACATGTTCAACTTCTCTAGAAAAAAACGCTGCTGTGAAGTAAGTTAAACAGCTGAAATTCACTGCCTAGCACACTCACTATCTGTATAATCCAAGGACATATATTCAGTAATGCCTAAAAAATCCCTGTAGTAATATGTACACAAATAATGAAATGTTGAACAAATTACAAAGCTTCCTTCTTGGGAGGACTGCCTGCATCTGGATTGTATATACTTACATATTTGATACACACGCGCACACACACACACACACACACACACACACACACACACACACACACACACACACACACACACTAAACTGTATGAAAGTTCCTTCAAAACTTTGATCCACAGCATTATCATTATTCATTTTCTGCAGCTGAATAAGAGATCTACATTAAGAATATGGAGCAAAGACAAGAATGATACTTTATTCTGCCAGCCCTTGGCAAAACCATTTACAGTCTGGACTCATGTGGTGTGAAAGGCAATACTTTTTGCATCTGCAATACACAGACAGATATGATTTCCCATTTACAAATCTTCTTTAAGAAAAAAGGTCTATGAAGAATGAAGCCTCAGTTTACGTTGTGGCACTTGAATGATGACTTTTTGTCACCATGCAGCAAAAAAAAGACTGCAAAGAAAATAATTTAATAATGATGACATACGTCTACTGAAATAGTAGATTAATGGAATGTTAAATAAAACACACACTAAGATAAAAACAGTGCTTATTCGGAAGGATCTAAACAGGAGCAGGTAAGCAGTTAGCTAGGGAATGGCCTAAATGTAGTTTGACAGTTTTGGATGATATCTGCTACAGTAGCTTACTACAGTCTCATTGTTGCATGCCCCAAAAGTCTGTTACATGAAAAATCATTTTTAGGAGGGAAACACACCCCCTGCAACTTTTGTATGAGATCACCATATCTTGAAGAAGAGGATGAAATGACACATTCTTGCAGTTCTAATGATTATTATTATTGTCATGTACCTTACATGAACATAATACTGCGGTGGTGGTGCTGCGGTAGGGTTGTCGCCTCACAGTAAGACGTTGGCCTGTTCGATTCTCAACTAAAGTGTCTTCTGTGTGGAGACATGCGTAAATGGGCATACCTTCGTTGAAGGTTGTACGTCAGGGCTGGCAACTCGGTACATAAAAATCTACTGCCAATCATTAGCGGACCGGAGTTCCGCTGTGGCGACCCCTAACCGGGAAAAGCCGAAAGATACAACAACAGCAACAACCTTACATGAACATAATGTGTAGAGTATTCATTATATGAAACAATTAAAATTCGGCAAGTAAAAGTTTGACCAGACATCTGACTTAGGATCAAATTATCCATGCAAATTACTGTATCCATTATCATTTATAAATGCTCTGTACTACTGATGAAGAATAGTATATTACTTCTTGAATATTACCAATATTGTGTTTCCTGAAAATGGAACCATAAAATAATCATCATGATTTAAGACACTAACAGGAAGACAACAATGTTGACTTCTTGGACAATATTTTGAAATCAGTTTTCCCTACAACTGTTTGGTTTGCACTAAGAATTCAGATAAAAAAAAATAGTCTGAATATATCTATCCAGTACAGAGCAGAACCAATATGCTTCCAAATCTAAAGCAAATACAGAGAAAATGCTTTTGTGGTAGTTAAAAGATACAGTGGCATTACACATAGAGAACTTGTATACTATATACACTTTGCACATTCATAAAACAGAAAGTGTCCACAAGCAAATAATTTTTCATGACTTTGCACTGGGATATGGAAGCTTTCTGAATGCAAATTGTTTGTCATTTTGCATTCATTTGCCACAGTTTCTACATGCTTGGTTAATCACATGAGATTTACTTTCATCACACATACCTTGTGTTGTCTTTATCAGTGATGTGGTGCTCATGCAGCAAAAGAAGCTAGAACAGCGAGGTGGGGGGGAGAGAATGAGTGGTATTTATTGGCTCACTCATTCTGTGAGTAAGGAGATAGTATGAGTGCTGGGGTGTATGTGGTAGCATAGGGATTGCTAGATGATTCTGTACAGCATGAAGCCACGAAGACTTAATGAACAAAGGAGCAAGAGTGCTCCCATTCAGCACGATGGCTCCCTTACAAATGTTCAAGGTGTGTCAGTAGCACTCACACACACACACACACACACACACACACACACACACACACACACACACACACACACATACATGCACGCATGCACACGCACGCATGCACACACACACACAAATGCATGCATGCACACGCACACATGCACACACACGCACACACATGCACACACACATACACGCACACACACGCACGCGCGCACACACACACAGACACACACGCACACATGCACACACATGCGCACACACATGCACACACGCACACACATATGCGCACGCACGCACACACACGCATGCATGCACACACACACATACACGCACGCATGCACACACACGCACACACATACACACATGCACAAATGCACACACACAAACACATGCACACATGCACATGCATGCACACACACAAACACACGCACACACACATGCACACACACACAAACACATGCACACACACATGCACACACACACACAAACACACATGCACACACACACATACGCATGCACGTGCACGCACGCACACACACACACACACACACACACACACACACACACACATTGAGTGCATGTAACTTATTTCATTAGCATTTACTAACAAACTGTACAAGATGGCATACAACATGATATACAGTCTGAACTCTGTCATATGCTATAGGAGATAAATATGCTAAAGTTGTTCACACATATCGCATGCTTCTTTATCACTTGTTTTATTTCTTCTTCTTCTTCTTCTTCTTCTTCTTCTTCTCCCTTTCTTATCACCTTTCGTCCTTCCTTATTTAAATTCTGACTGTATACGTCTTCAATTGTTTGTATCAGGTTCTTTAAAGTTTTCTTACACATCTCTTGTTCTATAAGCATCTCTTTAAAATGACTTAAAATCAAACCATCCTTGTCATATACTTCTACATTATTTATGCTTTCTTTCTTCACAGCCTCCATCACATAGTTAAGATGCTTCCTCTTTTGCATTTTAAACACCTAGCTATCAATAGCTATATTTTGGTGCCAATTGTTCACAGCTCATTTTCTACTGTCACAAACATCTCTGTTTTCATTCTTTAGCTTTCCACTTCTTTCTGTGCTTTGTTTGTTCATGGAGTTTATTATTTTGAGTACTACTTTTTCATCTTTTTTAGTACCTTGTAAAACGTCTCTGCGTTTTCTTACTGTCTCCTTAAAGCCTTATTTTATATTGCTCCTATGTGGTATATTTAAAAAAAATAATTTCTTTATGATTTTTCTCCATATTTTTTCTCCTTCTACATTAAAATGCTTTTTAATATTTTTTTCTTCTCACAAAATCTTAAGCTTTAAGTCCTTACTTAAGTTTCGGTTGTCAAACAAAACAGCTTTCTGGAGTATTTGTAAACCAAAATAATCTACACATATGCAATTTATCCTCATTGCATTTGCACCTCATATGTACCATGTTTTTCTGTCAAATGTTTCATCTCTAAGAATTCTAAATGCTCTCAGCTAATTTTAATACTAAGCTTGATTTGTAACTGATTTTCCTCTTCTTCTCACCCAGATCACAGTTAACTGTCCCTACCAATTTAGTGTTTGCATTGACAGAAAATGTTTTTTTTCCAAAATATCCAGAGCAGGATACTTCACAAGGTAGTGATTTTGCATGATTCTGAGTGCTACATCAAGAACAGGGCATAAATTCATAATTTCAAATGTAACTTTACTTATTTTCTCACAGTGTGTAACTGCAGCAAAGTCTAGACAAAATAGTTACTTTTCTGAATGTAGTATGCTT
The DNA here is from genome assembly GCF_019279795.1 of Protopterus annectens. Lineage (NCBI taxonomy): Eukaryota > Metazoa > Chordata > Ceratodontiformes > Protopteridae > Protopterus > Protopterus annectens. The sequence continues at coordinate 1,783,486,690 of NC_056733.1, read as the reverse complement.
ATGTTTTCGCAAATTGGCTACTTATCTGCTTGTAGTATGCTTACATTTTCACATTTCTTTCTGTTGTCCCACTCCTCTACAAATTTCACATCTGCTTTGGTGCAGGGGGAATTAATCTGACCTTCACCTACCCCCCCCCCCGAAAAAGTGACAAGTTCACAGTTGCCCAGAAAAGTAAGTCACTGATCTTTTCTCCTCCAGTGTACATAATGTTATCAATATATATATATATATATATATATATATATATATATATATATATATATATATATATTATGTTTTTTAACATATTCCCTATTTATGCAATATTTTAACCAGTTAGAAAACTGACACTGTAATACTGTATAATTTTTTTGCAGTATCAAGGAAACTCCAATGGTTCTCTTACTCGGTGCTTAATGTAATATTTGTCTGGAGAAGGATGCAGTGTCACCCTTCAAGAAAAAAAGTGCTATATACTTCTTCAGTGCCACTGCAGACCTCAGGCTTGTCCTTGTCAACAATAAAGCAGAGGATATTCTTTTCACTTAATTCATATGAATACAATTTCTCTCTTCCTTCATTGCTGTGGCATCTGACATCATGTCATCTCTTGTGAGATCATGGCTCCTATAGCTGTGATTATCACTTCCAGTAACCTACATCATACATTAGCTTGGAATGCAATCCACAACTGTACTTTGCTTCCCCATACTAATCCCCATTTCCAAATCTGAGTGATTTCTTTCAACCATTTCCAACTGCAGTCAGCCTCTGTCATCAGCTTGTATCACTGTTGACGGTCAGCTCCACTTTTTATCTGCAATGGCACTTCATCTGTTAAACCTTCAACAAATCTCAAGTCCCATTAGAAATTTCACCTCACATCAGTACACCAAATCCTCCTTAGTTATTATTAACACTGAGTCTTCTAGATATGTGCACAACTGTGGTCAGAAGACCTAGATCCAGGAAATACCACCACTGTCCTGAGTATTTATTTCCCTAATCAGTATAAATACTATATTCAGTGTCTGCTAAGACTAGGCTACAAGTACATAAAGACCAACCCCATAAATAAAATGAAATAATTAATTAATTCTGTGAGTTAACAAATCCATCTCAATTCTGTGCAGGGAAACATTTTGGTGATTTGGTTATTTCTTTAGATACCAGAAAAACCTGAAAGACTTGTATCATGGCTAAGGATTTCAATGGCCAAATACCTGTTGTGTGTAGGTGTAGTTAAAAATCTCTAAAGTCCCATTTGTATGACTTTACAAAAATAGCCTCATTTTATCACCAAGTATATTGACATATATGCTTATAAATCTATTTGGCCAGCCCCAGACCTCTTGCTGTGGTGAGATCATAACCTGGTATAAATTAGCTGTCTATGACTGTCACACAAAAATCTCATGTACCCACCAGATCACAAGGGATAAAACATGTAGTGCTTAAGGCCATTATTTAAGAGGTAAGGGCAGCACAGTGGTGCAGCAGGTAGCATTGTTGCCTCACAGCAAGAAGTCTACAGTTCAGTTCTTGGCTGGAGTACCTTCTGTGCAGAGTTTGCATGTCCTCACTGCATTTGTATGGTTTCCTCTGGGTGCTCCAGTTTCCTCCCACATTGCAAAGATATGCAGTAGGTGGATTGGACACTCTAAATTGGCCATAGGTGCGAGTGTGTGACCACTGCGGCAGGGCTGAGTTTCAGTTTCTGATGAAGTCTGTTTGATGAATAGCAAATAATAAAGTTGAACTAGGCTATAAACTTCAATTTGCTGTTCTCCTCATGCTTTTTGGTGCTGGTTTTAGGTTTTAGGTTTTGCTCTTTGCTTAGAAATAAGTCTAAGCTGCTGTTACTGTGATCAAAGATTAATGCCAGTAGGATTCTTGATTTCTGCCATGGTGACCCAATGCTTCCTTTTATCATTCAGTCACATTTTCTTTGGATTTTTTGCTGTAAATGTCAGGTTCCTTTGACAGATGACGGCACTAAGAATTAGTCCAATGTATATTTTATTTCATATACTCAGATGTCTATCCATTCTGGATATTTAGATAATTGCACCTCAGTTGTTTTCTTCTTCATGGCCACTTTAGCTCCATTTCAAGTCACCAGGAAGAAAGCGTGAATGTTCAGATCTCAAGGTAATTAACAGATTGTAAGCTAAAAATACTTCTAAATAAAGTTAGATTAGTAGAACCATATACGACATCTAAATAAATTTTATCCAAATTCTCCTACTTTATGCCATACTTATGAGCACACAACAGTTTCAGTAGGCTGTTGCTGATATCCTGGTTTTAAAAGACCAAATGGTATTGACCATTACTGAAAGTCAGTACCATGGTGTCTGCCAGCTCTACCCATATATGAATACCAAAACATACACTTATATATTTTTAAAGTATCTACCATTCCTTCAGTATGAACATTCTCCCTGATAGTTTAACTATCCTTTGATTACTGTTACCCTCACCTTTATCAATGTCCACTCCTAACAACTAACATTAATTAAGGATTTTAGGTGACACAATTTAGTTCTTTTCAAATTTATCTTAGCTGTCTTCCACAAAACTAAGCAAACATTTCATAATTGTTTTTTTTTTTGGCATGCACATCTAACTAATGAGGATGTGTGCTTTACAGAACTCGGTTTCAAATTCTGTAATCCCAAATTGAATCATCTTACTGTGTCTGCACCCATGATGAATCTGTTACTGCTGCTCATTTACTGCCTGTGAAGATATGCCATTATTTGGCATTTCATACAAAAAAACTACTTTGTGCCCACCTAAATGCTTTGCATAAATGGTAAGGATCATCGAATGCTAGTTTGTAGACTGTCATCATTTTTTAAGGCAGCAACAAATCATTAAGTTGTTGCATTTAATAAATGCTTTTTATATGACTTCTGTGTTGTTATTACGCATGACAGCACAGAAACGTATTTATTAATATATTTTATGTAGGAACCTAAAAAAAATGAGTTGATACTTTTAAAAGAAGAGTCTGACAGTTTATCAACTGTCAAAATATTCATTCTGATTGGTGCCCCCTACAAGCTGGCACCCAGGACAACTGCATCCTCCATCCCACCTTCTCTATGACTCTGCTACAGTATATCTTGTACCTACTGTTGTAGGTCACAGATGATGTTATTGCCACCCTGATCACCATAGTTATAAACACAGCCCTCATGGAAGTTACAGTCCCTAGAACTTGAAAGAAAGCTCTGTTACCAGCATTGTAAAAACCTTACTAATATGGAGCTATTTCTAGATTTAGACTGAATTTATTTCAACTCACTTGACAAGAAATCTGTCTTTTCATAGTATTTGGTCACTGACATGCCTATGATTTATTTTGTGGCATTCTGCATGGAATCAGACCGGCTCTTAGAGCATGTGCAACATGGATCAAATTTATTCTTTTGTTTTCAAAGTCAGAATTACTGACAGACAACAAGAGGAACTTATCTTAATCTGCCAAACGTGTTCAACTCAAAACATGGTGCTTGTCTCTTGGCAAAACTGCAACCTTTCAGATAGACTGTTAAGCATGGCATGAATTTAAAGTTATCTGTTCACAAGTGCATAGAATTCCAAGTAGCACTGAGGAGTAATTCTGTCATTCTGAATTAACAGTAGTGATTACTTCTGATTTATTCAGAAATCAATTTTCTATCCAGGTTTAGGTTATGTGACACATCATTGGGATACTAGTTAATTAGCATTTATGTATTATATAAATGCATGCAAAAATCATTATTCGGAACATCCCTAGGAAGGGCAAAGTTATTTTGAGACAACAAGGATTTGATATACTTTATAAAATCTGTTTTGCATGGTGTTTCACAGAGTTCAATTGTCCAATTTTAGTCAAGTGTCAGGAGCAAAATCATTTAGCATGTTCTGATATTTCTATACTATTCACTCCATCAGCTGGTTAGGACCAGGGTCACCTCCAACTAGAGCTTCGTTTCTTAGACTAATGACTGTAGTCTCATCATTTTTTTATTTTTTCTGCAAAATAAAAAATGTCATCAAAGATTTTTGTACAGAATATACAGAACTTTTTAAAGATTTCCATTGCAAATAGCATGGCCATGAAGTAGCCTCACATTTTAGTATTAGAGATTCATTTTTGTATGTAACATTACTAGTTGCTATGCTCTGAGGCACTTCCCCTTCCTAAACCACCAATGGAGAGATCCCAGCTCCAAAGGTACTAGGGACACAAAGGAAAAAATGGAGCAATGCAAACAGACATGGAGCAGCTTACAGTACAGCTTTCTGTTAATGTAGAACCTCTGATACAGTGTCTGCACACTCCTTTCAATCAGTTCTCATACAAATGCATTTGTTATCACAGAACGTTATGTTGCTTTCCATTACAGAGTGCATTCAATAAGCATTGTTTTTTTCCAGTATGTTGAACTCTACAGCTTTCTGGTGCAATACTGGCAACATGTAACATATTAGTGTGATTTGGTAATCTTAACTCTAATAGCTACTATTACCATTACTGTCGCCATGGTAACAACATACAGCAATACCACAGTAATATTTATCACATTTGTGTAAAAAGGTTACCTAATCACTGTGACATATTGTAAAAAAAGGACAGCCTTCCTTTTTGTCTTGAAATGTAGTTACTTCAGTAAAAGATTACACTTGACATATATTAATCCAGACAACAGTAAATTAGCTTTATCAGGGAATAGTTGCTTTATTCTGATTTTATCATCAATGAAAGATGAAAGTAGCACTTGATTAAAATTAAATATGAACAATCTCAACTTCAGTTTAAATACTAAAACAGTATATTTTTTATGGGTCTATATTACTATGCCGTAAGACCTTTATGCCAAACACCTCTCCATCGACACAAAAGTGTTCAAATTCACTTCTGTGAATAGCAGAATTTCTACAAGGGCAATGTAACAATTGCCACATACAACAACAGGGCACACACCTCACTAAATCAAACTCACCCAAGTGGCGGGCTTTGACCCCCACACACCCCCTCTAACTATACATGCCAACTCCAACATCACACTTGTACTTTACTGTGTGTGTATTTATTATCTTTCCTAATGTGGATGCCCCTCACTGGTGTTAGTGGTGAGGACTGAGGCTCCTTGATTGCTGAGCCAGTGCACGGGTGTCACAAAGACACACAGTGGTTTGAAGAATTCTGGTTTGATTTCTACAACATGCATTGATTTGACACTTACTTCATATCCAGCTTCTCAACTACTGAAAAATACAGTTTTCTTTTCATTTTGCCTGAGACTTTTTTTCATTTTGCCTGAGACTTTTTTTCTAATACTTCATTTATATCTTTTTCACTAAGTACAGCACCAAGGCAAGTTTCATGCCAATGCAGATATGTCTTACTTCATCCAAATTTTCTGAACTCCTAGACACATACTGAAATATTTACTGTTGACTGTGATATTTTCTTCTCTTTCTTTATATTATGTTCAACGAGTACAATACGGTTTTAAGCACGGACCAATTTATTTAGTTTTTGTTTCATGTGTGTTTTCTGGGATAGATGTGCAGTACCAGTTGACTTTCAACTTAACACCAAAAGGGATTCATAAGAACAAGCCTAGTGACAAGTTAGGTCTATCAGTCTGTCAACCCTACCCTAGTACCACATTCACTCAAAGCTGTAAACAAACAAATATGTTTTTTAGAGTTCTCTTCTCAGTGGCATACTCCTCAGGCTACTAAATATAAACGTGAATTCTTAAAAATTGTTTGTACTGCAATTTCATTTTTTTTTTGTTGTTACAGTTTGATGGAAAAGGTCATGTGGTGTTTATATATATATATATATATATATATATATATATATATATATATACACACACACACACACACACACACACACACACACACACACATACACACATGTATATATTTGATATACTTGCAAGGTAAGATAGAAAACCACTCATACAGTTATTTTTTTCTCTATGTGAACCCAAACTTTGTGGTTTGGTACAAGAGAAAATTGTGTATTATCTTTTGAGGAATTTATTTTTTCTCTTTTCTTGACCTGCTGCAATCTACATTTCATAAGAATCAAATTCCTACATGATCTGTTTAGCATGGGCTGATTTATTTGAGACTTACTTTATCTGTATTGTCTGAACTAATGAACAAGTGCTGGTCATTTACTGCAGTAAAATGGATGTACAAGCGGTTAAAAAGAAAGCATGGTCTCTTGGTGTTAATGGTCCTGTACATTTGATTCAAGGTTGACATTCTGCTGTTTTTGCTCTTATCTTTACAGCTACCAGCTTGGAAACCTATCCCCAGATATACAGGGACTGGCAATAACAAAGAACCATACAATATGCCAAAAAGTACTTTCTAGGCTATATTAGCTTGTGATGCCAACGATTTTTCAACTTCACTTTATTTGATCACATCAGAACTGTGACCAACGTATTTTATCTCTTGGGGGTGGGGTGGGGTTCATGCACACTACACATTTCTTCTGGGTTTGAAATTGTACATTTTACTATAGGATAGTACTTGGGAAGTGAAAACTGGAAGACAGCATTACCAAATGAATGTACATTCAGACTAAATCTGATTTCTTGTAATGTGTGTTCCCAGACACTAAGAATGCAATGAAAGGGTATCAATGATCTTAGTAAATGTGCTAGTTATGCCTGCTAGGCCTAATTACACATCTCATATATTACGTTTGAGTTTCACTGAGTTCTCCCTTGCAGCCCACCAAGCTGAGTACAGCCTGGACTTAACTACCATCATGTGCTAGCATCTACATTACTTCTTCCCATTACATATTTGGATTACTTGCACTACTTGCAATGGAAGCATTTGCCCTTTAGGTGATAAACAAAGCCAACTCTTAGTTCAGTATGATTTTTTCCCAGTTATTGGTAATAAAATAACTCTAATGCATTTGCAGTATAACATAAGTTACTCAAGACTGAAAACAAGCAAAAATGGTACTAGGAAGCAGAACACACACAACTTCATTTATTTTACTGTCAAATTAGTGACTGAAGGAATAAGGTATAGTGGTTTACTTTTCAGTTTACTGTATCACATCACAAGATCTTGCTTTGTGACAGAGACTGAATGCTTGAATCTCAGTATTTTTCTGAATCTCCTAGGTCTACATTGTTTTGGAAGAATGTTAACATAAATAAACCTTAAAGCACAGAGATCACATGGCTATATTACTAAAATTCATGGCACCATTGAACCTATTAAGTCATTGTCACACCAGTGTATGTTGCTTCACTGTAGCTTGTATGGCCTAGATTCAGTTCATATTTCTGTGTTCTGTATTTCTGGTGTGCATGCTCTATGTCTTTTTATTTCAGAAGGGGTGTTTAATTTATTCCCACCTTCTAAAGACATGATGGATGATTATCTATTCAAAACTGTCAGCGTACACTGTATTTTTACTGTTTTGTTTGTTATACTGGAATCAGTTAATTTTCTCTTTCAATAATTGATTAAATAAATGTCACATGATTAAATAAAAACTGAGTTACGCAATGAGAATGGCTTACATCCTATAATAGGACACAGTTATAGTGTGCTTGGCACATGGGTGGATGAGTGCTTTAGTGCAAAAATTTAATATTGTGTAGAGTTTAATCACAATGTATTGCATTGCAAAAGACAGTGGAGTACTTTTTTGGGATTTTTTTCCCCTTCTTCCACTGTGGTGTGACCGTGGAGTTGTTATACATAATTTAGAGGAGTGTGGAAGGGTCCACCATCCACATGGGGCTGCATGGGTGCTTGCACTGTGCAAAAATGGTTTTGGTCATTTATAGTGTTTTCAACTCACCAGTTTCCATATTTATTTTTTTGGAAACCAGTGAATCAAACAAATGTACTATAAAACAGTATCCTTGATTGGTGTGAGGGATTTCCATAGGGGTTGCGGGTTACTTTAGCATTTACTTGGTATGGCATCTGAGCTACTGTTATCACATGTGTATCCATAAACAGTGCAGCCAGTGAACAAGCTAATATAGCAGTGTGTGTGTGTGTGTGTGTGTGTGTAGACATGCATGAGTACTTGCACGTATATGTATTTGTGTGTGCGTGTCTGATTGTGTACAAATGTGCACTGATTTTGCAACACCTATACAATATGTGCTGTGCAGACTAATGAGCATGGGAAGACTATTCTGTGCTTATTCAGATAACATCTGATACGAATCACAAATCCATTGCCATTTGCACAGTGCCATCCAGCCCTGGATTTTGACTGCACTGCAGATTAATTTATCCCCTTTCTTTATGCTGCAAATGAGTACAGGCAGTGTGTTCTCCTAAAATAAGAGATCAGATGAAAGCTTAGTCTGTGGTAAAAACATTCATTACTGATAAACAGAAAAAAATACTCCACCACTTTTGAAATGTGTTTAGTTTATAGTAAGGACAGTTTTTTTTATTCAGTCACTGGAGTCACAGGTATAAACAGCATAACTGTTGTAATGCAAGGGTCAACACTTGACAAACTGGGCAATTCAAGCTAATTATTTTATGCACAGATCTAACATTAGTTAGGAGATTACAGTATGGAGAACACTCCTGTTTTCTAACTAACTATTTCCATGCCTCTTGCAAATCTATTGTAGTGGATAAATTGCAGGAAAGTAGCAGGAAAAAACTCAAACATAACAAAAGCCTGATACAATGTCATCCCACATAACTTCAAGGATAGTATAACATAGGGACAGTGGTAGCCTACTCAATTTTGGATACATTATAACAGAGCATTAAACGATGGGAGCTTGGAATTCTGTCACAGGATGCCCAAATGGAATTTAAGTACAGTTATCTTTGTAGGTCTTCTGAGCAGAATATGCAATGATACCGATTCCTGTATCCAAAAGAGCCAGATGTTTGGTTAGCACTGAAAATGGAGAAAGCATATTGTCAGCTTTAGGAAAAGTACATCTGTACAGTGACTGCCTGATCCATAAGTACCAGCTTCTAGAAAGAATATGGGCATAGCAATCTGCCCAGAAAATAGAGTTGGAGCAGGGGTAACCCTGTTTAACAGGATCACTATAAGGTTAATATTGACTTTGACAAACATATTTCAGAATGAAACACGTGATCCCAGGAAATGGCGGAAGCATAGAGGAAACTGCAGTCAGAGGAAATACAGGAAGCATACAGGACACCAACAGGCCACTTATGGATGAAAGGATATCTGGGATGACATCGCCACACCAGGGGGAGGAATCAAGGAAACACAGGTGGGACACTTCTTGCTGGTTTGAGTTAAGAAGAGTCCACATGCTTATATGTTCAATCAGTGGAACACAGACACACACACACACACACACACACACACACACACACACACACACACACACACACACACACACACACACACACACACACACACACACACACACACACACGTGCACATGCACACACACGTGCACATAAACACGCACACACACACACACACACACACACACACACACACACACACACACACACACACACACACACACACACACTCTCTCTCTCTCTCCCTGAGTCCATCTGTAGGGCATTATTACGCAGCTGCTAAATCTATCCTCTTGTGAATCTGTTTTCTGGCTTGATAGTACAGTGTGCAACCAAACCAACCAAATATCACGCACGTAGGACTAGCGTGCTCGGTCCCAAAAAAGCGTGAATCCCAAACCAAAAATGGACCAGCACGTATAGGATGGTAAAGTTAATATTTATTTTTGCATAATAGCACAAAAAAATCTTGTCAGCATGGGTAAAAACCCATGCTGAAGCAAACCGGTTTCGGCTGTTGCCAGCCTTTCTCAATGCCAAAAAATGAAATGAAAAGCTCCACCATATTAGACCCTGTTATTTATAGTGCCAATCTTAAAGGGATATCACCCACATAAAAATAATTACATAATTATACAATTGTTATACATTATGCAGACCACATACTGGGACTATTTCAATAATCAACAAAAATATATACATATCTCATATTAGTTATTAGATATTATGGATATGTACATATACAATCATATACAACTACAAAAAAGTTATTGTGTACAAATAATTTACAGAACAAAATATGATAGCCTTGCCACTAAAAATATATTACAAATGCCTATACCTCTATATCTGGCCCACATTATTTTGTAAAAATAAATGGCGCCCAGTATAATGAATATTGTCTTATGTCATATTGCAAGGATATCCATATAGTCCCGTAAATACAGTTTGATATCCCCTCAATATGATGACTCTAATGTATTTAAACCTGGTATGAATAAACCCCCTAATCTAATTATCCATTTGTTCTCCATATCATCCAATTTTAGATGCCATCCTGCTTTAAATTTACGATGGAGAGTAATTCTATCTATAATAACAAATGTAAAAGTTGCTGAAGGATGTTCCAAAGTATGTTTATATAGAGCGTTGGTAATGCATCTATTCCTAATAGCACTCAAATGTTCACAAATTCTCAATTTGACAGACCTAGAGGTCTGTCCAATATAGAATGCAACACTGTAAGTGGCCAAATAAATCGCCCAATATATACTTGAACAATTGCAAGTGTAAAATAAATCGCCCAATCAGAACTACAATTGGCAAATACCTAATGTCAAAAACCTGAGGGCGTATTTTTAGTAGAAAGGTTTTGTCCATATATTTGCAAAAGAACAATGGCCCTACCTTTAAGTATTTGACCTCCTAAAGTAGTTTGAAAAGAAATTTGAGGAGTAAATCTCTTTTAATGAGAAAAAGGAATTGAGGTTCGTAGTATGTCCCAATGTTGATTAATTATCCTAATAAAATGATTAGTATTAGCCCCATATGTAGTTACTAACCTCAACCTAGAATGGTCCGATTGAGTCTGATGCTTGGATTTATACTGTAATAATCCCTCACGAGGTAGATTATTAACTATTTTCAAAGATTTGTTGATATTATATGTTTTATATCCACGATCAGCAAATCTGTTGGCTAAATCATCACAAAATGAGAGCAATCCTGTAAGGGCGAACATATCCTTTTCATTCTCATAAATTGTGATTTAGGAATGTTCTGGATGATGTGGCGTGGATGACAGCTATCATGCAGCAGAGTGTTATATTGAGGAAATTTCACCATAGACAGGCAGTAGCTAAGGTATTGTCCTCCAGTCTTGTAACCAAAACATCCAAAAACACAATGCTACCCTGTTCAATATTAGCTGTGAATTTAATTCCAAAGGAGTTGTCATTCAAATAATTCACAAAATTGGAAAGTTGTTCCTTATTACCACGCCACACCATCCAACAATCATCTAAATATCTCCTCCAAATGTCTAAATATGATAGAAATGTGTTATGTTGTTTATCATATATGTACGTAGCCTCAAAATAACCCATGAAAGATGCGGTATATATGGGTGTGACGAGGCCCCCATAGCTGTTTCATTAACCTTTGACATTAAAGTAAAAGATGTTTTACATAGTACAAATTCCGTCAGTTTAGTTAGAAAGTTATTAAATTCCATAGAATAAAGATTGGATTTATACAGCCAATAAGAAGCAGCTAAGATGCCTAATTCATGTGGTATACTAGTATATAATGAAGCTACATCAAGAGTGCACAAACACCAAGAGGACTCTAACTGTGAATCACTAACAATATTCAGGAATTCAGTTGTGTCCTGAATACGTGATCTAATCTGGGTCAACAGTGGTTTTAAATAATATGTCAGGAAGGCTGATAAAGGTTCAGTTAAGGAACATACAATAGGTCTACCTGGAGGATTCTGAGCATCCTATCTTGGGTAACAAATACAGGTACTGTGGAATGGGTTCCTGCACCTGCAACTGTTTAGCTATCTGTTCATTGATTATCCCTTGTTTAGTTGACACTTCTAAAAACCTATCAATCTCTTCCTTGAACTGTGGTGTCAAGTCCACTTTAAGCTCCTTGTAATAGTTAGAGTCCAATAGTTGTCGTGAGGCCTCATTGATGTAAGCTTGATGGTCCATAACTACAATGGCACCACCCTTATCGACCATAGTAATAACTAGCTGATGATTATTTTTAAGTTCCAACAATGCCTGTCTTTCCATATAAATTGTTAAACTGTGGCTGATATAGAAAAATGTAACTCTTTCATAACACATTCCTAAAAATAGACACATGTTTGTTCATTGGAGGGACAAAGGAGGATTTGCCAAACCTAAATTCAGTTGATCTTTGAGACCCATCAATGTCTGAAAAAAATATTTTGAGGTTTAGTAACCTACAAAACTCATTAACATCATAATAAATCATTTTCAGAAACCACAGAGCTTGGGACAAAATTCAATCCTTTATTTAAAAGTTTAGTCTGGACTGGGGAAATGTTGTAAACATTATTTGTTACTTTATCATCTGTTTCAACAAATTTTGTAAGGTTGGAGTGTTCGAACCTAGATCTATGTTTTCTGCCCCCTCCTCCTACCCTTTGATCTAAAGGGGCATCTGTCTTCTTTTGGCCTCAGACGCCTGGCGAGAAGCCACTGGGGAGGCTGGTGAGAAGTCATTTCTCCATCAGTAGCCAAGTAAAATCTGAGGAAATATTTTGATGTCTAAGTATAGACCTGGGTCTTTTTATTATACTGACTGATAAAGGGTTTTCCTTTTTCATAATCCATAAGGTCACGCTGAAATTTATTGATCTTACGTTTCAATAATTGTTTTTCCAGAATAGACAAATCTTTGGCCAAATCTGAGACATGCTGAGAATAATACTCATGCTTATTAAATTCTTCAGCCTCCACACATAAACTTTGAACATCTGACAAATTAGTTGTAATAATTCTGTCATAATATTTTAAAAAACATTCCACAAATAACATAGAAGAAGAGTGTTGTGCTTCAGCCCAATCTTTAGATAACTCATTATCTATCTGTGCCACTATAGGTTGTAGCATTCTCCTCAACCCCCTTGGTGTTATATCTTGGCTTGATAGGCTTTTAAACAATTTTCTATACCATACATTTGGATCATAAAATCTTCATCTGTCTCCCAAGTTTAGAAAAAAATAATAACCATTTTTTGTGTGGGTCATTGTTTATAGGATTCGACATAGATAAACCTGCACTGGTACTCAGGCCAAATGCCTCAAGATTGTCTCTGTCAGATGCTAATCCAGACTAAACTTTTAAATAAAGGATTGAATTTTGTCCCAAGCTCTGTGGCTTCTGAAAATGATTTATTAAGTGATGTTAATGAGTTTTGTAGGTTACTAAACCTCAAAATATTTTTTTCAGACATTGATGGGTCTCAAAGATCAACTGAATTTAGGTTTGGCAAATCCTCCTTTGTCCCTCCAATGAACAAACATGTGTCTATTTTAGGAATGTGTTATGAAAGAGTTACATTTTCTAATGCACAGTTTAACAATTTATCCGGCATTGTTGGAACTTAAAATAATCATCAGCTAGTTATTACTATGGCCGATAAGGGTGGTGCCGTTGTAGTTATGGACCATCAAGCTTACATCAATGAGGCCTCACGACAACTATTGGACTCTAACTATTACAAGGAGCTTAAAGTGGACTTGACACCACAGTTCAAGGAAGAGATTGATAGGTTTTTAGAAGTGTCAACTAAACAAGGGATAATCACGGAACAGATAGCTAAACAGTTGCAGGTGCAGGAACCCATTCCACAGTACCTGTATTTGTTACCCAAGATACACAAGGATGCTCAGAATCCTCCAGGTAGACCTATTGTATCTGGGCGTGGTTCCTGAACCTTTATCAGCCTTCCTGACATATTATTTAAAACCACTGTTGACCCAGATTAGATCACGTATTCAGGACACAACTGAATTCCTGAATATTGTTAGTGATTCACAGTTAGAGTCCTCTTGGTGGTTGTGCACTCTTGATGTAGCTTCATTATATACTAGTATACCACATGAATTAGGCATCTTAGCTGTTTCTTATTGGCTGTATAAATCCAATCTTTATTCTATGGAATTTAATAACTTTCTAACTAAACTGACGGAATTTGTATTATGTAAAAACATCTTTTACTTTAATGTTAATGGAACAGCTATGGGGGTTAGCACCTTATATATCGCAGGACCTTTTCATGGGTTATTTTGAGGCTACATACATATATGATAAACAACATAACACATTTCTATCATATTTAGACATTTGGAGGAGATATTTAGACGATTGTTGGATGGTGTGGCGTGGTAATAAGGAACAACTTTCCAATTTTGTGAATTATTTGAATGACAACTCCTTTGGAATTAAATTCACAGCTAATATTGAACAGGGTAGCATTGTGTTTTTGGATGTTTTGGTTACAAGACTGGAGGACAATACCTTAGCTACGTTTGTCTATAGGAAATTTCCTCAATATAACACTCTGCTGCATGCGGATAGCTGTCATCCACGCCACATCATCCAGAACATTCCTAAATCACAATTTATGAGAATGAAAAGGATATGTTCGCTACAGGATTGCTCTCATTTTTGTGATGATTTAGCCAACAGATTTGCTGATCTTGGATATAAAACATATAATATCAATAAATCTTTGAAAATAGTTAATAATCTACCTCGTGAGGGATTATTACAGTATAAATCCAAGCATCAGACTCAATCGAGTTGTAAGGACCATCTAGGTTGAGGTTAGTAAACTACATATGGGGCTAATACTAATCATTTTATTAGGATAATTAATCAACATTGGGACATACTACGGTCACATGAAATTTTGAACGACCAATGTTCTTTTTCCTACGAGCTAGGAACCTCAATTCCTTTTTACTCATTACAAGAGATTTACTCCTCAAATTTCTTTTCAAACTACTTTAGGAGGTCAAATACTTAAAGGTATTGTTCTTTTGCAATATATGGACAAAACCTGTGAGTTTTCTACTAAAAAAGGTTTTTGACATTAGGTATTTGCCAACTGTAGTTCTGATTGGGCGATTTATTTGGCCACTTGCAATTGTTCGGCATTCTATATTGGACAGACCTCTAGGTCTGTCAAATTGAGAATTTGTGAACATTTGAGTGCTTTAGGAATAGGCATTACCAACGCCTATATAAACATACTTTGGAACATCCTTCAGCAACTTTTACATTTGTTATTATAGATAGAATTACTTCCATCGTAAATTTAAAGCAGGATGGCATCTAAAATTGGATGATATGGAGAACAAATGGATAATTAGATTAGGTTTATTCATACCAGGTTTAAATACATTAGAGTCATCATATTGAGGGGATATCAAACTGTATTTACGGGACTATATGGATATCCTTGCAATATGACATAAGACAATATTCATTATACTGGCATTTATTTTACAAAATAATGTGGGCCAGATATAGAGGTATAGGCATTTGTAATATATTTTTAGTGGCAAGGCTATCATATTTTGTTCTGTAAATTATTTGTACACAATAACTTTTTTGTAGTTGTATATGATTGTATATGTACATATCCATAATATGTAATAACTAATATGAGATATGTATATATTTTTGTTGATTGTTGAAATAGTCCCAGTATGTGGTCTGCATAATGTATAACAATTGTATAATTATGTAATTATTTTTATGTGGGTGATATCCCTTTAAGATTGGCACTATAAATAACAGGGTCTAATATGGTGGAGCTTTTCATTTCATTTTTTGGCATTGAGAAAGGCTGGCAACAGCGAAACTGGTGCTTCAGCATGGGTTTTACCCATGCTGACAAGATATGCAAAAATAAATATTAACTTTACCATCCTATACGTGCTGGTCCGTTTTTGGTTTGGGATAGTACAGTGTCACACCCTGACAGCCTCCCAACACAGTTATGTGATGATGAGACTCGTGAGATGGTTAAGCATAATGAACGATTTGTCCACTGTCACGTCACACTTCCCCCATGCCACAAATATATCTGAGATAACTAACACATAGGAAGTATGGCAGTCTGAAACTGAAAGGATTTCCTGCCACTAAATGCATGGCAACCATCAACTACCAAAGGTAGGACCTGCTAGATTTGGAAATCTTTATCAGGCAGGACAGAAAGTCAAATTTCTGGGACCACAGGATCCAGAACATCCACTGTAATACTTTACTGTATAAACTGGCATGGGTAACATAACAACTGCCAGGGACATGAGTCCTTTTCCTTTGAGGCAAATATCCACTGGTACAAACTTAGATGAGTGACTTAGTTCTACTGCTTTCTGCAAGGAAAGTAGCCGGCGAAAGGGCAACAAGGCAAATAAATGTTTGTCTCTATACTACAAATAATAAGCATGAAGGTCTGAATCAGAAGAAATTTGATTTTGCAAGGGTCACTAAAACCTACAGGGAGAGAAACAACTTTAGCAGAGATTTCCTGTGTTGTTCCAGATAGTTCATGAAGGGAGATGCAAGGAACCATTTGTTCCAGACAGTTCATGAAGGGAGATGCAAGGAACCATTTATCTAGGTAGGGGAGATCTCTATTCACTTTAGTCTCTGACTAGCGATTATTACAGACATGCAATTGATAAGCACCCTAGGAAGGGGGGGGGAGGTGAGACTAAAGGAAGGTATTCATAACTAAAAGTGAGTGACTCCTACCTCTGGGACACTTTGGTGATTTTGATATGGAAGCATGCATCTTACGTTTTCTTGTGTTACTATGACTGTCATAATCATTGCCTTCTTCTCTACACTGTATAAGTCTGAATTAATTTTTCTCCAGTTTCCTATATCTCACTGTGGTATATTGATTGTCATTAAACAACCATACCAATTACTGAAGGCTCATCAAGAACCATTAATAAGAGATCTTACATCAGATGATATAGTGGTTGCAACAACTGAATAACGTTGTGGGGGATCCCCATATAGTTTATGTGTTAGAAATCTCCTAAATGCTGCAGTGGAGATCTTTTTGTGTAATAATTTAACTGTCTACAACATCATATATGTGCATGCATGTACATGTACATATACATATAGACATACACATGCACATATACATATACATGTGCATATACATACACAGATACATGTACATATACATACACATACACATATACATGTACATAAACATATATACATATATCCTTAATTACTAAATGCTGGCCTTCACCATAGTAAGAATATGGAATAAAAGCCTGACTGTCTACTTCTATTCTCTGCTTGTTAATTAAATTAGTCAGAAGCTGAAAGCTGTTCAGGGATTCAGTCGGGTGTCAGATTTGACTTCGTACCACTGGACTGATGGATGGCTAAGGATCTTTGGGACAATTCTCATAATATACCTTCTTCTTCTTTCGGCTTTTTCCCGGTTAGGGGTCGCCACAGCGGATCATCTGTCCACTTATGATTGGCAGTGGAGTGTTTACAGTGTCGAGTTGCCAGTCCAGCGCCCAACCTTCCACAGAAGGCACACACATGCACACACTCACACCTCGGGCCAATTTAACTTTAAAATAGTTAATGAACACAACTGCTAATAGAAAATGCTTGGTTTGGTAATCTTTACAAGTTAGATGTTGACCACTTAGGTCAGGTCTCTAAGTCTAAAACTACTAGAAGCAACTAAAAATACACTTGTCACTACTTATCTCCTTCCCACACTTTATGGTGCTCCCATCCTCACTAGCCTCTAGACTTCACAGAAATTAAAACTTCAACACTGCTATAACAAAGTTGCCAAATTTGCAGCAAATATCCCTTTCAGATCCCAGCACTGTATAACACTAAAAGCCTAAATTGGTAAGAACTGCCTCATCAACTAACACATACACAGTTTCTGACCACTTATAAAATGATCTGCCTGTCCAGCACTAAAAAACATTTTCCTCAACTATGTTCCTAGACAGTCATTGCAATCTAGTGACCAAAACCTCCTGTCGGTCTGCAGACCTATCAAATCTGCTGGGAATTGTGGCCTGGAAATCCTTACCTGTATCCATCAGGTCAATACCCTCCCTCCCATCTTTCAAAAACACTCTGAAAGACTTCCTAGCTATAATCTGGCTCTGCTCTTGCTAAAAACCAGGATAAACTATAAACCCTAAATGTAAACAAGTACCTTTTCATTCTATATACCTCATTACTCTTCCTTTTTCACTTATTCCCTCACTTCTATCAAATTCCCTTCCCTGACTTTCTCTCCAAATATACCATCAGCCTGTTTTTGCCTCACTCATATTGCAGTTCCAGTTTGTATTAGACTAACATACCTTTAATTTCTCTACAAACTGTCTAAAATTTCTCTAAATGTTAAACGATTGTCATATAATTTGCATCGATTCTTAACCAGAGTTTTTATATTATGTCTAATTTGTTATAATTATTTAAACTACAGATGTTTTTGTTTTATTTTTGAAAATTGTAAAATTATTGTTCTTAAGATGTTTTGCAATAATTTGGAGCTTTTCTCCCAGGGTGTCCACTGAAAATGGTCTTCTACTCAGTTGGACTTTCCTGTAATCAAATGTCTATAAATAAATAAATAAATAAGTCCTGATCTAAGAAATGCATGGAGTCTTCCATCTTTCAGGAACTAAACAGCAATTGTAATACTGTTAATATCAAAAATTCCAATATTACAATTTAATGGAGGAGACATCATCTAATGTTAGTGACATTAGGTAGAAATGGGATAAATATACAGGGCATGACTTCTGCACAAAGCAATGGACCATAATATGAAGAACTCGTCCAGATTGTTTGCCCCACTTAGCTGTTTCATTCAAATTAATCCATCATTGGTAATACTTTACCTTAGGGTACCAGTCAGAAGGTGTGTTTCAGTCAGGCAAATGTTAGAAATTTGGCTCTTATGAAGCTAGTTATCAGCATGTGGTGTAAAACTGGAATCAAATTTCTAGAAAATGTGTCTTGATTACTAACAATTGCAATTGGGCCCTATCCCTGAAGAGAATGTTACCAAGAAGGACTGTTGTTGTTTTTTGTTTGTCATGGAAAGCCACGGTGTAAAACTGAGTACTAAAATAAAACAAAAGGTGATGTAAGAGCATTGTAAAATGGTGTACGGTAGGAACTAAGGGAAAACATGAAGGACAGAAAGGATAGAGTATGACTAACCCACTCTGTAGGTGTACACCTTTAAAGCTCTGCCTATGACTGTAGCCATCCGAATTTCATTACAGGCTCATGCTCCTACTGTCATGGGGATGGGGAGGGGAATGAGGAGATGGAAGCCTCTTCTCCTCTTTTTGTAGAAGACAAAGAAGACTGCTAGGAGGAGGTTAGGCATTAGACATAGCAGTGTTAACTATGCTGTGGCAGAAAGCCAGTCTTGCTGCAGTACAGCAGTGCATTACCATGGAAGTGGGGAGGAATTTCCCCATGAAACCTTTGCAAGTCTTTTCAATGATGACATCCCAGTACTTTAGAAAGAAGGAAGTACAACATCCACTGCAGAAGTAATGGCCCTTAGGTCCACACCACTCCATCTGAGATAATTTCAATAGCATGGAAAAAGGGTGGTGACTTCAACAGCATGGAAAAAGGGTGGTGACCCCAGACTTGAAAGGGGATAATAAACAACATTAAAAATGGAATAAACTATGTAAAATACAATGGATTAGGGAATTAAGGAAATGCACTCTGTCATGAAAGATAAAGCCCAATCAAATAAAGAAGGTAGCAGCCCAAGGCAATAAATAGATTATGGAACTGAGCAAATCAGCAGAAGCATAGTTAAGGTGTGGTGAAGGGAGCAGCTGCTCTGGGAACAAGTGGTAGAGGGCACGATCAGCATATACCAATTGGTCTTTAGTGCATGCTGGTACTGCATTTGTGGTCAGGACTGAAGAGCTTTAGTGCTTTGTATGCATTCTGAACTGTACAACTGCTTGCTACAGCTTAAAATAAAGGAAGAGCAGGTTTTTTTTCTTTTAATCCTCAACTTAAAAAGTTGAGGGAGTACCAGATTCGAGAATGCCACAGTACACCAGATTTGTTAGGTACAGCTCAGTAAAACAGCTTGATGCTTCTATGGAAAATTTGCCTACAATAATGAAAAGGAATAAAGAGAGTGGAATAAACAACCTGGTTTTGTGTACAGCGTAATGAACAAACCGTCATGAAAAGAATAATGTATATATACATATCTAAGTATATGGACAGATACGCTATATATATATATATATATATATATATATATATATATATATATTGATATATGTATATATAGTTGCACTAAAAGCTGTTAAATGCATGTATAATGAACAGAGTTTACAGCTGTATATTTTTATTAAAACCACTACTTGTACACTGAGAAAGATTACAAAAGTTTCTTTTTATGTGGGATCTGACTACAATTACACTATGTAAGGTTTTCTGCACTGCTGAAACTTTTGGCTATATCAAAGGTTTTGGCATAAGGGGTAGGTGTGTGTGTGTGTGTGTGTGTGTGTGTGTGTGTGTGTGTGTGTGTGTGTGTGTGTGTGTGTGTGAGTTTGTGTGCTAAGTGTTTGCAGGTTAGGGTTAGAATAAGTTCTAGAGAAGAGGATAGAGTTATTGCTGTGTGTGCAAAGGAATGTATTTATTTATTTAGTTAGTTATTTTGATTTTTTTTACCTAGAAAGTCCAGCTGGGTACAAAGCTCCATTTCACTGAAGGTCTGGGGACAATAGCTCCATAAACTTAAAGTTGAAGAACACTACATTCTGCTATCATATTTTCACATGCGAATACCGAAACATTATATATACAAAATAGTAATGCATAAGACAGTATAGATTGGTACTTAACACCACAACTTAGTACTACAAGAAGGCTCATGAATGTACTTAATACATATTTGAAATAGTACATTGAAGGAGTGTTTAAACAATGCCACAGTTTTGTTGATCAGGTGGTACGTTACTTGTTACTGTGGTAGTGTTAGTGGGTAGTTTTAAAGTGTATGTATAAGAGAAATGGGATAGACTGGGAAATGGAAGTGCAGGACTAGTAACAATTTACAGTTTTACTTTTATACAGCAAAGTTTAAGATAACTTCATAGAAACTGTAGCTTGTAATACAGCAATACGTGCCTGTAGTTGGGAAAACGACATCTACAGTTTCATTATTGATTTTTTTTAATCTTATCATGGATTGTAAAAGCAAGATAGCAAGAGTTAAGGGAAAGAAGCAGGAGTTATTTTCATTTAGTCTTGAAGAAGTGAAAATAGTAGGGAGTGGGATGGAGTACCGACTATGCTGTTTGACGTTTGAACCATGAGCAGATATTTATCAGTAGTAGTGTCAGAGACTCAACAAGGTTCTCCCGTTCGATTCTCGTCTGGAGTGCGGGGAGTGCCTTCTGTGTGGAGTCTGCATGTCCTCTCCGCGGTTGGGTGGGCGTTCGAAAGACATGTGTAAATGGGCGTGCCTTCGTTGAATGTTGAACGTTGAGCTGGCATCTCGACGTTCATGAAAATCTACTGCCAAACATTAGCGGACCGAAGTTTCGCTGTGGCGACCCCTAACCAGGAAAAGCTGAAAGACAACAACAAAGTGTCAGAAACTCAACAGGTGCAGCTGACTGTGGGTTTTATTCCCACATCAGGAAGATGGAATGATGACACTGCAGTGCTGCATATGGAGTGCTGTCCTTTGGATGAGATGTTAAACCAAGGTCTCATTTGCTTGAGTTAGCAGTAGGTCGGATGGATGTAAAAGATCCCACAGCACCTATCAAAAACAGTAGTGGAACCTCCTTAATTCTCTGATCAAATTTCCCCTGCTAGTATAAATACCACATTGAGTCTCCAGTGAAGAGAAGGACTATCAAAGTGAGGCAAACCTGGTTAACAAAAAGAAAAATTTAATAAAGAGGAATTGCCAGTTGGGGGTGTACCTTTGTAAGAAAGAGCCTAGGGCTGAACACCTTTCAGGGTGATGCAGTACACTGTGTGATATTTGTAGTTGAGAAAGAGTGATGTAGTAATGCAGCTCTAGCCAGTTACGATGCTTAAGGACAATGCAGAGATGAGAAAAGTTAGCTTTACTGGATGCATATTTGGCTATTTTATTGTAGGAGTGCTAATGTTTGCTGATCTGTGTGGCCTACAGGTTGGTGGAAATTGATGAGCTATATAGCACTGAGGCAAGAAGATAGGAGGAGGCAAGCATTATCCTGCTGCTTTTACTGAAATACTGTTTAACTCTGCATAAGCCAGTTTTTTTACCATTATTATTTTAGATTATTGACTATGCAAGTCAAATTTCAAATTATTGTCAATAGTGGCACTTACTAGATTAGTACTGGAGACTACTTCAATCACTGTATTGTTGGAAGAGGTGGTTTTAAAGTTTGTTCTGCAATCAGTACTGGACTTAGGGGGTGAAAAGGGGTAATTTTATCATGTTTGGATTTAGGACAAGGTCGGATATGGCCAGCTAAGTTTCAATGTTTCAATGGAAGGGAGACAGTCCAGAGTAATTTGCCTTAGTAGGATTCTGGGATGAACATATGAGAGTAGAATCATCATCATACTGGATTAGGTTGGCATGTTTAACAGTGGTGTGCATAATGTTAATTAATATGTTGAACTACAGGGGTCCAGGTTTTGAGCTTTAGGATACAGCAACAGATACTAGTAAGAAGGTGGAGTAGCCTGACTGCCATTTAACAGCTTATGGTCTATCTGACAGATAACTTTGGAAACAGGAGAAGGTGGGATATGCCTAATGATGCTAGTAGAAAGAGTAGTTTGTCATGAGAGACTGTATCAGAGGCTTTTGATTAGTCTAAGAATAGTGCGGATACAATATTGTTTGTGTTGTGTGTTGTGTTCTTGATTGATGCCACTTATGAAGTAGAGTAATTCAGGGTTAGTTCTGTGGTTTGGTCTGAAACCATGCTGGGTAGGAGCAAACAGATTTTTGCCAAGAGATATTTTGAAGTAGTTGAACGCAAATGCATTTCCCTGGGTTTTAGACACAGGAGAAAAATGTCTATGGGCTTGTGTTTGGAGAGTTCAGTGATGTTCGCTACTATGTAAAGAGGCAGGATATAAGATGTCTTCCAGAGACAGGAGGCATAAGACTCTCTGAACTTTTTATGAGAATGGAGGTAGGACAGGATATGGCCTCGGTAACAATTCTGAGATAATTGCCAGGTAAATTATCAGCAACTAAGATGGTAAGTTAAAATTTGAGGAGGTACTTCTTTATGGTACATGTGGGGATAGAGCTGAGGAAGAAGGCACTGAAATTCTTCATGGGTTGTGTGGTATTTTGTTGACTGTTATTGTTATTCTTTATTGAGTAATGAATTTCTAATGTTTATGAATTGAGAGTTGAACAGACTGGCTGCTCTCTGGATGCATATCAGGGCATAGGTTGGGCTGCTAACATCTACCAGGAGTTTAGAATTTTTTGATGGAGCTCCAGAACTCTTTTGGGATTTTATGGTGAGCACTTTGTGAGGTAAAACAGTTATGGATTTTATCTATCTTGATTTTTTTATAAAATTGCAGAAGTATCTAAACTTCTGATAGCCTTGTGGAGTTGTATTTTGTTGCCAGCTTTTCCATATTATGCATGAGTAATTTAGTGTTAGAAGAAAGCCAGGGAACATTGTTAAGCTTGTAATCTGATTATTAAACAGAAGTATGGCATCATCTAGAGGAATGGTTCTAAGTAGATTACAAATGATTGAGTTTAGAGTGGTTACGAATGTGTTGAAATTAACACAGGTTACAGTAAGTACTTTGATAAAGTGATGTTTTCTGGCTACATGGATAGCAATTCTAGTAGCAAAGGTGGAGAGGTGATCACTATGTGTGTCTGGTAAGGTTCCTAAGGATGATATTTTATATGTAATTGTGGTCAATATCTAGTCCAGAAGGGATTTTTTATTATTGGGCTTGTAAAGCTAGTTGGGTTTGGATAATATGAGTGAAGCCAAATAGATTTAGTGATGTAGTGAGGGAGTCGTTAGTGAGGGAGAGGCCATCAAATCCCTAATAATAACAGTTTCATATAACATTCTCCAGGAAAAAAATATTTTGCATAGTAGAGATGTTGTCTTCTGGTGGGATGTATAAGCAATAATCCACAAGTTATTTTTGTTTGTTCAGTTTGAGAAGGGAAATGAGGATACCAGCATTCTTGAAAGTTGGTGGATTGCCAAGGTATATACAGAGATTAAGGGTATTGGAGAACATTATAACAATGCCTCGTCCCTTCTTTTCTATGCAAACAAGTGTATAGATTCTATAGCCAGGGGGCTGTACGTTCAGCCTCTTCAACCAGATTTCAGAAATGGTCACAGTGTGTGGTGATTGCATGGTCAACTATGCATGTAGGTTGGTTATTTTGTTTGTAATGTTTCCGATATTAACATGGAGATAGTTTAGCCCTGAACTGGTAGCAGATGTGTTGTGTGGTATTAGAGGTGTAGACAGAGAGGGGGAGAGCCATATATGGCCAGTAGGGATGGTCCAGGGTTATGGTGGATGTCTCCACACAGCAGGAATTTGATGTGGGGGGGGTGTAGGGCAACGTCTCCTTCAATTTTAATTTTGTTTTAATGTAAAGCTTGTTTTGCAAAGGGGAGGCTTCAGCATACAAAGGTTTAAACTAGTGAATGTAGCAGGTGTTACACAGACATGGAGATATATGCATATAAAAGTCAGTGTGATTAGGGACAGGTTTGACGAAATGTGGAGAAAGAAAGACGACATGATATGAGAAGGAGTATGTAAGAATAATACATGATGTCAGAAGCATTAACTATTACAGAGGAGCATAGAAGGTGGTGAGATGCATGATGGTAGGTTTGAAAAAGCACACTACCCTTATGAGGAGAGGTAAGCAGGACTTTAGGATAGAAGGTTAAAGCATTTATTATAACATGCAAGGAAGACAGACAAAAGTATTATACTACTAAAGTTCTATTTTGCTTTGTATTTCCCCAAAATGTGAGGTTTCTGCTTTCAATTTAATGCAATAGTTCAAGTTAGGAATATAGTATAAGTATTCAGATTTGCTACTGAATTGTTAAATTGGAATTGTGTGGTAGCATAATTGTAAAGTGCAGGCTTAGAAGTTGTGTGTGTTATTGTGAATGGTGGAGGGCTTATACATATGTATTTACACAGTTTTGTGTATGTACTGCTTTAAGAGGTGTAGGAAGAAGGTGGAGTACTGGTTGGGAGCAGGTTCTATAAGTGTAATGGTAGTGGGAGAAGCTGAAGAACTGGGGGTTGGAGGGGAGTGAAGTGGGTAACAGCCCCTTCACCAGCAGGATTCAATCAATAGGGCATAATGAGTGTGAAGCAGATACACACTCTGAGTTATCACACATGTAGCTGCTATATAGATTTCTTCTGCCTTTAGCACTCTTTCACTGTTTAAGACAATGTAGATTTGTATCTCTGCAGCCTGAGGAACAGTGCTGCTCAGTGCTGCAATTCATATAGTAAGCAGTATTATTATTTCAGTTTACTGGAGGGAGGCATTGGTGCTCATAGGGGATGTGGAAGGAATTAAAATGCTAGAAATTCTGAAAGTAAGCATGCAGACCTTTGTACCTGTACTTAACACTACAGAGCAGACATTTAAACTTACCTTGTTATATTTCTGTACTCTAGATGTGCAAGTGTTTCTGGGTTAGTGTTACAATAAGGGCTAGATAAAGGGATAAATTTAGTGTTATACAAGTGTGATGGTCTATATAAAGTGTTTGTGTGTGTATTATATAGCACTTTTGTTAAAGAAAGAGTTTGGTGAAGTAATCTGCATGGTTAGATTCAGTAGAAGCAGCAGCATTAGGATTAGGATTAGAAGGTACAGTTGTCTTAGTAAACTTACCATAACAGTAAATGTTTGGATGATCACTGCTGCAGGATCCTAAGCTATAAGGGTCATATACTAAATAGAATATAACAGTTGTCCATCTTCCACATGCCCAAACCATTAGTCAACTTGAGCTGCTTGAGCTGGGCTAACTGAAAAGTCAAGTCTAGGCACCAATCCCTTCAGAGCTTTCATGCACAATGATAGCGAAAGGCTAAGTCCTGAGAGGATATTTCTAGGAAAAGAAAAAAAATACATGCCCTCACCCTGGCAAAAAGTGAAAAATGGGGGAAGGAGGATGGGACGGGCTACTGCAGCTGTGATCATTCAAAGATCTACATGTATGAGGTTTACTTATACAACTGTACTGTGCTCTTCATTATGATCATTGCTGTAGTAGCCTAAGTGATATGGGTAGATTACCATAGCTTAAAAGAACTGGGAGGTGGAAGGAAAAGGGTCCATTAGCCCCTGGAGAATGGTCCTAGCAATGCCTATTCTAGATCTGGAGAAGGAATCTAGTTTATAGTGTTTTGTAAAAGAATGTACAGAGGACCAAGATGCTGTTTCGTGAATACTTCTACAATCCAACCCTTTCCAAAAAGTCATATAGGAAGTCAAGGCCCTGGTAGAAAGAGCCTGCCTGGAATTGTTTGGTCATCATGGAAGCAAAAAAAGGTGATAGCCTGAAACAATTCTTTGAAAATAGTCTGCTTTAACACTAGATATCCCTTCTTCTAACCTTCACAAGAAATGAATAACACACACACACACACACACACACACACACACACACACACACACACACACACACACACACACACACACACACACACACACACACACACACACACACACACACACACACACACACACACACACACAGTCAGAGTTAGATCCAGCACTAGGCAATCTAGGCAGTTGCCTAGGGCCTGTGTTGGCTTGGGGGCATCTGTAAAAATCTCCTGTAAATAACAAACTAAAACTGGAGGTTAAAAAGTAAAACCCAACTTCTATCACAACACAGCCCCAGCATTAGAAGCAAAAATCAGAAACAGCCAAGGGTCACGACAACCAATTTACTGCATTTACCTCAAAGTTAAATGCTTTTGTCCTGTTCCAAGTTACAAGAACTTCATCAGAGCTAACAACTCTTAAAAAACAGGAATTAAATACTCCAGTCAATAATATGATTAACCAATAAAAACATATCAGTAATTAAACCAAACTGAAAATTAACCCTCAATGTGTCTCAACTTTAATACACTGTTAATACTCAAATAATCATTTACCCTGGGTGTATACAGGCATTTAACTGTAGTTGCCACTTTAATTCACAAATTTCTAAATGCTCAGTTACAATTTTCCCTTGAACATCAAAATTAATCTGTTGAATGTTGACACACATTGAGTGACACTGGATTTCTATATGAAGCACTGAAATGCAAAGTTTTTGCCAACGGTAATCTCTTCATTACTTACAGTTCTGTTTAATGCAGAACTATTCAGATGACATTTACTTCTGCACAGATTGTGCATGTTGACTGATATTGGAGGATTACAATGACAGCAATTTTAGTGGCCTTTTATGCTTGAAATGTTCTGAAATAGATAGTTGTGTCATTATTGGTTCATACATTTTTTTCACTGCTTACTGGAAAAATGTTAAAAACTACAAATTTACAACACTCTCCAACAAGTAGTGCTGTATTAAGCAAGGAATATAATTTGATACAATCAGAAAAGTGAATTAAAGAGCACATGCATGTATGCATGGTCTTAAACATGTGTGCAGGGGGCCCATGTTTTGAAAACAGCCAAAAGGTACAATTAATCCATTATTGGCCAAATGCTTTTTCTATGAATGTGGGTTTCAATGCAGTTTCAATGAATGTGAGTTTCAAGGGCACAGAAGTTTAATGATGGTCATGCCAAGTCTGTTTTTATTTTGAGACTGTATTGTTTTTAGCAAATGGCAATCAGTGTCCATGCTAAAAAAAATAAATACAAGTTTTAAATTAAATCCAAGTATCTGTAATCACTGTAGAAGTAAAGAATAAAATAATACTCATACTGACAGGTTTATGGTAACTGGAGAGAGATGACCAAATAATGGAACACTAGAATGACTGTGGATGAGGTGCGTCCTGATCCATTACCCTGCGTTGGGACCCATTTGACTATGAATTCAGCTCGGCACACCATGCTGGAAAAGGAAGAATTCTCATTTGATAGGAATGTTTGCTAAAACAGTTTTTCAGTAAACTAACATAAATCCTAGGGAATGTGCTGCTTTATTGAAAATAACTTTAACAAAAGTCCTGACTGATTAAGATTTCTCCTTTTTCATAGTGTTGATATGACCCAAAAGTTGGTTATATTTAGGTAAAGAAGGTGCAGAGGCCTATGAACTCTAAATGGGGAATTTGTGGGTGCAGCTCCCATTTCAAACATTACACTTGCATCAATGTTGCAATAACACTGGAAACATAAGTCTTGATTGAGTGAGTTTATTGCTGAAATTGTTTTTGATGAAAGTACATGAATCCTGTACATGTATTTGGCAAGCTGAGGATAAAACCTAAGCATCAGTATAAAATGGTAGATGGAAAATGCTATTTAAAGGAATATTGCTAAGGAGAAAAATGTTAAATTTCAGTCTGCAAATTCTCAGATTTATTTTGGAAGCAATTAGTAAGAATGTATAGAAGACAAATAAAGGGTAGTAACTATAGCCAGAAAGTAATATATTAGATGGAGAAAAGGAAATGAAAACCAGCTGCTTGTATAACAAATATAATTATGATATTACTAAATATATAATGTAGTAAGTGAAATGCAAAGCATTTTCCTACAAATAAACCATGACACAATGCTGGAAAAAATCCATGTGAAGATAAGAGTCTATTGAAAAGAAAATCATGTGATGGGTGCTCCAGCAAGGCTATTCCAATATCTTTATTTGCAGACAAAACATAAATCTTGTTGTAATAACTAATCAGTGCAATTATGCAACATAAACTTTATTTTCACTGTGATAACTTAGCATTTGTAAATACTGTAATTTTACAATATGCATATGTTTGGTTGAGGTTTTAGGTTTTAGTCATTTTTGTTTTTATTTCTGTTCTTCACTGAGTATTATGAGTATCTAAAATACTAACTTTTTGCTTGTCAATAAAAGGAAAGTAATATACTGCATGAACACTAGCTGAAAATCACTGGAGTTAAATTCATATCATTGTCAAGCCCGTTGGTCTTTTCAGCAGCAGAAGACTGCAGTGTTAAAAAAATAAAACAGTTTTGCTTACAAAAAGAGTGGATTGCTTTTGTTTCAACAAAAAATATTTTTATTAAGGATTACAGAAATGGTTTGAAGAAATAGTCAAATCAAACGGATTGTCCCTGATATTTATTAAGAGGCTGAATTTTGCTATGTAGGTCAGACATTCAACCACTGACAACAGAGTGATTTGCTGTACACATACCCATACCTCGTAGATGAGTACGCTAAATAACTAGTGGGGGATTATAAATAAACTCCATGCTGTCCCTTCACACTATACAATGCAGTCTACAGCCCTATTTAATAGAATGAGAACCAGGAAGGAAAATTAGGAAGCAACATGAGAGGTTTCAAAATACAAGGTTGAGCCAAAGCACAAAACCAGCCTCTAATGATGTGCCATTTTAGAACAATGACAGATTTAAAATCCATATGTACCACAGGTCTTAGAAATGTAGTATGTATTTTTTCAAGACAAAAATGCACGTAATCAAAGCTATACTGAATTTTCAAGGCCCATATGAATTGCATGCAAAAGTGTAGTAACACAATTCAGTGATGCAACATCATTACCTAATGATGTTGCATTCATTTCTAGGCACGCTGGAATAATTAACATACTAATATCCCCCAGACTTCTGTTGAAATGTAATATCTAACAGTGAAACACTGCAATCAAACAAGGTGGCTGACTTCTAATGGTTATGTTCATTTGCACACAGCATAATTCACACCTGCACTGCACTCAGCAGGCTGCATAAATGGCTCTTTTCTCGGGAGTCCTGATTTGTAGAGTGACCTGGCATCCACATGCCTGCTATTTTAAACAAGGCACTTAAAACAGGGAAGATTTCCAAAACTATAGCAATCAAGAGGAACAGGAAGCAGGAACACATTTCGACCTTTGGCTTAATTTGTGCATTTGCAATGTCAGCTGTAGCCTGCACTGCTACATTTAGTCAGAATTACAGAGTTTCGTAAGGCATCTGCAAACATGAAGTGCAAAAGTAAACTGTTAATGACAAGAAACATGTAAAAATCTGCCTTAATGCTTCACTATGCACCAAATAAAAAATGTACAGAAAAAGAAAACCAAATGAATCTCTGTACAATTTTATATATATATATATATATATATATATATATATATATATATGTGTGTGTGTGTGTGTGTGTGTGTGTGTGTGTGTGTGTGTGTGTGTGTGTGTGTGTGTGTGTATGTATATATTTCTCCCTGTCATCTTGTATGTCTAAACTTATTCCGACTATTGTTTCGGCTTTTGGATAAATTACATTAAGACAAAATCTACATATCCCGCCAGTTTAACTGCACCAAAGGATTATATCTACATTTGTAGGCTCCATGTCATTTTACCTGGCAAAGAATCATCTAAAACAGCACACTATACAAATACACCAAAACAAGCATAAATTCACTGAAACAAAAGTTTGATATATGTATACAAACACATATACAGTTAGAATTAATTTCTAATAAAGTGTAAAACCATACATCATCTCCCATAGGGTACAACACCACCTTCATCCTTATATAAACTTAACTCATATTCTAAATCTAGACTAAACCTAATCATAAATGTAATCCCAACCTGATTTCTAATTATAAAGTCAATATTTTGTACAAATAAATCATAAAAGCACAAGACAAACTGATCATTTTTTTCTGCATGACCACTCAGAAACTTATGAAAAGGCTGTGATGGAAGGACTTTTGATTACACTGAGCTTATTCATCTATTCAGGGTTAGGGTTGCCTTCTTTTCAAATACCGAAAGTGGGACATTTTTTTCACAGAAACGTTACTTTGCAAGATATTCCATAGCCATAACTAGTGCAAAAACAGGTCTTCACTGTTTTGCCAAAATAAAAAGTTTGCTGTTGTACAGTTTGAGTTGCTTGCACTGCTTTGTATCATAAAGTGGAATTTCAGGTACAGAGTACTATTTTTATGTAATATTTAAATAAAATTTAGAAAATAATTATTGTCCTAAGATCTAAGGACATTTGGCTATTTTCATAGGACTCAAGTGCCCAAATAGGGGCGGCCATGTTTAAGTTGGGATATGTGGTAACCGTAGTCCAGATTCCGTCACAGTATCTATATCAGGAATGCAGTTCTAAAGTTGATACCTAAATATCAGACATATCACTCTCTACCAGACTTCTTTTCATATTACGTCTTGTAAATCTTGTCTTCAAAACAACATTTCTTCCTTAAAATCTTTAATAAATTAGTCAAATTTCATTTTACCTCCTCCCTGTCCTACCTTTTCTTTACTATTCTGTTTTCTTTGCAACCACAGTAGGTAGGCATAAACGTGCTGATCTTAGTTATAACTGCTTCATTCAGAATTGTGCCAAAACCTTCCAAAGCATATCTCCTCACCTTTCATTTCTATGAAGAATATATATTATTGTTGCTGTGTGATTTCCTTCTTCAAACAGTGCCCAAACAGGAGGACAATGTATTTATTTACTCCCTCTAAATAATGCACATGATGGGGGCCTTCCTCTGTCTAGTTTCCTCTCTTTCCTTGAACAGTTAAACAAGTAAGCTGTTACAGTTTAAACTGAGAAAAGTTATGCTCCCCCTGTCTACACATTTAATTGTTTATTATAATTCCACTAGCTCTGCTCCCTTGATCTTCTCATAATCTTTAGATAGTAAGTTAAAACAAAATTAATTAAATGAACCTTGTCTAAATTCGCAAGTCCAAACACAAAAGTAATTACACAATATAAAAGTGAAAAAAATGTCCTGTGTTGATGTAGTTCCTCGATCTCAGCTGCCTTTATCTAAATCAAGTGTTGCCGCCAAGTATAAGTGCTTTCAACTACAAATGACTTTTTCAGATCCAGTTTATAAAACTTATTCAAGCTACACTGCTTCACTGATCTGTAAGTTTTACGAACGGGATCTGAAGAAGTCATTTTTAGATGAAAGCACTTATCCTTGGCTGTAACCACTGATTCAAATAAAGGCTGCTGAGATCAAAGAAACACACTAACTTTGGCCATTTTTGATTTCAGCTTTTTTGTATTATCCTATTTTGTTATTATATATTTTTATCCTGTAATTTACTTTGTTTCTTGTCAGTGACGTTTTACTTGTGTAACTATATGAGACATCTAAGCCTAAAGAGCTACAGGTTTATGTGTTACTCTGTTTTTCCTCCTTTAGCTATGCTAATGAAACTTTCGAAATCTATGTTACCATGTAAGGAACAAAGTCACCTAACAGAATATCTGTATTACTTTCCTTTTGAGAAAAGAGTTGGTTCACCCTCTCAATGACTGTTATGTTATCCTACAGAATCCCTTCTATTAACAAAATCAATGTAAGCTGGAATCGAGACATCAAAAGTTATTTTTATTAAGCACTGGAACAGAAGGAACATATAAAGAAATACAAATACCAGGAAATGAAGATTAGATGCATGGACCCTTGCTCCCCAGTTTTATAGCTCATCTCTCCAAGGTACATTGGATCTCCTTACATAGCTCTATAGTCCAACACTCTACAGGCAATGCCCTTAGAGTCAAACTGCACTTTTCCTAAAGTAATACTTACTAGAGTTAGCTTCACGTTCCCCCCATCTCCATTCAGCGGGTATCCATGCTAAACTTTCCAGCATCCTTCCTCTTCAGTTTTAGCCAACCAACATTATCATAATGATGGATCACAGCAATATTAGACACTTTCTTTACTGCTGATTCCTTCAGTTTGTACTCTGTAGCGTTGCCAACCTTGCCTTTTACTCTTTGTACCCATGCTACATTCAGTTTTAGTAATACTCCACTAGTGGGATACTCAAACAAAATGATTTCTGTGTATTTTATAAGTAATGTGTAAAGAATTGTCCTTGTTTCCTTGTATGTTGACTGGATTACATTTGCATGTCTTGATGCAGACTCCAGGGAAAATACTGCCCTAGACTACTGCACACGGAGATTGAAGGTAGGGTAATTGTAATATTAGATTAACTTGGTATACTTTTTTTTTTCTGTCTGTCTGTCCTAAGGGTACTTTTGTAGATGCAAAAATCATGAAATCTAGTTGTTACTTATTTAAAGACATTCTACACTGCAAAAAGACAACTTAAAGGATAGTTCCTCCTTTATTAGTCACCCTGTGATGCCAGCATTTTCAACAAATGGGATAACTTTATTGTCCAGCCCCCAGTAAAATGTTTCACACAAATTTGCTGAGTGGAAGCAGTCTCATCTTGAAGTTTTATATTTTTTCATTAGTCACTTGTACATTGCTCAACAGCTTAGTTCTAACAGCCACTCTCTCAGCTTTCCTTGTTTACCTCATCAGTTTCAGTTCCATCCTTGCACATTTTACTTTTCACAGCACTATTCTGAAATCCAGATATACTGTTTCCATAGGTCCCTCTTGTGATCCTTAGCTGTGATCCATTCATAACCAAGATGAGGCCAAGCTGTCAATGCTTCTGCTGTCTGAAACTCTGCAGTTACACATTTACTAAGCAAACTGCATTCTTGGAACAGATCAGTACACTCATCACATTTCTCTTCCTAGGCTTCTCTGGAATGAGGCAAGTCTGACTCTTCTGCAACTTATTAATCCTTCCATGAACACTGTTCCGAAAAATGATGGCCACTACAATCCTTCATGCACCTGACACCTCTGCAGTCTCCGCAGATGGAGTATGCAATTTTCCTGGTATTTTGCCAGCATTTCTGTCAGTTTTCACAGCACACAAGACTTCACTATATTCTTCTCATCAAATTCCCAGAGTGATTTCTCTACTCCAGTCTGTCACCACCGCATCTGCCATAATCACTATGTAGGTTCCATGACTATACTTGCATCACCATTTTTTTCTTAAAAAATACTTACATAATAGACGTATTTGGTTTATTAGCACAATCTTCTGCGAGCTCCCCTTGTCCTTAGTATTTGTGCATCAGCTCTTTTCCTCTGCTGCTCTACACTTTGAAAAAAAAAATCAGTGTTTTACTCCTACCATTTACTCCTTAAGCCTGCTGTTTCTTGTGGCCTGTCTTGGCTTTATGGATGAAATTAGGTGCCTATTTCCAGATCACTTCCTATGCGTCATCCCTGTAACATTCATGCATAGATATAAGGCATCGATGCCTCTCACCTGAGTCAGAACTTAGAATGTACATCATGTAGTCTTGTGTGCTGTGAAAATTGCTCACCCTGACATAAAGGCTGAAGAAACTGGCTAAATATCCTGTCTATCTGTTCATTTTAACTGTCTTGTATGCAAAATGTTACTTTGACAGAAGTAATTCCAATATGGTCTTTCATATTTTAAAAGCAGCCACCTAGAAGTCTCTCTCTTCTGGGTAGCTTTTTTGGGACCTGGAATTTGTGTATCCAGAAATCTGATTCATTTTTGAAT
Organism: Protopterus annectens; assembly: GCF_019279795.1. Classification (NCBI taxonomy): domain Eukaryota; kingdom Metazoa; phylum Chordata; order Ceratodontiformes; family Protopteridae; genus Protopterus; species Protopterus annectens. The sequence continues at coordinate 1,783,452,171 of NC_056733.1, read as the reverse complement.
GGAAACAAAATATCTGAAAAGCCTGAAAAGATATTCCGGGGTATTCAATAAACTCAGTGTAGGCTCTATGTGAAGCCTACAGGGAGTTTATATGTGTACACAGTGGTGAGCTTTAAGCGACACCTTACACTACTGCACAATGCACATTCATGCTGTGTGCCACATCTAAGCGAGGTTTGGTGGCTAGCAACAGTGTTGCTGGCCAGGAAACCATGTAAGTGAACGTGCATAGCAATTCTGTTTATAGAAGTATACCTACGGTCTGTGGTTTTGCATGGAATGCCATAATGATCACCAGGGCTTCACAGGTAGCTCTCAATCTTAATTCAGCAAGTCTGCACAAAGGCTAACATAATGCGGGGACACTTAACCAGAAATGGGGAGATATTTGACATAGATGTTGCATACAAATGTGGTAGAAGAAACCCAAACATATCTCTCAACCTCTTAAAGCAAGAAATCTGGACAAAGCCATAAATAATGGGATGGGGGCAAAGGGTAAAAAAGGGACAATTTAATATTGCTCTTACAAACCTAGAAAGTTGACAGAATAATAGGTTTTGCAGTAGCATTAATTTTCTGAAGAGCATGACATTTGAAACTCAAATGTCTGTCATTATTTTCTGATGTCAATCTGCAATGACATACCAATACTTTGCCAGAAAACCAAAATCTTATGAGGAAAATATCAAAAATATGAGAAAAGCTAGATATTCTGCACAAATCAGGACAGTTGAGAGGTACAATCAGGACAGTTGAGAGGTATGGTCTCAAATGCATGTAATACTGAGTCACATCAGTCCTGAAATCATCCCAGTGATATGGCAGAAAGCCACAAATTTGATAAGGAACATATCTGGACATTCTGTGAAAATCTGGACAGTTGAAAGGTCTGAATGTTAAGTATATGGTCCAAACACAGTACAGGACAGTGCATCTACAGTGCAGAGTATTGCAGAATCTCATTCCTGGCATTCTGTACTGAAGTTGTGTAAATGATCTGTAATGGTACATGGACTGCCATGTAAAATGAACACTCAAGGGAAGTGTGTGTAGTGAATAGGGACACACAGATAAATTGTAGGAATGAACACAGGGAAAGAGGACAGGTGAACAACCTAATGTACAGCAGATGAGGGCATGTCAATGGAAGATGGTTGCAGTAGCAACAGCAATCACATATCTATATGGTACAGAAGGGACTGTACAGTGAAAATGTGTTTTATTGTGACTGTCACATAAGATGGCATAACAATGGTTAGGATGTCTGTGTGAGGTAATCATCCTTACATGAATAATGCAGAGGACATCTATCAGGATCTCACATACAATTGGGGTAGTGTGCATATTGTGAAGCTGTGCAAACTGATATGCCTGAATATGAGTGTAATATCAGCAGAGGTCTCCAGCAAGATGGGCACAGGCAAAGGCTCATGGAAAACATTAAAAGACCCAACCACAATCATGGACAATATCAAAATAATGCCACTAGTAATCCAGTGCCTCTGATATAACATATATGATTTAGAGTGATAAGAGATGAGTCTGCACATACACATTAGAACAACTATTATGATACATCCACAATCAAACTCATTACAGCTGAGTGACGTCTCCAGGCGTTTCTGCAGTTTACTCCTACTGCACCTCTAGGCATCAAATATTACCTGTTCATATTTGCATTAATAATTCCAAAACCATGTTACATACAAGGTATCAGAATATTTTATCTTGAAGCATACATGATGGCAAACATAAATGCATTGATATATGACCTCTGTCAATTAGTATCTGGTAGAACTGTAAGGTGATAACTTTGTTTTTTAAAGGCTGAAGCCACTCCCACTGGGAGTTAAAGGTACACACTTAAAAGAGCTCTACTGGAGGGAATGAGCTAAGAGAGTAACCACTCACGCTGTCCTGGCACTGTAACATCTACTGGAGGTGTTAGGAGGGACACTGCCATACCTGTATGCAACAGTATGAGCAATACAGGCTAGATGACTGGTGTGCATGGCATATGCCCTACATATGGCACATTCCACACTGTCATGAATAATATCCATGCCATTAATTATGTCAAACACCTATGCATGTAGTTTGTGCATAACTAGAACCAGTAGCACACATGCATCTGGTGCAACAACTTTATTGGTGTTTCCCACCATCAGACAGTCATGTATATTCCACAAAAAGAATAACTAGGTACAGCCAATAAGCTGTGTGACAGCTGACTGTGACTAAGGTGGTACACTTTAGTTACACATCACTGTAAGATGTGTAGGAAGGTACAAGTAGAAGGGTGCACTTCACTCAGTTATTGGTGTGATGAAGTCTAGGATCTATGAAAGTATTATAGCCTCTGCTGGTGGACGTTCTACTTACCATGTACTCCAATCCATGGGTCACATACCTATTGGTCTGATTATAGGGTGTTACATCTACATTATACTTGGGTTGTGAGTTTGTGTATCTGATTTAACAAACATACCTCTCAAACTCTTACAGCAAGAAATCTGGACAAAGCCTGACATAATGGGGGGGACAAAGGCTCAAAAATAGGGACACATTTAAATATTGCTCTTATAAACTTAGAAAGTTGCTAGTATAACAGGATTTGTGTTAGAATGCATTTTTGATGGATATGACATTTGAAACTCAAATACATGTCATTATTTAATAACTTTAATCCTTAGATCATAGTGATTTATCAAAAAAACACAATTTTTATGAGGAACAGACAAAAAATATGAGGCAAAAATCTGGACATTCTGAGAAAATCTGTACAGTTGAGAGGTATGTTAACAAATCTCCCATGTTATTGCAGGTGTTGGCACGGCTGTGGCAGCAATATTTTTCGGGTCTATATTACATGATCGAAGTTTCAAAACTTTGAATCTGATATGGTTGAAACCATATAATTGAAGTTTTAAAATGTCAAAAATGTAATAAAACACAAAACCTACAAAAACAAACCATATAAATGCTCTAAGCTGGGGGGCTGCACCTCTCCACCCCACGCTACTTAAATATGCCAACTCTGAGATTGCACTACAGTGCAGAAAAAGGAAATCTTCCCTTTCTGTGCTGAACAGAGATCTCCATTAAAAAATTAAAAGTTTCAAGACTTCGATCATATGGTGTCGACCATATCAGATTTGAGGTTTTGAGACTTCAATCTACTGATATAGACCCTATTTTGTATGTGTTGGTACTGTCTGTATTATACTAATATCATAGTTGGAGTCAACAATTGCAAGGCTTTCAGTCAGCTGTTTGGGCCCAGGATGTCTATGTCATCTGTGATCTCTATCACTTCAATAATGGGCAGGAAAGGGCCTAGCAGACAGCCCTGATGTATGGATCTGATGACTGGACCTGAGCTATAGGTCACTTCACACATTTCAACATAGTGAGATGTCACGTATCTGATACACTGGTTTACCAATTTTGTGATATAGCTCTTTATGGTTTCATATGACAGTGTTGATTGAATACCTCAGTACTGATTTGCATCAAATGCCACAGGATGATACTGTTGTCATCATGCATGCCCTTTTGACCTCACTGAGGACATTTATCAGATGTATCAGGTATGATTTAGCATTACCAACTCACACAGGTCTGTTGCACACAGCTGGAATACTGCTAGTGTCTATTTAGAAGAGGTCTGTGATGACATGTTGGTCTACCTCACAGCTGAAGACAGTCAGGATGTCTCTATACATGCATACATCGGATCCTGTCCTCCCAACTCAGATGGGTGCATGTTAATGTTCACCCTTCTAAGGGAACATAGCCCATGTGGAGGGTGTGTTGAAGAGTGAATTCAACCGTATCAGGAATGTGTATGTCCTATCACATCATAGGTGATCTGTGATGTTGTCACAGCCCGGTGATTCTGTGTGATAGACCTGGATGAAGGTAAGCAATGCATACTGTCTATCGTGATCTGACATATGGTTTTGACACAATCCCCCATGCAGGTATCGAGAAATCCTCCCAGCTGGGGATGAATCCCTACATCACTAGATGGGTAACCAACTGGTTCACCAACAGAACACATACTGTGAAAGTTGGTGAATCAAACTGTACCAGCATAGCTGTCACCATTGGCAAGCCCCAAGGATCTGTGCTTGGCCCTTCACTGTTTGGACTCTATTTCATGACAGTTCAGGCTAAAGGATATGGCCTTTGGCTTACCAAGTTTGCTGATTCTTGCATATTCAGCACATGCAATCATTGAGTCCACCAATGATGATAACATAGTACAGGAGGAGGTAACACAGACAATTGATTGGTAACAACACACGGCCTACAAATAAATGCAGAAATGTGTCTTTTTTATGGTGCCCGTCTGAAAAGTGGAATGCTGTGTTAATCACAGCATTGACAACAGTCCTGCTATGCTGAAACCCAGTGAAGCAGGCACTGGGAGCACATGTAGATAGCAATGTGAACTTCGACCACCAAGTGTCCAAACTGGTACTGAAAGCCTATGTTGTGCACATCATAAATTATGCCATCATATTCAGATTTGTATGACAGTACTGTACTCAAACCGCATCAGAACACTAACAGAGTATAATGCTCTCTTTTGCATGTACCTCACCAGACACAAGCAGTAGCTGGAGAGATCACAGGGCTTTCTCATCAAGAAAATATTGGGCCTACAAATCATGCCATGATGTATGTGGATAGATTAAAAGCCATGTCACTGTAATCTGTCTAGCATAGGATGAGGTGACATCTGCCTGGCCATCAGATCAGTCTCTGACCCTGTCCTGGTGGGAGAACTGCATATTCACAAATCTGATATAGCCGATGACATCAGCAGTGTCTGTTGAGGAGAATGTGCTAATAACAGTGTCCTACATACTGGTGTAAAATGCTTGGTGTAATGTCAAGGAAGAACACACACACACACACACACACACACACACACACACACACACACACACACACACACACACACACACACTTGACTGCAGTAAGAACAGAACCATTACCTATCTAAGTACACACACTACAGAACCCAGTACTTTATGCAAGCACAAGGCACAAATCCAACTTGTAGTTTTTTCACATAACACTTTATTGCTGATGACATCAGCAGTGTCTGTTGAAGAAAATATGGTAACAACAGTGCCCCACATGCTGGTGTAAAATGCTCTTTGTAATGTCAGAGCAAGAACACACACACACACACACACACACACACACACACACACACACACACACACACACACACACACACACACACACACACACACACACACACACACACACTGAGTTGACTGCAGTGAGAATAGAAACCCTAAATATCTAAGTAAACAGATTACAGAACACAGTACTTTAGGCAAGCACCACAGAACAAGTGCGATTTTTGCAAGAGTAAAACTTACAGTAGATGACATCAGCAAGCCATGTGAGAGACAAAAGGTTGGGAGGTCTGCACAGGTTCATAGATTTATCGATTCATAGTAGGCTAGTAGCCTAATGGCCCTAGGGTGTTTATAAGCCTAGCTGTGCAAAAATGCAAGCACCCTTACTGAGCATAGTTAGATGGTTATTGTTAATAGAGTGATTTTGTGAGCATCACTGAACAACCCAGTCCATGAGGGACATAGCTGCCGGGTCTATATTAAAAGAATGAATGTTCACAACCACGAATACGACAACAGTGACACGTAAATGCCAAACAGCTGAAACAGCGAAACATGTAAACATCAAAATATGGAACGCCGAACACATTTATGAAAACAACAGCACCATACAGGTTAGTAAAACTTACTTAAACATACCTCAATAAACACACTTTTGCAGGGGGGCAAGCCCCCTGGACCCCCACCTCCCTACTTATATATACCAACTCTGAGATCGCACTACAGTGGGGAAAAGGATATATTTCCTCTTCCCCATGAACACCCTGCTGGCCAAGGAAATCCACTCGGTGTTCCGATGTCGATGTTTAGGTGTTTCGCTGTTTCAGCTGTTCAGCGTTTACATGTCGTGGTTGTCGTATTCGTGGTTGTGAACATTTGATCTTTTAATATAGACCCATAGCTGCCACTCCAGAGGTGACTTTACAAGCAACAAACCAGTTGTCAAGGTTGCGCTTGAACAGGGTCATTCCCACACAGTGGGAGCCTATTAGAGAGGACTGTCAATCACTGCAGGAGATATGTGTACTTTGCATGTTCTGTTTATGTCAGAGGCTAGGTTGAGAACCCTGGAGCAAGTTATTCTTGTCCCATTTGATCTGTAGATGTCTAGCATTTCCAGTAGGGCAGGATCTAAGACTGCTCTGTTGGTCAGGTATAGGTCATCCTTCAGCAGTCTGCATGATATTGATTACAGTGACAGGCCTTTCAATCTTTCCACGTATGTCATGCTTGGAAGCCCTGGATTCTCCCAGTCACAGATCAATGTGTTTCCTCCAATTACTGCAGGTGTCTGGTGAGGTACAGACAGAAGAGTGCACTGTACTCAGTTAGTGGTCTGATAGAGCTATGACCTACCTGGTCTTGGATGTGATGTCCATATGCATGAGGTTCACAATGCAGAATGTGTCTCTTTCCACTATGGACACATACGGATGAAAGTGTAGATTGTTATCAACATATGTTCCCAACTCTCACAAGACTGTGTTTGATCTTGAAGGGGTGCTATGTATATCGCAATTAGCAGGTGTAATTCATTTCCAAAGGGAACAATGAGGCATTGTTTGCTTTAAGGCTCAGTCTGTGTGTTTGGCACCAATCATTTGTTTGTGTCAGCCCCTTCTGTAATATGTAACCATCATTGGGGGACTCTATATGAGTGCATCCAGTTAACAGTCATCTGCAAACTTGGTAAACCACAGGCTATCTGCTGTTGCCTGCACTTCAGGGAAATAGTTTACAAACAGTTGAGGGCTCAGCACAGATCCCTGTGGTATTCCACTGGTAAATGGGGCTAGTGATGGAGGTACAATCCCCAACTTTGACAGTGGGTGTTCTGTCGGTGAGCCATTTGGCTATCCATCTAGCACTGTATTGCCTAATTCCCAGATGAGAGATCTTCACTACGAGACATGAATGGGGGATAGAGTCAAATGCCTTGGATAACCCAACATTAGCAGTATGTCCTGTTATTCTGCATCCAAGTCTTTGGGGTCAGTATCAAAGAAGCCCACAAGGTTCAGCAAGATCTACCCTTGAGAAAAACAGAATGGGTTGGATCAACTGTGTTGAAGGTTACCTATGTCCCTATGGAGAAGGTCCATGATGATTCCTTCCCTAGCCTTGCAGCTAAGACCTTTTAGGCTTATGAGTCAACAGTTGTAGTTCTGCATGTTACCAGACTGATGTGCATTGCATATCACACAACATTTAATATTACTTTCTGTAGTGTAGGTGATATATGTGTGGAAAAAGTAATGATGCACAAAGGCTGCAGTGCTTGGTGGGGGATAACACATGGTTGTATTGTAATTATATGACATATTGTTAGATAGGGCCTTCAGTTACTAATGTTTCCACATGTAAATTCATATCAAAGACAGGAAATGAACAGAAAACAGCAGTAATACATAATAATATTTATTTTCCATAGTGTGGCAGGCAGCGGGTTTGAGCAACAGTTGCAAAGTGCATACACATGTGAGAAACTCATGTTTGTGCATAGTTCAGCAGTGCGCATACATGAGCTGCTGTGCTAAAGTCTTAGAGTTAGTATTGAATCTATGCTACACACCTGCTGCTTGACTGATTCTGTGGCAGCACGTATTAATCCATGAATACATTCCATTCCCTTTTGGGCCAGATGGCACTGATTTCAAATCCAGGTCTATCGAATACTTTTAAATACTGTTGTTTAAACACTGATAATGCAATATCATGAATTCTTTTTAATACATGTATAGCTGAGTGTTGGCATAGTGCAACAGGGGTAACCATATCATTTTGCCACCACTCACTGTTGCTGCGAGTTGGTGCGTGACACGTGCAAAATGGAGAACTATGTATGAGATGATTTTTTTTTTTGTGCAACAGGTGGCCATTTATTTTTTATTTGAGAGACAGAGGAATGTTGGGGAAGGGACGTAGGTATGTCTGGGTCAGGTAAGTTGGGTAAGTGAGGAAACAATTGCAGACAGACAAGACAAGAGACAAGGATGGTGATGGACAAAAAAATGTTGTGGGAATAACATGGCTGGGGTGAGGGTGGGGACAACCCAGGGCCACACCTATCAAGTTTGGAGACAGTGCGAATAGAGTCCTCACCCACTAAACTGTTATCATTGTCACCTTACTCCACAGGTGGCTGGAGTGCTTGATGTCTCCTCCTCCTCCTACTACTATGAAACATTAGAGAAAGCAGCCTCTCCAGCCAGCATAGGTGCACACCAATGGTGCAATGCACAACCCTACACACCATCCTTAGCAACTCAATGCAGGTGATGAAATCGCCACCTCTTCTATTGGTCCTGGATGGTACATATGGACCAGCCTCTAGGGCAGGACTACCTGAAGGTGCAAGTAGTGCAGAGGCAGCAGTTAGCTCCAAGACATGCTGGGCATCAGTGCTGTAGCTGGTGGAGCAAGGGCAGGCTGATCCAATGGGTCTGGCTTACCTCACTGTGTTGTGGAGTATTTAGTGATGTGGTACACATGGGATGACATGGACACATACTGATGAGATCTTCACCGTGCTAGCTGCCCTGAATCTACACTATTGTAAAAAGGCAACCATGTAGCTAGGCAAACTGATGGTGAGGAGACTTGTTTGTGTGGAGAAGACTGAACATGCTATTTCTTTGGGATATATCTGCACAGAGAATTACTGAATGTCAGAAGGTATGCTTGCATTTTTTTAGCTACATACTGCATATACTGGAATGTACTTAAGAGATATCTGAAGCAAAGGCTGTTACACTTTTATCTGTACACATTACTTGTTTGTCAAGGCATTTAACAGGTAATATAATTGCCAATACCTTTAAATGGGATGTTCTGTGATAAATATGTACAAATGTTTCAGGGACAGTTCTTTGGATAGCACTTTTAGCATTTTAAAGATAGTTTACTAGAAAAATTTGTCATTTGCCTGTTCTTAATGGGGGGGGGGCAAAGCTGAGTTACTGTTATGGTACAAACAAGGATATTTTGCTATTGTTACCCTCCTTTTTTGCATCCTGCCTGTGTTTGTATTTCACATCTCTAGATTATTTTATGTTTCCCTGGTATGGTGAGTAATAGTGAGAGGCTACCTTTACTGTTTAATCTAGGAACGTTTGTAGTTATGTGATATCTACTTGTATTATCTTTCTGTTGTCTGTTAGGACAGCTAGGAGTATACCGCCCAGGTATGTCAATTCTTGGAAACCCCATTTCAACGATGCTGAGAATCAGGTGATAGTTAATGCAACATGGTGCCTTACTGCTTGAAAGAGGATGGGGAGATATGGTACACATAATGAACATTTGGCACCAGATTTGGATGGTGTGAATGTCATTGGTGGCCATGGCAGGACATATGAGCAGCGGGTGCACCACAGGGTCACTGACATGATCACATCTGCATGGAGTAGAGCAGCTGCAGTGGGCCATGACCAGGTGGTTACTGGGGCAAGGTCTGCTATGGAGCCACCACTAACACAGAATGAAGAGTTTCTGGCCACTGTTAGGGATCTCGACAGCTCTCAGGAGAGTGCAGAACAACATGTACAGAACATCTGTGCCAAAATGTTATGGACTGTAAGCATGTCCCAGAAGGTGCTTCCAGGTAGGCTTTGTTATCTCAACAGTTGAATACTGCTGTAGACTAAAATAACTGAAATCAATACGTTACTTCTGTGTCATAAGAATTTGTTTGGGGAGGAATGAAAATTGTTACATTTAACAACACATTCTGATTGACTAGCTTAATGTTGGGGTTGTCAGCCAAGTTCTTGTGGAAAGTATAGTTAATGGACATATAAAGGGGAGAAAGTAATATCCCCTGTGTTACTGTTAATTGTGATGATGTTGCTCTTGCTTTTTGCCTAACTTCTTCCTGGACCATCTGACTTTCAGAGAAGAATAACATCTGCAGATGGTAAGCCAAATATTTTTATGTTAGTACTGCAGAGTAATTTAAAGAAATATTCAGTGTGTGATGTTGATGCCAGGCCTTTTGTTTGTATTGCTTTACTGTCTGTAATAGTGGCACCACTGTTAGTTTGTTAGCATATATTGGACTATAGTAGTGTAGGTATTATTTTTTTTCCTGTGTTTGTTGTTTTTCATCACAGGTGATCATGATGGTGGAAGTGTGGGACCTCTGCCACCTGATGTCAGTGTATCAGCTGACTCTAATGATGCTGGTGGCTAAACAGAGGCACAGTTGGGGAGTGCAGCGGTTGAATCTGACACTGAGGTTGACATACAGCCATCATCTGCAATTCCATCTGACGCAGCCAGTTGGCCTATGCCTACCCATTCCAGTGATCCCACAAATATTGGGTAGGTAGAGGGTGTGACAATCGATCAGGGAAGTATGGTTGCCATGGTTTCAGTGCATGTTGACCCTGGCTATAGAAAAAGTGTGGGTGAGGTGACATGCAGAAGGGTTGTTAGGGGTGTGCAGAGGAGGCCTACAGTCCTTCCTCCACCTGCTCCAGGTGTCTCTTCCTGTGCTATGCAACGTATGTTTAGGGCCATCATGGAAGGAGAGGTACGTTCCCATAGGTGCTCCAGACAAATGTTAAGTGTTGTAGATGTGGCACAGGCTGACATGTGTGACTGCCTACTATCTTGCAAATTCAATGGATCAGATGAATCACATGTTGGAATGTAGGGTGTCTGTGATGGAAACGAGGGCAAGGGATGTCTGTCATGGAATGAGCATTGTCTATTATGGAACATCTGCTGGGAGTGGAACTGCATCCTCATAGTTGTAGGTCAGCCATAGCATCTGCTGTTAGCCAATGTGGCCATGCCCGATCACTGCTCCATCACTGGGTAAGCTGTCCATATCCAGACATGGCAGGCCATGGGGTCATTGTCCTGGGCATTCCCATGTAGGGAGCTTGTCTAGCACACACACACAGTCATGTCCATGTAGCAACAGTGCATCTGACCATGGGCGTGGACATGCCAATGCAACTCCTAGCAGAGCCAGTTCTTGTGGTCGGGGAGGACAATGATGAACTGCCGCCTCTACCATGCAGAGCTCACATCTGTCTGACATACCAAGATATAGACTAGTACAGAGCTTGGCTGTGTTCATTCAGACACTCAAGCACCAGTTTAACCTGAAGGACCCATACAGACGCACATAACAGTTACGTCGTTTAGCCATGCAGCTTAAAACTCATTTTGTCTCACTAGCCATTTGTTGGTTTATCTAAATGTCTGCCAACTTTGTTTCTTACTCACACACACTCACTGACCTCCTGTGTCAGCCTAGGCTTCCTGCCCCCCCCCCCCCCCCCCACACACACACACGACATCCTTTGCAACTGATGATAACTGCACCATATCCCTGTTTTTATTTTGGATGCAGGGATGCATAAGCTTTGTGTCTGATGTTGGGGGTGCATGGCTGACCTAGTCCTTAGGAAATCTGCATTTGTTGTGTTGAGCTGGTTATTCTACCTTTGACTTACATTCACCTTGAAAAACTAGACAGTTGATAGCATCAACAATTCCCAAGTTTATTGTGAATGACCTTGTGAGGGTTGTGAAATCAGAAACTTGCAATGTGTGTCATTACTTTCTAACTTTTCTCTTGAATGATTTTCCAGTACAAATGTATGGTGCAAAACTGAGGGCATGCAGTGATCAATACTTTTGAGATGTATGACTGTGTGAATCTTTGATGCCTGAGGCCTACTACTTAGTAATGGACACATATAAGGCAAACAAGTCATTACTGTCGTATGTTAAGGTAACTTCTGTACAAATTTCCCACCTTTTACTTGCTTGCAAGTACCATGTAATGAAGTACAAGAATATGCCACTCATTCATATTATTACACAATACACTCCAGGTTCAAGACTTACCTTGTAAATGCAGCAGTTGCCGCAGTTTTAGTTCTGGGCTGACTCTGTCTGATGCAAGCAGTACACAGTCAATACATGGGGAGGTAAAGGATGTGAGAGTTGCTTGGCATCAATGTTACTATATGTATGTGTGTAGAAGGAAGGTTTTAGATGCCTAGATGGTGAGTGAGTGAGTATGCCGTGCATTGTCTCTTATCAAATTCAAGGGCATATTGAGCACACCTGTGTCTACCTACACCCACAGCAGCTGGTGGTTCCCCCTCTGACCTTGCCATTGGTGATGGGATGTGTGCTTTTTCCTCTTGCTGATCCTGCTGAAGCTGTTTTCCCAGGATGATGTTGTATAGCATTCCATATACTGTGAATATTTCAGTACATGTCCATGGATTGTACTGCAGGGCTGCACCAGATGCATCTAGGCAGCAGAACCATGACTTCAGCAGCCCAAACACATGGTGTATGACATTTCTGGTTTGAGCGTGTGCTTCATTATGGGATTCTTCAGTGGGTGTGTGTGTATACATTTCTGATGGGTGTCATCAGCCACAGTTCCAGTGCATAACCTGCATTCCCCAGTAAATGACCTTGTGGGATATCCCCCCCCAGCAAACATCTGGTACAGTTGTGAGGTGTGCCAGATATGTGAGTCATGGTAACTGCCAGAGTTGCCAGCACACACATTCAAGATGATTCTCTTTGCATTACACACAACTTGGCAGTTAATGGAGTGGTAGCCCTTTCTGTTCATATAGAACCTACCCTGTTCCACAGGTGTTGCCTTAATTTTCATATGTGTCCAATCTATGGCACCCAGTACTTCAGGATAGTGTGCTACAAAGTAGAACTCCTGCATATTAATGGCCCTCTCCTCAGGAGTATGGGGAAAATATATGTGGTCATTGGCATGTTGGAGCACAGCATTCAGGAACTGATGGAGGATCCTGGATGCTGATGCCTGTGACACTCCCAGCATGTCCCGTGTTGGTCTCTGAAAGGTACCTGTAGCTAAGATTCTAAGTGTTACACATACCTTTGTCTCCACTGGGATGGGTTCCCCTCAGTTGGCCCTAGTGCCAAGTTGAGGATACAAGAGGCCTTCCACTAATATATACACAGTATTTCAAACACTGTGTATATATTAGTAGAAACTGTAATCTGCTCATCTATCTTATTTTGTTTTTATGAGTAATTTTATTTCTTATTAAAGTACTCTCCATCTTATCTGGCTTCTGTTTTTTCAGTTTTGACTTGGTTTTATTAAAGTCAGTACTTGCTCCTTCCTAGTTTAGGGTCACCACCTTTTCAAATGCCCAAAGTGGGACTTTTTTTGTAGAAACATCAGATTTTGCAAGAGAAACAAACCCGTGGCCAGTGCAAAGGACAGAACTTCAGTTTTTTGCCAAAATAAAATTGTATTCTTGTAGCATTTGAATTGCTTATGCTATTTCATATAACATGTAGGTGTTTCAGATAAAATAACTTTTATGCAACTATTAAAGAAAACTTAGGAAATATTTTTTGTCCTAAAATCTCAGGACATTTGTCATTTTTAAGTTTTTTTTTTTTTTTTTTTTTTTGCTGGACACAACTGCCCAAAGAGGGACTGTCCCTCAGAAAGTGGGACAGGTGGTAACCCTATCCTAGTTTATTTAGTATTGAATGGTTAAATACTTGATTTCAAATAAATATGCTCACATATCAACCTGTTAAGTTATTCAAACAGATCTGGAGCAACAGTACAAACAATAACCCAAGAAGGCAATATCTTAGGCATCATATTAGGAACACTAATCTCTTTCTGTATCTATTCAAGTTTTACACTGTGGTTATCCCTTGTGTAATCCACAGAGCTCATGAGTCTTTCAACTTTATTCTACAGGTAAAATTATACTCTGCCATAAATAAATAACCCTGCCTACAGTTTAGCAAAGGAAATTATGATACAATATATGACCCACTTATGAAAACACACTGGGATAAGGTTGTCAGAAACACAAACAAGTCTATTCATGATGCTGTTAGTGAGCTGAATGTTACTGATAATATCTGCATTTATTTTTTTATTTTATCTAATCTTTGTTAACCAGGTAGGTGCCCTTTTCCTCCATGATGCAGATAAGTAGAAAGGAACAAGGTGACAGGGAGTAAACAGCATCATTACGATAACACAGAAAAGGTGCGGGGTACAGAGGAAGTAAAGTCAAAGTAAGTAAAACATACTGAAAGCATATCTACACAAAGTAAATGAATCAAGTTACACAGAATCAGAAATGCAGTACAAAGAAAAAAATGAGTAATCTACACTTGTTTAAACTGTTTAACAACAGAACAAGGGGAGCATCTGACACTAAGCTGGGAAAGCTGTGACATGAAAGTGAAGAAAAGAAAAAAGAAGAAAGAAACGCGTTCATGCATTCATGAGCAAATAGCTCTACAATATAAATATAAAGGGAAAAACTATGGTAGGTTCATAAATTAATAAGACACAGAAGAAAGAGATAATACGTAGGTTTATTTATTTACTTTTTTATTTATTGACATTTACTTACTAGGAAAGTCCAACTTGATCAAAACCTCCAAAGTATTACAAAACATTTTAAGAATAATAATTTTACAGTCTTTAAAAATAGTACAAAAATACAGTTTAAATAGTTATACCAAATTAGACATAATATGAAAACACTGGTTAAGAATAGATACAAGTTATATGACAATGATTTAATATTTAGATACATTTTAATTGGTTTAGAGAAATTAAAGGGAAGTTGGTATAATACAAAAAGGAATTGCACTACAAACTGAGAGAAAAGAAGGCTTACACTATATTTAGAGAGAAAGCTGGGTAATAGAAATTCATAGACATTTAATTAAGGATTTGAAATTTCAGGACAAAATTTTAATTCATAGACATAAGGGAGTGAGTGAGGAAGGGATAGTAATGGGGTATAAGGTATAAATACGTATTTGCCCAGATTTAGGGATACAGTTTATCCTGGTTTTGAGCAAGAACAAATTCAGATTTTGGCTAGGAAGTCTTTCAGGATGGTTTTGAAGGATGGGAGGGTAATGACTTAATTGGTAGAGATAAGGAGTTCCGGGCCTTAGCAACATGGTACAACTACAGACAATGCCCAGCAGATGTGACAGGCTTGTGGACAGACAGGAGTTTTGGGTTACTGGATCATAATGACCAACTAAGAACATAGCTGTGTGGGTAATTTAGTGGTAGGCAAGCAGATGGATCCTGGATAATTTTAAAAGGTGGTAAGAAGCTGTGTATATGCTAGTTGATGGGATAGTTCTAAACATTTTACGTTTTTTAGTGTTATACAGTGGTGAGTTCTGAAAGCATTAGAAAGCCTAAACTGGTTAGAACTGTCCCATCAACTAACATATACACAGTGTTAAAATGAACCTAGTTATAAAGACAAGTATGTATTACTTGTAGTACAGAAACAAGTAGCACAGAAACAACTTACTTTTATTATTAAATCTTAAGGATCTCACCAGGATTTCAATCAGACCTTACAAGTTAAAGCACAACAGCCTGACAGGTGAAAAATAATTGAGTCTAGCATTTTCCACTTCTGACACAGGTTCACAGGTGAATACTAGGCTAAATGACTTGAAGGGTTATTTTACATCTAGCCAATAACCTGAGATTAGAATTAAAACTTGTACTTTGGGTCCATGAGGTGAAGACCTTAACCATTATTCCAAACCCACCAACAATTGAGTAAAATGCTCCCTTCTGCGTGTACCTAACCAGGCAATTACACCAATTGGAGTGGCCCCATAGGTTTCTCACTAAAAAAATATGAAGTGTAAGACACGTGTAATGCAGATCAACTAAAGGCCCTATCCCATTACTCTGTCTCATATCATTTATTGAGCAGTGAGTTGTACCAGACCTACAAGGCATTCTCTGATATGGCCCTAATGAAAATGTTACATATTTGCAAGAAGAATTATATAAGGGTTACACATTCCATGGACCTGAACTTTATATGTTACTCTAACAGAACTTGCTAGAGAGATTCATATCCAAAAGGCTACTTCTTCTATGGAATAAACTTCCCATCTTAGTAAAACAAAGCCCATCCCTAATTCTCTTCAAAAAGTATCTGGATAAATGGATGGGGAACCATAAATTCACTCATGGGGTACTGCCCATGCCCCTTATGGACAGAGGCAGTCTGTAAAATGATTCAGAGCCCAACATCCAAAGACTCACTACCCCGATATTACTCCAGCCCATATTTGGGGGATTAAGATGTAATATTGTCATATCCTGTGTATTATTGGCTAGGCTTGTAAAGGATCTTGTGCCATTAGCCTTGTAATCACCTATGACCCTATGGACATGCAGTCTTCATCAGAACTAAATGATGTTAACTAGTACAAAAATGTAAAAGCTCATACAATTCCCACAACCTAAATTAACAAACCATTTTAAAACAATGCTGTCTGTGTAACAGAATACCATGAAGGAAACTATAACAAATCAGTAGTACATTAATGTAGTATTAATTTATTATGGTTTCAGCACAGTATAATTTTAATATTATTATTAAAATTCCAGGGTTCTGCACTCTTCTCAATCAACAGTTAAACCATATAGAATTAGTGCAACGTAAGTTTACTAAAAGCCTACATGAGATTAAGCATTTATGCTGTAAGGATAGGTGTGTTTCTGCAGGACTTTACACTATTTTAGTTCTATTAGGGGGAAACTCTTATTTGTATACAAGGTGTTTAATGACTCTTTCCTCCAGTCCTTATTAGGTCTGGAAGTGCATAATAATACAAAGAATCATAAGCATCACAATTTAAAGTTTTGTTTAGAGATACATAATAAAAAGTATAGAACTTATTGCATAACACACAGGATTGCACAATTATGGAACTAAATACCTGAAAATATAAGCAGTACGAACAGTCAAGTAAAATTTAAGATCTCTTTGGATGACTCTTATAGGGCCATAGTGTTTGATCTAACAGTCACTGAGATACTGTTCCTTGAAAGCCTTTGAACACTATATTTAATGAACTTATGAATCAGTACGTTTTGTTTTTTTTAGTTCTGAAGAAGTCCATAAACTTAGTTAAAAGTTATTTCTCATCTGTCAGTCAGTTGTGTGGGTTGCATTTTTTTGGTGGATTTATTTGGGTACTTCAGTAACCAACAGGTTCTCTGCTGTTCATGACCTCTAAATTTAGAAAGAAAAAAGAAGTTATGCACTCACCATAATGTTCCATGTGTGTTGTCCATTTCACCTTCATTCTTAGGAGGTTGGGTTTGGAACCATTCAGAACCGATCTTCGGTTCCGACTCGGCCGTTTACAAAAGTTCGAGGTCTCCAAGTAGCTTGTGGCGTACATCCTATCCCATGATGCACTAAGGAATTCCCCAGATTTTGTATGCTGGTATACTAATATGTACATATAGAATTTTACAAATTTACAAGTCCAGAAGAGTGTTAGAGAAAAGTTAGACACCAAATAAATCCTCTCGGTCCCCCAGAAGACAAAGGCTGGAGGAAGGAGAGTGGGATGTAAGAATGAAGCCGAGATGGACAACACACATGCAACATTATGGTGAGTACATAACTTCTTTATGTGATGCTGTCCTATCTCACCTTCATTCTTAGCAGGCTGGGACAGCATCCCTAGCATCATCTTTCTTGGGTGGCTCAATGGAGAATATTTTTCAGATCCATGGATCCAAAGGAGGCCCTGTCCCTGGGGCCCAAATCAACTTTGCACTGAGTGATAAAGGCATGAAGTCTTGCCACTGTTGCTGCAGCACAAATGCTATCGATTGGCAGTTTAACCCGAAAGGCCACACCTCTGGCAGAATGACCTCTTAGTTTATTGGGGAAGTTGTTTGTTCCGGGATTTATAGGTAAATGTAATGCAATCTAACAACCATCTGGAAAAAGCAATCTTAGCAACTGGAGCACCTTTTTTGTGGTCTGAGAAGGAGCACCTTTTTTGTGGTCTGAGAAGGAGACAAATAATTAGTCAGTCTTCCTGAAGTCCTTTGTTCTATGCAAACAGAAATGTTAATTGCCTATGAATGTCTAGTTGGTGTAACATATACTCTGTCTTATTGCCATAGTTAGGGAAAAAACTAGTAAATGTATGGATTGATTCAAATTTGATTCCAAGCACACTTTTGGTAAAAAGGACGGGTTTGTATGGAGTGAGACTGTCCTTGTGGAATAGCATATATGGGGGGGGGGGGGTTGATAGAAAGTGCCTGTAACTCCGAAACTCTTCTAGCTGAAGTAATAGCTGCTAAGAAAATCATCTTCCAGGTTAAGAACTTCAAATCACAGGACGATGCAGGTTCAAAGGATGGAAGAATCCTATGGGATAATACAAAATTGAGGGAGGTTCCATGGGAAGTAGAGATGGCTTAATGGGCAGTCTTAGTAGAATGGTATCCCTCAAAAAGGCTTTGCAAAGTCTGTGGGACATAACATTTAGTCCTGTTTCCCCTAAATGAAAATTAGAGATCGCTGCTAATTGAACTCGAATAGTAGCTGCAACTGCTCTTTTATGAAATATATAGAATATATAGGTGCAGAGAAAGGGTCAATATGATTTTCCAAGGCCCAAGAAGAAAATCACTTCCATTTGCTGACATATAATTTTCTCGTAGAAGCTTTATGAGAAGAAATCAGGATAGGCTGCACTGAAGGTGAAAGGTCAGGTAGCCTGGCTATGTTTGGAACTGGAGCAGCCATGCTGTCAAATTGAGGATTTGAAGAGATGGATGGAACAGTCCCGACAGATGGATCAGAAGATCTGGAACTGGGTCCAGAATCCAAGTTTCCTTCTGAAGATGAGGCCACAGGAAGGGGAACCAGATTTGATGAGGCCAGTAAGGGGCAGTAGGTATTAAGGTCCTTCCCAATACACTGGTTTTCTGAAGAACTTTGGCTATCAATGGGAAGGGAGGGAAGGTGTAGAGGAGACCTGAGGGCCAATCGTGTACAAGTGCATCCCTTGGTGACTCTCCAGGAGGGGGGATTAGGGCAAGGTAGCTGCTGCATTTGGCATTCATGGACATGGCAAGCAATTGCTGGCCCCATTTTTGGAAAAACGTTTCTGCTATCTCTTTCTTCAGGGACCACTCAAGTGGCATCAGAATAGCCTGCTGAGTTTGTCTGCTATCATGTTGGATTTCCCCGGGATATGTGTTACTATCAGAAAGCATTGGGAGCAGGTCTCTCACTACTATACTTTCAGAGCCTCTCAACAAAGGGGGTAAGACCTGGTTCCTCTTTGCTTGTTTATATACGATACAACTGACATGTTGTCTGACTGAATTGCAATAGTTCTTAGTGGAAGAGAGTCCTGGAATGCCTGCAATGCTAAGAGCACTGCTCTCATCTCTAGGACATTGATGTGCAAATCGAACTCATGAGCTCCCCAAGTGTCTTGGACTGTCTTTCCCAGATAATGCCTCCCCCCACCCTATCTGGGAAGCATCTGTTGTCACTGTGGCTAAAGATTGTGGGAGAATAAATGGTCGCTCTACAGTCACATGAGTCGAGTAAAGCCACCAATGGAGGTCTTTCCTGCAAGATTTTGTTATTATGATCTGGTGGGACATGGGTAGTTCCTGCATGGACCACTGAGTGAACAGCAGCCACTGTAGAATTGTCATGTGCAGCTGCGCCAATGGGATCAAGTTTATTGCTGATGCAATGGTCCTTAATACTTTCAGAACTGTTCTTGCTTGAACCTTCCTTTTGAACAATAGACTGATGACCTGATGCCGAAGGGTTTGTACTCTTTCTCGGGGAAGCTTTATTATAATTTCTGAGGTATCTAAGTCTGATCCTATAAAAATGATACATTGAGATGGCAATAAGGCAGATTTTTCGTAATTTATTGTGATTCCTAGATGGGAGCAGAGCTTCAATGTGCTGTCTCTCGCCTTTATTACTAGATGCTCAGTGGTGACAGTTAGAAGCCAATCGTCTAGGTACTGAAACACTCAGAATCCTAGGCACCTCAAGTGAGCCATGACTACTGCCATACATTTGGTGAACAATCTGGGGGTTGTAGTGAGCCCAAAGTGCACAGCTCAAAACTGGCAAGTGACTGGCTCCCAGCCAAAAGCACAAATGACTCCTGGATCACATGTCCATTTTTATGTGGTGGCACACATCCTGGAGGTCTACAGAGCACATCCAATTGTCTTGTCCAGAAAAGGGAGTATCGACTGCAATGTTACCATCTAGAACATTGACTTTCTTACCATTTGTTCAGTCTACTGATATCCAGGATGGGTCTCCAGTCCTCTGTTTTCTTTGGAACTAAAAAGAACATTGAGTAAGTTCCAGATCCTATTTGGTCTGCAGGGACTGTTTGGATGTCTCTTTTTTGTAGCAAGCTTTGTATTTGTAAGGTTGCCTATGCCCTTTGGCTGGGTGGAATGTCTGGGATGTTTTTCATGCTTGGGACAGGGAAGGAAAAGGGTATGGAATAACCTCTGGATACAATGCTTTGTATCCATTTTCCTTTGTTATATTTAGCCAGGCTTGTGGGTACAAAGATAAGAGACCCCTGACTACCTCCAGAGGCTTGCAGGTGGGCCTCCTTTCAGGAGCGCTGGAAGGGCTTGCCAAGGAAGGATTCCATGTTGCCCTGGTTCTGTGGACCCCCTCTTCTGCTTGTCTGGCATCTTCTATTACCACTTCCTCCTCTGACTCTGGGGGGAAGAATCACCACATGTGTCTTGAAAAACTCTCTAGGATTTTCAGAACCACATTTTACCCCCCTTTGACCTTTTGGGTAAGGTCTAGAAGGTAGGGAAAAATGGACCCTATAGCAGAGAGAGGCTTTCCTTCTTGCTCACACCTGGTTAGTGTGTCTTTCACTTTAGGCTCGAATAAAGATGAGCCATCGAAGGGGGTGTTTATAAAGGAAGACTTGAAAGGCTCCGCAAAGTTACACAAGCGCATCCAGAAATGCCTCCTTAAGTAAATTCCTGACTTGCTGCCCTACTCGCTCTATCAGCTGCATAGGGGATGAGTCTTATGGAGGAGTTTTCTACTGAATTTAAGGTGGAGAGCTGGAAGGTAACTTTATCCGATACCCCCACATCTATAAAACCTTGGAGAGTATCTCCTAGCTCCTTCAGGAGAGCTCTCTGTAATCTACTAAAATGTGTGAGATAATTCAGGGACCTGAGTGTAAAGGTCACTGAAGAAAAGATGCACTTTTCATACCTGTCCATCAGCTGAAACTATTTGGAGGATGGACAGATGAAGACGTCTCCAACAGTTCCTTTTTTGTGGTTGCCGCCACCACCATAACATCTACTGGGACACCATTTGTAAGTAAGTTTTTATTCTCGGGGATGTGATAAATTTATTTTGGTCTCCAAGCAATGGGCTCCACTGAATCTGGAGTCTCCCATGCCTTTTGACAAACTAGGTCCATAAGTTCATTGAAAGGTAGAGACACCCAAGTGGCTGAAAGGTGATCCTCAGAGGGTGAATGTGGGGACCCTTCTGAGTCATCAAGGTCTGTGTCACATGTGACTGACTCCTCAGAGGAGTCCAAATGCTTCCTCTTGCATAGTCTCTTCCAAGAGACCTCTTCAGAAGGGTATTCTGGAGAGGTTTCGGAAGAGAGGGGCTCACCCAATGGGGCATCCTGAGGTCGTGGGTCTCCACATCTGTGTGGATGCGGTTGTGCTGAGATGGACACCGGTGCCTTTGGGGAAGGAATGAATGTATCTAAGAGTGGAGGTGCCCATGGGGACAACACTCTCCTCATCACCTCGATGGCCCCCTGCCCATGATATGAAGAAGCTCTTGGCTCCGATGAACCAGAAGACATTCCCAGCACCAAAGGGGTTGGCTCTAAAGCCGATGTAGGAGCCAAGCTCACCTGCGCCAAAGCCGATGTAGGAGCCAAGCTCACCTGCGCCAAAGCCCCGAGAGGCAAGTTTGGATCCAACAAACATCTGATCTAACTGTCCTCCCCAGACCTGACTGGAGAGCGTCGGCTCCTAGACACCCCGAGCTCAGACGGTACCGAGCAATTCGGAGCAGTAGTCGGGGCCAAAGATCCTGGGACAGGTCTCGCTTCTGATGGTTCCACTACTATCAGTTCCATGCATTCTGGCTCCAAAACCCGAGTCAGGTCGGAGGAGGAACCAACGGTGACAAGGCAGGTCGAGTCAATTCCGAAACCCTATGGGTCATCTCCGATAACAGCTTGGCTAGTGTCGATGTCCTCAAAAGTCTCTGCACTACAAGATCCACATCATCATCAGAAAGGATCATGGAGGTTCAAGAGGAGGGAGCAGGGGATCTTGCAGCATGTAAGATCAGAGATCTTATGGTCAGAAAAAAACAGTTCCAATACTGGGGACCAGCTCCGAACCTGAAATACCAACAGTTTCGATATAGGCAGAGACGAGGTATATGGTTTCTCTGGCTCAACAGATTTCGGTTCCATAGCAGAAATCTTTGGTAATTTTTTTGGATAGTTCTGATTGGTCTGAAGAAGTTAAAGAGGATATTTTGCCAGATCTGACAGGTTTATGAGAAGAGGAAGAGGTTTGATTCTTTTGGGCTCTGACCTTCTTCTAGGACCTCAGAAAAAAGAAGTCTTCAACAATCCTTTTAAAATCAGTTTGTTCTTTCTTTCAAGAAGAACCCAAGAACTGAATGAATGACAAACAGAACAAGACTCTTGCAAGTGTACTGCTCCATGGCAGTGCACACATACTGTATGACCATCTGTAATAGACATTTTCTGAGTGCACTTGGTGCACTTTTTAAACCCTGAGGGTTTGGTATCCTTTGATTGCTTAGACACTGCAGAACTCACACCATGCCATAGATATTAAAAACAGCACACCACAATAATATATTTAAATAGGGTAAAAAATAACTGGAAAAAAAGGCCCTCTAACTCAAACAGGCTAAGCAGCTCTCTAACTAAAACAAGTCAGCTTACAGGTTAAAGAATACTAGAAAAAACACAGCACACCACAATAATATGTTTAAAATCAAAGAAGCCGTCTAACTCAAATGGGCTAAACAGAACATAAGGAAAACACAATCCTTTCTCTCTTTTTCTTTTAGACAATAAGGAAATATATATATATATATCTATCTATAACACACAGCACACTCAGTTAACGCTAATCACTGGATAGCAAGAAAATACAAAACAGCTAACTAACACTCTACTTAACTACTATACACTCTAACTTAAACTAAGTATCAAACTACTGCTCAAGAAAGACCCTATATCTGGGATAGGTGAGGAAAAAGGAATTTAGGCCTTAAAATAAACAATAGCCACAGATAAACAGCAAAGGAAATGAACAGTCTAAGTTTGTTAAGAAAAGAAGAAACTGCATTATTAAACTAAATGGAAGAGAAATATTAAGTTTACCATGCAGAAATAAAGTATTTATGAAAAACACTTAGTCACAGCTAATTGAAGCACCCGATCTGTTTAGCGGCAAACGTGATTTGGGGAATTCCCAATTGCATCATGGTTTAAGCCATGAGCTACTTGGAGACCTCGAGCATTTGTAAACGGCTGAGTCGGAACCAAGAATCGGTTCTGAACCCAACCTACTAAGAATGAAGACGAGATAGGACAACATCACATCACTATTTAATTCTTTATATAGATCAGAAAATTTAAAACAGGAAATTGCAACATATCAATAAACAATAAAATAGTCACCCAGCTACAAGACCCCAGAAATGTATCTGCAGGAAAAAAAAAACTTTTTTGCAAACATCACAATGAGCTAAGACTTATATCAGAGTGCTATAGAAACGATGGAATACATTTCTTAAATACCTACAGATATGATAACTACTGTCACGAGTAAAATTGAAGCTTAAGTGTCACAGGACCAAAGAAGATACATTGTAGTTTCCTACAAAACTAAAGTAATACCTAACTAATCCCCTAATAATCATGTTGAACAAAATATTGCCAAATGGACACATACATGACCTGTGACAGCAGACAGTAGTGGTATTAGTTCTCAAAGGGGAAGGGGGATCATATGAGAAGTAAATAATTTTAGGTATATCAGTCTGAGCAATATATTCTGTAAAGTCATAGAAAGAGTCATAATGGAGCTTAGTCAAAATGACAGAGGCAGCCTGCTTCCGTTACATATGAAACTGTATAGCTTTGTTAAGAGGAGATCTTGCTGTTTGATGCCTGCTGTATTATTTAAATATATAACTCATTGGACAACAAACTGGCTCATAATTAGAATCCAGGGAATTAGGGTCAGTGCTTCTACTTCCTCCAAAAGTCCTCCCACTAGTGGTATCCACCAAGGTTCAATCCTTGGGACATTTCACTTTTAGCATTTACATATCAGATGTCAAAGCAAATGTTAAGAGTTTATGGCTACACATGTTTGCAGATGACGGCAAACTTTGTGCCATCATAAACTTCCAACAGGATACCAAAATCCTCAAAGAGGGCTGTTTCCAAAGAAACAGACAGATGTCAAAATCACTGAATAAATCTATATATCAAGAAATGTATAACTGTATCCTTAAGCAAGCATGACTTCCCTTGTAACTATTACATTGACAAAACACTCCTGAAAGTTGATTCTCTAGTCAAAGAACTGGGACCCTACATCAACAACTAACTATCCTTTGACCACCATTTACTCACTATTACAAGGAAGCCCTTTTTCATTGTACAGCATATATCTAAAGGTATGGCACCCAGGTCCACCGATGTAACCAGTCCACTTTAAGCTGCTTTCATTAGACTGATCACTGAATATAATGCTCAATTTTATATACACCTGTCTACTTTTCACAGCTGGAGAGACCACAATATCTTCTCAAGAGCCTAAATCACAAAAAGTACACAGACCATCTCTAAGCCTTGTCTCTCTCCCTTGCATCATACTGGCTACTAAGAGGCAGCCTCTGCCTCATATATATAGGACCTCAATACACACTATCTTGTCAGACCTTTTATACATTCACATGCCAGATGATGGGGATAAAACACACTCAAGAGATCTCAATCTCTTTTGCAACATTTATAGAACGCGTTGGGGGGATAAGGTTATGTATCACAAAAAAAAAAAATAAAAAAATCCTCTTCTATGGAATCACCTGCCACATAAAGTACTTCTCCTGGTTCTGAAACACAATTTCGATGAATGGATTGGAAAAAAAAATACACCTAGTTTACTATCCACAATGCTCAGTGACACAAGCAACAAGTAATGTCACAACATATCCTTATATTGCCCATCTCCAGGGTTATTTGTAAGCAAAATATAAGGTGCAAAAACTACCAAGGGAAAGTAAGGATAGGCTTCTTGAAATCCTCACAGATCAATAACCTAGCAGGTCCCTATGAACCTATGAAGATCAGTACCTGATGAAGAGATGGCAATGCATACTGCATATCATTTAACACTACTCTACATAAGGTAATAAGCAACCAATTAAAAGCAATATAGTTCAATCCATAAGTAATGGGCAATGGAATGACAGGAGACACTGGTATAGTCTCACTGAGGTATGTAATCAAACTGAACACACCTGAAAGCGAGTGCAATAATGTGCAGCTACATTATCATTTAAAGATATGTACCTCATGGGTTGCATTCCCATTTTTAATTATAAAATGGGTGGGTCTCCCCCCCCCATCTCTCTCTGTCTGAGTATATATATATATATATATATATATATATATATATATATATATATATATATATATATATATATATATATATATATATATATATATATATATGTGTGTGTGTGTGTGTATAGAGAGAGAGTGAAATATACAGTATAAAATATGCATGCAAACACACAAACATACAGTCTGTGAGGTAGCATCCAGTTCAATGCTTGTAAGTTATATAGGACTCCTATAGCATTCCCATAAACAATACTGTCATCTATACAGGACAGAAGGAGACATTCCCATGGCTTACCTATTCCTACTTTGTATTTATTTTTAGACTTCTGCCAAAGGGCGGCTGAGCTGGGAAGAGTTGAAGCCCTATAATGAAATATTCCAATATTCAGAACTGCAAGATGGAATTCCTCATATGTTTGATTACTAGGATAATTTTCTGTACTTCACTGGACTGAAGTTACTATTTAGTGGTCATTACATATCTGAATTCCCGCTAATACACAGATCTGAATTCCAGAGATTTATATTGTAGATCACTGTCACATATGACTACACCAGGTATTCTCTGTGTCTAAAACATAGACTCTAATTCACTAATCATATTTGCATTTATTGTGTCTGTCAGTTTCTGGGAACAAGGAATATTAACAACCTTCCAACATGAGATGTGTGTCTTCATTCAAATTAAACAGGTTAGTCCTATTCAGCTTCATAGGCAAAGATGCTCTTCACTTTCCAGCATGAGTGAGAAGCGTGTCATCATTTAACATCTCATCTTCTGGACTGATGTTACAGTAGGAACTGCAGATTGTATAACTCTCTACTACGTGGTCTATCTGGGTTGACATTCATGGCCAATATGTTACAGCCATTTCTCTTCACCTTACTATTTCCAGATGTGATTTATGTTTCCAGTAAAGCACTGTTTTTCTGACTTAATTTTAATGTATTATTTTTCAGCTTCAAACATCAATCCCTAGACGTACTATATTCTTTACTTGAAATAAACATAATGATTTTCTTTTGTTACTTTAATTTATTCATCAGACTTTTGTTGTAACAGTTTCAGGAAAAACATTTCTAGTTAAGTAATAGTAGATCACTGCAACTATTGTACTTTTCCTCTGTCATTGGTAACTACCTAAAGATTTTTTTCCTCTAAGAACTGAAACAAATCAAGGGCATGACAATACAAGCAATATACCAGAAATGGGTAATTGGAGGGTGAAAGAAATAGTGGGAAGGAATGGAGGAGTCTGGTGGTCACACTATTACAGCTACATAGTAAAAGTCAATGCAGCAGAAGGGACTTTGTGAAATATCTTCTACATCATGGGAATACTCTTCTCTGCTAGAAAATATATCACCCTATATATAATAAGATCTACCTCTAACAGAATTCCTACAGTATGAAAAATATTTATCAAATCTCTAACTCTCATATAAAGGAAATGTCTTCCAGCTTCCTGAAATAGTAGAGAATAAAAAAAAAAAAAAAACATGTAAATATTCAGACATGTTCTCTTTTATTTTACCCTAATATTCTGTCTACTAAATAAGAGATGCAGTACCAGAACTAAAGCATGCACCAGCAGAGACAGGAAGATATCTCATCATAACTATGGGATTTACAGGATATGATTTATCCTAAAACCAGATGTGACTTCTCAATACAAAGAAGTCAAAGCTATTTTTTTAAAATAAAATATAGTACAATGCACAGCTTTAGTCATGTACCAAGGCATTCTAGAAAACAGTTAAAGTCGATTGTCCTGAGCATTTTAGTATCCTGCTCTTTCATATCAGATGTTTGTATTATATAAATCCGTTGTTCATTTACTTCATTATGTTAACTGACTGAGAACACTAATTAGTTAATGCTCTCATCACTATGTTGCAAGGATAATAAGCATGTTATCATAAGTGGCACAAAACTTGGATTCTCTATCTATATTCCACGTGAATAAATTTGTCAAAGGCAAGAATTTTTCCACATCCTTTGGTAAAGCTTCAATAAATACTACGACAGATGCACACGTTTAAATAACAGATCATAATCTTTAAGTACAAAATACTATTTTTCTTGAACTTTCAAACACTACAGAATGACAATAGCTGTCAGAAACAGTTTCTCTCAGTGCTTTTAAACTGTGATATAGACAGAAATATACTGAAAAAGAGGCAGTCTCAGAATGTAACTTTCTTATGATTTTATAAAATGTGGCTATTTTAAAATCTCTTAGTAAAAAATGCAAGAAAGACCCGGATAAGTCTGAGTCTTAACTGTGAAAAAACTTTAAATCTCCTGTAGTGGAGGCCCATGGGATATGTGGAAATTACCCATTAAGGACATAACAGTGTTTCAGTTATATATGGCCATAATAAAAGTGACACTACAAGTAACATCAAAAGTGAAAGAAGTCCCCAGTTTCTACCAGTAAAATTTAGAAAATTGAGAAAAAAATATTTTGAGAAGGAAAACTGCTGTTGGTCTAGTCAAGTGAATAATTATCGGCTACTTTTACAAAATGCACTAAATTGGATGAGTTCATTTTAATATATGCATAGTACTATTTTTCACAACTGTTTGATAATATTTGTTTTTTATTTGACATTTGTTGACTGGAATAGTCTGACTGAGCAGAAGCCCTTTTTCAATGGAGGCCTGGGGAGAAAAGTTCCACAGTAAAACTAAGCAATAAGCATTGTACAGTAAGATAGATACAGTATTTAGTACACAAAAAACAAAATAAATTTATAGACAGCCACATACTATTAAAAGGAATGAGTTGATGATATCCAGATACCATACGTAGTGTAGTATGAGGCAAAAGTAAGCAAAAGTTTGTAATAGTAAAGTAAAGATAAACTACTGCTAAGCACAAAGAGTTCAGAGGATGAGGTACTGATACCTAAGAAGTAATAAAAAGCAAATGTTATGTATCATTAGAGTTAATATATACTGCAATTAGACACAAAGAGTCCTATGGTTGATGTAAGTTGGATTCTGTATGATAGAATGCAACTTTTTAGTTAATGTTAGTAGTTGGGAAAAAGAGGAGATAAAGTAGTTAGTGAAGGAGAGCAGGAAGAGTTCAGGTAGGATGACTGCAGTAGCAGGACCAGGTGCTGTTGAGATACAATCTGAGAGTTTGCTTGAATTCCAGAGTGTGGGTAATATTTCTTAAGGTCAGGGAAAGCTTGTTCCAGGAAAGAGCAGGCCAGTAGCTGTAAAGGCTCAATCCTAAAGATTTTTAGGCATATGAATCTTTACGAGATATTGGTCAGAGCTTCTGAGAGAGCAACGGGGCTTGTAGAAAGAGACAAGTGAGGAGATATTAAGGCAGGAGGAGGGCTTATTCAGAATAGAATGAATAATGAGTAGTTGAGTAAGTAAGTGATGTTTTGGAAAATGTAGTCAACTGAGTGTCTGGAGTGCTCAACAGTGGTGTGATCTGGAAGGGAGCTTGGCAGCAAATCCAGCAACTTTGTTGTAGGTGGTTTTGAGTTTGAAATTTGAGATCTGAATGTTGGTTAGGATTTGGGAGCTTTAGAAGAGATTGGGAAGAAGGTAGGCCTGGTCGAGTGAAATCCAAGAGTTGCATGTGAGGAACCTGTTGTTTCTATACAATAGGTCAAATTTCCGATGGGTTTTCTTGTTACTGTTGAGTACATGGAGATCAAATTTAAAATGGTTGTCTATTATTGCTCCAAGGAGCTTAGTGTGGGTATTAGGTATTATAGTAGTGTTGTTTAGGGAGGAGGTGGTAAATGAGGATTTAAGACGGTACAGAGATTTGGGGAGAGAGAGAAGAAGTTTGGTCCTTTTAGGGTTTACTATGAGCTGATGGTTAGTGAGCCAAGTTTCTGTGAGTTTAAAAGAATTTGGAGTAAGGGTTAGCAGGTCAGAGGAGTTGTCAGCAATTGAGATGATAGCAGAATCATCTGTGTACTGTATGAGGGAAGATTGAGGGCAGGATGTGTGGAATATGTTAAAAAGGCAGTGGCCTAAGATAGAGCCTTGGGGGGGGGGGCTTCTGTTTTGATGGGGAGAAAAGGAGATAGAGCAGACAGCCATTTGCTAATGGAATCAGGGAGGGATACGGGGTGGTGGTAGACGTTAGGTTTGGAAACAAGAATCCAGTCAGAAAAGGAATATATATTAAGAGATCTGCATATAATATTTCACCTTATTTAGCCGAGGTTTGATTTCAATAGCATTTGATGCATAGATGTTGATGCAGAACCTAATAAAACATATTTAGCAAAAATGGAATCTGGAGGTGTAGTCATTTGAGTGTTACAATGGCACAACCTGCCACATGGCTGCTATTCCCCATTACCAACTTCAAAATTATTTAGAAAGTTGCGAACCTACTTTAGTAAATCATACGTATATAGGTATGCAAAGCTTACTGTCACAGGATATGTATACAATAAGATACATGGTGATGCATATGCATGGTACATAGGGTTCTTTACATTTTATTCAGTTAGTTATCGTCTAAACTAAGTTTTGCAGCAGTATACTGAAGTTGCTTTCTTTGATTGTTGCTTTTTGCTGAAGAGATGTGTGTCTTTGAAGCTTAGTAGTGTAAATTTGTATGTTACCCACACTTATACTACTCATTTGGATTTTTTTTTGGGGGGGGGGGAATAGCAGACAGTCAGGTGAGGGAATGTGTCCCTTCCTCAATGTTGCATTGTCTTGGAGTTGTGGGTGTGCTTTTGTGTGTAGCAGGGGGTGTAGATGGGTACTGTTCCCATGTGCAGGGCTCAGAGGAGTTTACCCCATAAAAAAACATTGCTTTTACAGTTTTAGTTATGTTTTAGTGTGCTGACAGGTTCATTGGATCCTGTAAGATTCAATGGTTTGGGGGCTGAAAATTTTTAGTATTGATGCATTTCAGATAATTTTACTGATATAGATCCAGTACAGATATTATGCTGCTGACTTAGGAGTGTTGGGGGGATGTTACATTCCCTGGTAATATCTATACCAGGCATACTCAAGTGCCTTATTGCACTTTTAAAATTTGTGTATGTAATTTTTTAGTCTAAATTTTACATATAGTTGTTTCTGTATATATTTTGTAGTGTATTTTAATACAAAATAGTTATGCCACCCATTTTAACTATTTAATTGTTGTAAGGGATATAACTTCTTACATGAGTTCTGGCATATGAGGAAACATATGTCAGTAACAACAGTGCTTCAAAAATGTTTTCTAGGTAAAAAATATAAAATAGATAAAAAAGGTCTTCTAGGTAATTCAAATTTTTAGGGCTGTCATTTAATGGTCCCTTCTTTCAGACTGATATGTGGTATTCCACAATCCAGTTTATAAAGACATGATAATTCTACATAAAAACTCAAGTGAGTTCTGGTAGGTGAAGGGATGTATATGAGGTCATATATGTCAGTAACACAGTGTTTCAAAAATGTTTTCTAGGTAAAAATATCAAAAAGCTAAAAAAGGTCTCCTAGGTAATTCAGCCTCAAAAGTATTCACATATTAATGACCATGGTGGCTAAAAACATTTACAATGGCAATCATTTTGGTTGCAGTTCTAGGTACTGACAAACACATATTTGTCCTCCAAACCATCATTTTTTTTTTAATTCGTTTAGTTAATGGTA
The DNA here is from genome assembly GCF_019279795.1 of Protopterus annectens. Lineage (NCBI taxonomy): Eukaryota > Metazoa > Chordata > Ceratodontiformes > Protopteridae > Protopterus > Protopterus annectens. Next base: position 1,783,420,806 of record NC_056733.1, on the reverse strand, counting down.
TGGTTGTTGCCTTTACAGAACTGGGTTCAACTATAATTTTTACATGAGTTTTATTTCTAGTTTAATATGCACTTGTGTTCATTCAGCATTTATTTTTGTGTAGTGAATGTTCAAATTTACCTTTCTGGTAAATAGTGTCTGAAAGAGCCTTTCTACTACATGTATATGTGTCGGTCTATGTCGGTATGTGGGCTTGTGTAATTTGAATCCTAGGCTTAGTTTAGGCCTATCTTTTTGCTGTCACTATAACGAATGCTTTTGATCCATGTTATTCACTTCCTATCTGTTCCTACATTGCTTCATTTCCTGCTTGTGGAGTTCAGTAAACCAAATCACAACTTGGCATACTAACAAACTTAGCAAAGTAAAAAAAAAACAAAAGTTTAGCATTGTATGTAACCTGAGCTGAGTTGTAATTTGGTTTAACTAGTTTTGGGAAACTCATGGGTTGGCATTTTTTATTTTACTGCTTGTGGGGTTTATTATTTCACTTTCTTCAGGAGATGTTTATTGTTGTTGTTGCTATTATTATTATCATTATTATTATTATTATTATTATTATTATTATTATTATTACTGTCTTCTTTTACTGCTCCAGATCAGCTAAAATAGTTACATTTGAGGTTCTAGTGATTTTATTATTATAAAGTATGCTTAATTAGCTTTACAACTGTAATTCCTACTTTGCATTATTATTATTATTATTATTATTATTATTGTTATTATTATAAAACTGCGGTGGTGGTGCTGCGGTAGCATTCTCACCTCACAGTAAGATGTTGTCCTGTTCGATTCTCAGCTAAAGCGGCTTCTGTGTGGAGACATGCGTGAATGGGCGTACCTTCGTTGAAGTTTGTACGTCAGGGCTGGCAACTCGGTACATAAAAATCTACTGCCAATCATTAGCGGACCGGAGTTCCACTGTGGCGACCACTAACCGGGAAAAGCCAAAAGATACAACAACAACATTATTATTATTATTGTTATTATGCAAGCATATGATGCATTTGTGTGTCTTGTATGTTTTTTAATGATTTACTGTTTGATTTTGTTGTTGTCATTTTTAAATATTTCTATGTTTGACAGTTTTTCTCTGATAACTGACTTCTCAAGATGGGGTCACTGTGTTTGAAGTCTGTGAGGGAGTAGGGGTTTGTGACTGCATGTGTGGTCTAGGTGGCCTGCATTAAGTTCTTCTACACACAGAACAGCTTTCGAGCACAAGCAGCTAGTAATCTGATTTGTCAGCTTTTACTGCCCAGTTTATAAGTAACTATAATTATTCTACCCTCAGAAAGAATCAATAGCTGATTAAATAAGATATATATTTGTAGAAGTTTCCTACAATTATTCCTTCTCCTGTCCCAAACAAATAATGAATCCCACACCTCAAAAATTAAGTATGCTAACTACATGGTTGCACAACCGTGAAAAAAAAGAGGATAACTCCTGAAGGTATATTACAGTCAAACTTATGCAGCTTGACTGTAATTTAGTTCAACCACTTTAAACACACGTGAAAATTACCAAAAGCAGAAGTACGAGATAAATTCATGCTGAGATTTTTTTTTTTTTTGAACCACATGGTGTTTGTCCTACATGTTATCACAAAGTTAGTCAAACAGAAAAAAAAAAACATTACAGATGATCAAATGTCATTTGGTTGCACGCAGTGGATTTATTTTCTGTGCAAGATCATGGAACAGGACTGAGGAATTTGACCTTCCCTCTCTGTATGATCTCAAGGCTGGTACATATAAGGAGATGTGCCACCCACAAAGAAAAGTAGTCAGCTGTTTGCCTGTTGATGTTTTTTTCTTTTTTTTTTAGCAGTTCTGCTCGATGTGATGTAGTTTGATCGGATGATTTTTCAAATATTCGTAAAGGACCCATATATATATATATATGCACCGCAGATAGATAGATAGAGACATAGATAGATAGATAGATAGATAGATAGATAGATAGATAGATAGATAGATAGATAGATATCCTCTTTGTGTGTGTGTGTGTGTGTGTGTGTGTGTGTGTGTGTGTGTGTGTGTGCATGCATATATACACACATATAGATATAGATACAGATTCATTGGTTCATAGGTTCATACTAGGCTATCTGCCCTAGGACATTTATAAGCCTAGCCAGAGTGTGTATGGCTTTCGCCACCCATTTTAAATTAATTTTGCTATGCCCTTTTTCGAGGTTAGTATACTGTGCCTCTGTCTAACAGTGACACAGAAGTGATACCCAGGGTAAACCTATGATCTCCCATCCACTCATCAAGATTCCTCTTGAAGAGAGTCAATGAGGGACTCTGCCTATCCTTCACTGGGATTTTATTCCAGAATGAAGGGAGCCTCTGGGTTATGAATCTGTCCCTCCAGCATGTCCTATTTATTTCAGTGCTGAGGTTCAAGTCTCTCAAGCACGTAGCTCGATGGGATTTGGATTTTCTGAGGTGCAGCATGTCCATTAATTCCGGGTTGGACATGGCTTTATACGTCAGGCACAGATCGCCTCTGAGCAGGTGGTATGCCACTGAGTAGAGCTGGAGTTTCTTTAACCGGGCAGCATATGGCATCTGTTTGAGCCCTTTGATCCTCTTGGTGAGGTACTTTTGGGGTCTTTCCAGTTGCTGCAGGTGTCTGGTAAGGTACATCCCAAAAGGGGCATTGTACTCAATTATGGGCCTGATGAGGGATGAGTAAAGAGGCATGATGACCTCCCTGATCTAGATGTGAATCCCTTCATGATTAGGTGGGCTATACAAAATGTTTTTCTAACCACTTTGGCCACGTGGTTGTCAAATGAGAGATTGCTATCAACTTGGGTCCCCAGGTCCCTAATTACTTCTTCTATACTTAATGGATTACCACCTATGTGGTAATTTGTGGGCACTTTGTTTTTGCCAAAGGGGATGACTATACACTTTTTGGCATTTAGCTTGAGGCCATGGCTCTGGCACCAGTTGTCTGTTTCTATGAGGCCCTTTTGGAGGATGCTTGTGTCGGCTGGAGAGTCAATTATGGCGCCCAGTTTGCAGTCATCTGCGAACTTGGACAGCCACAGTCCTTCCGTGTTGGCCTGTACCTCCGAGAAATATATACCAAACAAGAGAGGTCCCAGGACTGAGCCTTGTGGGACGCCACTTGTAACTGGTTTGGAGTCTGACATGGCTCCAGCAATTCTAACCATGTGGGTTCTGACCTTGAGCCAGTTTGCAACCCATCTAGTGACATAGGGGTTTATATTTAAGCTGGTGAGCTTATCTATAATGCCTGAGTGGGGTATTGTATCGAAGGCTTTTGTGAGGTCCGGTAGGCTGTGTGGACCACCTTCCCCTCGTCAATGGCCTTGGTGACTGTTTCAAAGAAATCAACCAGGTTTAAGAGGCAGGATCTGCCCTTAACAAAGCCAAACTGGGTAGGATCCAGTGTCTGTAGGTCCCCAATATCTTTATTTATGAGGTCCATGATGATCCTTTAAATAGCTTTGCAGACCAAGCTAGTCAGGCTTATGGGGCGATAGTTTCCAGGATCCGTTGAGGCACCACCTTTGTGGAGAGGGACCACTGTTGCTGTACGCCACTCTTTGGGTACATATCCTGTAGTAAGGCTGAGATTGAACAGTAGTTTTATGTATGGGTTTAGCTCTTCTTGGAGTTCATCTAGGATGCAGCCCGGGACACCGTCTGGTCCCACTGATGCTGTATTTTTTGCTTTGGAGAGGGCGGCTCTTATCTGAGCATTTGAGATGTCAGGGGGGCAGCACTCTGCTGGGATAGATATTTGCCCTCTTGGTGGGGGGGGGGAGAAGTTTGCGCTGAACCTGTCAGCTAGGATGTTGGCAATGTCTGTGGGTTTGGTGTATTTTTTGTCATTTTGGACTAATTCTGAGCATATCTGGGAATTCCCACCCAGGTTCCTAACATAACTAAAGAAAGCCTTATGATTATCCTTAGTGTCCTGTGCAATTTTTCTCTCGAAGCTGGCCTTAGACGATTTTATGAGTGCCCGTAGTTTTTTGCTAATACTGATCAGAGATTCGGGTTGGACATGGCTTTATACGTCAGGCACAGATCACCTCTGAGCAGGCGGTATGCCACTGAGTAGAGCTGGAGTTTCTTTAACCGGGCAGCATATGGCATCTGTTTGAGCCCTTTGATCCTCTTGGTGAGGTACTTTTGGGGTCTTTCCAGTTGCTGCAGGTGTCTGGTAAGGTACATCCCAAAAGGGGCATTGTACTCAATTATGGGCCTGATGAGGGATGAGTAAAGAGGCACGATGACCTCCCCTGATCTAGATGTGAATCCCTTCATGATTAGTTGGGCTATACAAAATGTTTTTCTAACCACTTTGGCCACGTGGTTGTCAAATGAGAGATTGCTATCAACTTGGGTCCCCAGGTCCCTAATTACTTCTTCTGTACTTAATGGATTACCACCTATGTGGTAATTTGTGGGCACTTTGTTTTTGCCAAAGGGGATGACTATACACTTTTTGGCATTTAGCTTGAGGCCATGGCTCTGGCACCAGTTGTCTGTTTCTATGAGGCCCTTTTGGAGGATGCTTGTGTCGGCTGGAGAGTCAATTATGGCGCCCAGTTTGCAGTCATCTGCGAACTTGGACAGCCACAGTCCTTCCGTGTTGGCCTGTACCTCCAAGAAATATATACCAAACAAGAGAGGTCCCAGGACTGAGCCTTGTGGGACGCCACTTGTAACTGGTTTGGAGTCTGACATGGCTCCATCAATTCTAACCATGTGGGTTCTGTCCTTGAGCCAATTTGCAACCCATCTATTGACATAGGGGTTTATATTTAAGCTGGTGAGCTTATCTATAATGCCCGAGTGGGGTATTGTATCGAAGGCTTTTGTGAGGTCCAGGTAGGCTGTGTGGACCACCTTCCCCTCGTCAATGGCCTTGGTGACTGTTTCAAAGAAATCAACCAGGTTTAAGAGGCAGGATCTGCCCTTAACAAAGCCAAACTGGGTAGGATCCAGTGTCTGTAGGTCCCCAATATCTTTATTTATGAGGTCCATGATGATCCTTTAAATAGCTTTGCAGACCAAGCTAGTCAGGCTTATGGGGCGATAGTTTCCAGGATCCGTTGAGGCACCACCTTTGTGGAGAGGGACCACTGTTGCTGTACACCACTCTTTGGGTACATATCCTGTAGTAAGGCTGAGATTGAACAGTAGTTTTATGTTTGGGTTTAGCTCTTCTTGGAGTTCATCCAGGACGCAGCCCGGGACACCGTCTGGTCCCACTGATGCTGTATTTTTTGCTTTGGAGAGGGCGGCTCTTATCTGAGCATTTGAGATGTCAGGGGGGCAGCACTCTGCTGGGATAGATATTTGCCCTTTTGGTGGGGGGGGGAGAAGTTTGCGCTGAACCTGTCAGCTAGGATGTTGGCAATGTCTGTGGGTTTGGTGTATTTTTTGTCATTTTGGACTAATTCTGAGCATATCTGGGAATTCCCACCCAGGTTCCTAACATAACTAAAGAAAGCCTTATGATTATCCTTAGTGTCCTGTGCAATTTTTCTCTCGAAGCTGGCCTTAGACGATTTTATGAGTGCCCGTAGTTTTTTGCTAATACTGATCAGAGATGCCGTCCCTTTTTGGGATTTTGCTCTATCATGTAGTAGCTTCCTCCTTCTATTGTATAGTCTGTTTATGGCTGGGGTCCACCAGACAGGACGTCTGCCTTTGGAGGATTGGGTCTTGGTTTTATTTGGGATTGCATGATCCATACATTCCTGAAGGTGTTCATAGAATGCGTTTATAAAGGATTCTGCAGTCTGGGCAGTATTTTCCACAGGCCCGGGGGCTTTGAAGGATTCCACCTTGGTTTTGAGGAGTGTGAAATTTGCTTTAGAGAAGTTTTTCACTGTGGCTTTCAGGGCAGGGGGTGGAGTCGGGATGTGAATATCCAGTGAGATTAGTTTATGGTCTGATCTTACCAGTGAGGGATACACTTCTGGTCTGGAGCATAGAGTCCCCATGTTGGTGATGATCAGGTCCAGTATGTTTTCCTCTCTTGTGGGAGTGGTAACAAGTTGTTCCATAGCATTTGAGTTTATAAATTCTAGGAACCTTTGGGCTAGGCTGTTGGAGCTAGAGTAATGCTCCCAGTCTATGTTTGGGTAGTTAAAGTCGCCCAATATAATGGTGTTTGGAGAGACCTTCATATTTTCCAGTGTTCTCAGGAAGGCCGAGTGGGGTTCCTGGGTTTTAGGAGGGTGGTCTGTAGCAGGCTATAAACTGGAAGACAGTTTTACCCACTGTTAGTTGCACATGGATAGTCTCTGATGCTTCATGCTGTGCCACCAACCTGGAGGTGTGGGTATCTTTGACGAATATTGATACTCCCCCTCCTTTTGTGGTTCAGTCCAAGTTTTGGGGCCGAAAAGCATAGTATGAGGTATAACCTGGTAGTGCTGGGGTGCTCTCAGGAGCCTTGAACCAGGTTTCTGTTACTGCACAGATATCAATGTTCTCCATGCTAAGGAGAGTTTCGAGTGCATGCATCTTGAGGTTTAGACTTCTGGCGTTGAGTAGCATTACTCTTAGTTTCTTATCCCTTGTGATACCTATGGAGGTGGGTTTGTCTTTTGAGCCTTGCCTAAAAAAGGCACTATGGGGGTATCAAGAGCCTTTGCCAATATCCGAAAGCCCAGGGGAGACAGGTGCAAGCCGTCCCTAGTGAAGCATCGTGGCTTGTCGAGCATGTCATCCCAGGCTGACAGGCATTGGATCCCCTTTGAATGACACCAATACTTAAGCCAATTGTTGAAATTGATCATCTTGTCTTCATATTGTGGCATGATTCTTGGTGAGGGTAAGATGCTACTCAAGTTCAGGGTCATACCGGCCTGGGCTACATGCTCAGAGAGCTCCTCTATGTCTCTATTCATGTAGTCCAGGGAGGTACGTCTCAGGTCATTCACACCAGCATGGACAATGACTGAGTCATATTTGTACTTGCCTTGGAGTAAGTCCAAAAACCACTAAAAACACAAAACTTACAAGTAAAGTGGTAGGACAAAGCTGGTAGAAAAAGTAATGCTCCAATCACTACAACCAGAATGTTTTTTTTAGGTAAGCGCTTTCGGTGGTGAAAATGTCCCACCTTCATCAGACCAAGAAAAACATCAAATATTACACTTTATATAGTCATATCATCAAATTGATTAATAATTTAATCACTAAAAGCCAATTAGTTAATTACTTAATTAAATTACCAAAATTTATATCTATAAATATAACCTTACACAATATAAATGCAATATTAAAAACACCATGCACAATATTATATCTCACTTATATTAATAATGATTAACGAAATATATAATAAATTACATATTAAATGCTGCTATGAAACTTAAATAAAACTATAATACATGCTAAATGACAATCTCCAAAATGGCACAAGAAAGAAACAAGAAACTCTATGCACACATTATATATAACATCAAACATATCACTATTTTCATAAAATATGTTTAAAATATGTTTTAAATACATATAGCTAAAATCAGCTGTGCTGGAACACTATTATATAAATATAAAAATAAAAAAATAATAAAAATAGAAATAAAACTAATACATAAAAATAAAACTAGTTGATTATGCTAATTTTTGAAAACTTATATATACATATATAACCATACTTATAAATGAAATTGTTAGCTTATCTATTCAATGCTTTCAGTTTTAAAACACTTTTGATGGAAACATAATCATTTAATCCAGGGAAAATATATGCAGCAGTTCTAATTTGCCAATACAACTCATTCTGTTCAAGTAATAGTTGCCAAGGCCCGCCTCTCGGATCTAAAGGGGTCTGATGTAAAACTAAAAATAAAAACTCATGAGTTGGAAATTGCAATACATGTCTCGCAAGAGCATTATTACCGTCCCCTTTGCTGACAGCATAGCAGTGTTCATATACTCTCTGCCTCAATTTCCGCTCAGTCTTCCCTATGTAGAATGAGGGACAAAATTGACAACTTGCAACATAAACAACTGCTTTAGAATCACAATTAAAAGAGCCATTGATTCTGTAAATCTTATGATTAATATTGGCAGTAGTGCTCACCTGAATAAACTTGCATTGTGTACAATGCCCACACTTACGCATACCTAAATGTGCCCGTTGGGAATGACCATAACTCCTGTTCTTATGGTTCTCTAATAAATTTTTAAGATTCGAACCTCTCCTGAATGTGAAGTGAGGTCTGATACCCAATTTAGTACAAATAGGAGGCTCTTCCAAAATAACTGCCCAATTTTTGATGAAAATCTCCTTGACTCTTATAGTACTAGAAGAAAAAGTGGACAAAAAACTAAGATGTAGTGGTTTATCTTCATTAACTGTTGTAACATTCTGTAGACTAACCTGGCTAAGGGTAAGAACATTGCCCTCAGCCTGAGACCTACTAGGCAAAATGGGTTTAAAAAGACCCGATGATCTCTTATTTTTCACTTCAATCATTATATCAACAAGTAATTTATAAGGATACCCCCTACTCAAGAACATTGATTTTAGCTTTTCACATTCCAAATCAAAATCAACATCTTCAGTAACCATCCTTGCAGCCCTTACCATCTGGCCTTTAACAATTGCCTTCTTCTGATGGTAAGGGTGTTCACTAGTATAAAACAAAAATGCATTAGAATAGGTGGGTTTCCTGTATATAGAAGCTTTATACTGTTTGTTGTCCCTATCATTAGTAAGTTTCACGTCTAAATATGTAATACTGTCAACTCCTACTTCATACGTGAATTCAAGAAAATCAGTTTTGTTTGTAATATGCTGTATAAACCCTTCAATTAGATTAATATCTCCCTGCCATACCAGGCACATGTCGTCCTGGTATCTAGTATACCAGAGAACATTTTCTTGGAACTCACTATCAGTGAACAAATAATTATGTTCCCAATAGGCCATAACACTGTTGGCGAAGCTTGCCCCACAGGGTGACCCCATAGCCACTCCCGTGTTCTGTAAGAAAATATCTTTGTCAAACATGATGTAATTATTAGACAATATTAAATCTAAAAGGGTTTCAATTAAACATATTTTACCATGATCGACCTTCTTGAAAAACATAAATTCCCTAGTCCATTCAATTCCTAATTGATGAGGAATTACCGTATACAAACATATTTAAAACATATTTTATGAAAATAGTGATATGTTTGATGTTATATATAATGTGTGCATAGAGTTTCTTGTTTCTTTTTTGTGCCATTTTGGAGATTGTCATTTAGCATGTATTATAGTTTTATTTAGGTTTCCTAGCAGCATTTAATATGTAATTTATTATATATTTCGTTAGTCATTATTAATATAAGTGAGATATAATATTGTGCATGGTGTTTTTAATATTGCATTTATATTGTGTAAGGTTATATTTATAGATATAAATTTTGGTAATTTAATTAAGTAATTAACTAATTGGCTTTTAGTGATTAAATTATTAATCAATTTGATGATATGACTATATAAAGTGTAATATTTGATGTTTTTCTTGGTCTGATGAAGGTGGGACATTTTCACCACCGAAAGCGCTTACCCTAATAAAACATTCTGGTTGTAGTGATTGGAGCGTTACTTTTTCTACCAGCTTTGTCCTACCACTTCACTTGCAAGTTTTGTGTTTTTACTTGCCTTGGAGTGACCTGAGTGCTTGTGTTATGTGGCAGATCCTAGTGCCCGACAGGCACCTCACCGTGAACTTCTCCTTGTTCAGCCTGGTGAGCGGGACGTCAGTGTGCCTGATGATAGAGTCACCTATTACAAGTGTATCAGGTGTGTTGTTTAGCCTTAAGGGCTGTGACTGTTCGGCACACTGGCTTTGTGAGCTATGTGTTGCACGTGTTTTGTTTTGGGGTAGCGGTTGCTTGGGTGTCTGCTTTGGAGGTCTCTGCTGCTTAGGCAGATTTTTATTTAGAGCCTCCGAGTATGTTTTTGTGTGTTTATTTGTTTGGTTTGCTGTTGTGGTAGGTCTATGTGAGATTGGAATTGTAGTGAGTGTGGTTTCCTTCTCCTCCTGACTGGTTACGCCAGTACTGAGTTGAGAGAGCTTAGCCTCCAGTATGGCTATATGGTTGCATCTCTCACATGTGTTGGAATTTGTTGGGAGGAGGAGAGGGTTGTCTGTGTACATGAGGCAGTTGTAACATTGCCTCAAGATTCCCAGATTCACCAGCTGGACCGGAGAGGAGATTGACAACTGAACTTTGGACATGCTAGAATAGTATTGGGAATTTCTTTATAATTGAAAAAAAGGGCCAATGGGGAACAAGGTACTCAAGGGGAGTTTGTGAGGGTGTAGTGCTTTTAATTTTTTAGTGCTGACTTATATAATTGCTTTAGTGGGCAAGTGCCAGGTAACTTAAATGCAATGTGTCACCGCTAACTTAAATACAAAAATGACAAACAGTAACTTTCTTTCAAGTGAAACAAGGAAATAAGTACAGTAAGCAATGCAGATATCACTAGGGATCCACAGAAGCGCTGAAAAGCCGCGTTTTAGGGGGAATTAACGTTTCAGGGAAATAACAAGCAAACAAACAACAAGCATACAAACAAAGCTAGATTCAGCAGGCCTGGATCTAGTCTGTGCTACAGCAAACAAGGTGTACCAGTTTCAGTAAGAAACAGTTCAAATATGCAGGCACTATAAGCCTTTAACCAGAAATTCCCAGCTCAGAAGGGCAGAGTCCAGCCTCTTCTCCCACAAGAGTGCAGACCACAAACCTTCTTAATGTAAAATAACTGGCCTGAAGCCCAAGTGCTTAAACCAGAACTAATACACTTTTAGAATAACAGACACTGAGCCCTGAGTCAGCAGTTCCCAACTCAGAAGGATGTAAGCTACCTGTCCTGCCACCACAGTGCAGGCCACAAACCTTCCTAATGTAAAACAACTGGTCTGAAGCTCAAGTGCTTAATCCAAAAGACTTAGAATGATAGCTACACTTTAATCAAGTTCCTACCAAGCAGTAATAAATACAATTGAATACTTTAAAGAATGACTGGATTAGTGCTCAAGTTATACAAACAAAGCTAGATTCAGCAGGCCTGGATCTAGTCTATGTTACAGCAAACAAGGTGTACCAATTTCAGTAAGAAGCAGTTCAAATATGCAGGCACTATAAACCTTTAACCAGAAATTCCCAGCTCAGAAGGGCAGAGTCAGCCTCTCCTCCCACAAGAGTGCAGACCACAAACTCTTTTAATGTAAAATAACTGGCCTGAAGCCCAAGTGCTTAAACCAGAATTAATACACTTTTAGAATAACAGACACTGAGCCCTCAGTCAGCAGTTCCCAACTTAGAAGGATGTAAGCTACCTGTTCTGCCACTACAGTGCAGACCACAAACCTTCTTAATGTAAAACAACTGGTCTGAAGCCTAAGTGCTTAAACTAAAAGGCTTAGAATGAGTTACACCAAGCAGTAATAAATACAATTGGGTACTTTTAAGATGACGCAAAAGCAAAATAAAGTAGGAAGAAAGACAAATACAGTAAAAGCAGATAAAAAAAAAAAAATTGAGTGAGCGAATGAAATTGGCCCAGGAGTTACAGGACAAAAACAAGTGCAAATGCAGGCCTTCAAATCAGAAAGTTGAGAGAGATGGAAGACCGCCAAACGGCCAATAACTACAAATTCTGGACCAGAACCACTCCTTATGTGGTAGACAGGTTACCTAGTGCTTACCACTCCCACTGATAAGCTAGAAGGCTTCCCCTCCAACACAGAAAGGCTTGGGGTGCTCAGAAGCTTACAAACAGTCCTGGATACAGCAAATCTCTATGTGGAACACTAATTACAGGAAAGGTAGGAAACAGGCTCACAATTTTTTTTTTTCAGAAAAGTAGCAAAAACAGTAGTAAAAACAATTCACATGCAGTGCAAGCTGGCACACTTGAGTATGTAGCAATATTAGTCCACACACAGTTTGAAAAAATGTAATTAAATTAAAAAGGACTAAAAGCAAGTGCAGAAAGGGTTTATTGGGTAGAATGCGGTAAAGAGTTGGGAATGGGGGAGTGTCCTAGATCAAATCTACAGTGGGGCGGGCACAGCAAAAGCCACCAAATTTAAACTACAACTAGGAACAGGGAAGGGGGGCTGGGAAAACAGTTTCAACAGAGATGTGAGATGTGAGGAATCACAGTGCAAATTATAAAACCAAAAAAATATATATTGATCTCTGTATATTTGCAGAACAGTAAGACAACAGATATCTAAGCAACAATTTAGCTCTATAATACAGAATAATACAGAAAAATATACTCAGCTCTATATATTTGCTGATAGTCTTGTAAGGCTGTCTCTCAACACACAGGTTCCACTTTAAATGCAGGCCGCTGTTATTAACAAGTCAAATTAAGGGAACCTTGAGTTAACAACTCACGGGCTATAGAAACCAAAATGAGGGGGGGTGGGGAAGACAGTTTCAACAGAGATGTGAGGAATCAGAGTGCAAATTATAAAACCAAAAAAATATATACTGATCTCTGTATATTTGCAGAACAGTAAAACAACAGATATCTAAGCAACAATTTAGCTCTATAATACAGAATAATACAGAAAAATATACTCAGCTCTATATATTTGCAGATAGTCTTGTAAGGCTGTCTCTCAACACACAGGTTCCACTTTAAATGCAGGCTGTTGCTATTAACAGGTCAAATTAAGGGAAACTTGAGTTAACAACACATAAGATATAGAAACCAAAATGGGGGTGGGGGTGGGGAAGACAGTTTCAACAGAGATGTGAGGAATCAGAGTGCAAATTATAAAACCAAAAAATATATAATGATCTCTGTATATTTGCAGAACAGTAAGACAACAGATATCTAAGCAACAATTTAGCTCTATAATACAGAATAATACAGAAAAATATACTCAGCTCTATATATTTGCAGATAGTCTTGTAAGGCTGTCTCTCAACACACAGGTTCCACTTTAAATGCAGGCTGCTGCTATTAATAGGTCAAATTAAGGGAACCTTGAGTTAACAACACACAAGCTATAGAAACCAAAATGAGGGGATGGGGTCGGGAAGACAGTTTCAACAGAGATGTGAGGAATCAGAGTGCAAATTATAAAATCAAAAAAATATATACTGATCTCTGTATATTTGCAGAACAGTAAGACAACAGATATCTAAGCAACAATTTAGCTCTATAATACAGAATAATACAGAAAATATACTCAGCTCTATATATTTGCAGATAGTCTTGTAAGGCTGTCTCTCAACACACAGGTTCCACTTTAAATGCTGACTGCTGCTATTAACAGTTCAAATTAAGGGAACCTTGAGTTAACAACACACAAGCTATAGAAACCAAAATGGGGGGAACAGTTTCAACAGAGATGTAAGGAATCAGAGTGCAAATTATAAAACCAAAAAAATATATACTGATCTCTGTATATTTGCAGAACAGTAAGACAACAGATATCTAAGCAACAATTTAGCTATATAATACAGAATAATACAGAAAAATATACTCAGCTCTATATATTTGCAGATAGTCTTGTAAGGCTGTCTCTCAACACACAGGTTCCACTTTAAATGCAGGCTGCTGCTATTAACAGGTCAAATTAAGGGAACCTTGAGTTAACAACACACAAGCTATAGAAACTAAAATGAGGGGGGGACAGTTTCAACAGAGATGTGAGGAATCAGAGTGAAAATTATAAAACCAAAAAAATATATACTGATCTCTGTATATTTGCAGAACAGTAAGACAAAAGATATCTAAGCAACAATTTAGCTCTATAATACAGAATAATACAGAAAAATATACTCAGCTCTATATATTTGCAGATAGTCTTGTAAGGCTGTCTCTCAATACACAGGTTCCACTTTAAATGCAGGCTGCTGCTATTAACAGGTCAAATTAAGGGAACCTTGAGTTAACAACATACAAGCTATAGAAACCAAAATGAGGGTGTGTGTGTGTGGGGAAGACAGTTTCAACAGAGATATGGGGAATCAGAGTGCAAATTATAAAACCAAAAAATATATACTGATCTCTGTATATTTGCAGAACAGTAAGACAACAGATACCTAAGCAACAATTTAGCTCTATAATACAGAATAATACAGAAAAATATACTCAGCCCTATATATTTGCAGATAGTCTTGTAAGGCTGTCTCTCAACACACAGGTTCCACTTTAAATATATATATATATATATATATATATATATATATATATATATATATATATATATATATATATATTGCATATGTCAATAAGAAAAAGGAACCTCAAATTCAGTAGTAGCAGTGACTTACTAGGTTCACCGACTGCTTTTTTTATGAGTTTTTAGAGAAGCATATAGCATTTCATATGCTGACAGGAATTATTAAAAGTTCTAAAAAATCTGCTATGTTGATATTTCAATGGAAGGAACTAATCACTAACCTGCAGGAAACCTTATTTGTATTTCTGGCCAATCTCTATTGACTCATGTCCCTTATTCCTTTCAAATATGCAGCTTTACAAAACAATTTTTTGTCATTGCCTAACTACATATTTTATAATAAGCAAGCTGATTTGCAAGTGTTCGCCCCTGCAGTCAGTAAGGTCTTTTGTTAATATTACGTTGCTTTATTTCAATACATGACAGAGAAATTATAAATAATTGGATGACAAATTTTCAAGCATAGTACACTTGCTCTTACCTTGGTGTCTGGACCTTATTGTATAATATTTTCTACTACACAACTTGCATTCCAGATAATTGTTTAATTATCATACTAGACACAATAATTAGTCCATACTATTTTGCAAAATGGACTAAACATATTTTCTCATAGCCACAAATTACTATCTATGCATTTCTAGGACGCAATCTAGTCTTCTTTTACATACCATCTTTATGCTGACCTCCAACTCTTTACCTTGATTTCGCAAAGTAGTTATTCAGGACATTAAGTTTTCTTATCGTGTTAAATCTTATTGCTTTAAATTTCCATAAACTAATTGTTTGCATGGTACCCATATATTCTTGTGAAAATTACTTACTTCTGCCATCTGTGACTTCAGCTATCATTTATATTTATATTATTTATTTATATTTTTCATTTATTCTGTAAGCTCCTATTTTTTGGGCTGTCATTGTTTTTTTTTTTATTTTATTTATTTATTTAATTTGCTAGTAACAAAGGATGACCTAGTGTACATTTTAGATGTATTATCCCTTGTAAATCACTAACTCTCTTACATCTGACATTCATATACCAAGAGTTTCTTTATAAATGTCTGTGGTTTCTCTCTGAACCTATTCAACCATGAATAATTCCAAAAAAACTTGTTGCCAGTCTCCCTTTTGCTTGCAGATGGCACATCTAACATCCTTAGTCTGCCCCGGTAAATATTCTATACAACCTATCTGGAAAACAAAATACTTTTATTAATACTTCAAAAAGATCCTTAATTTTCTAGATTTGGTAAAGAACATAGGTGCACAACTAACTTCTGACCATTGCTGTTCAGTTATCACTTCTAGTATTTTCTTTCATTCTTGTATTTGCTTTTGTACTGGTTTCTTATGATTGCTACACACTGCCTTGTATATTCTAGTAAAGCTTTATCATCTCTTTCTTGAGATCTTGCATCTGTTATAATTTTACCATCTCAACCTTTCAGTCTTTCCAGTTAAGTTCCTGTTCATATTTTTAAGGATATGTGAACATAAATACGTACTATAACTGGAGCCACAAATATTTGTGATTGTGAATGTGGGGCAAGTTTTAAACTAGCAGAAGCCCAGTGTGGATAAATATAAACAATTCTTTACTTAATCAAAGTCATCTCAACTATTTTAGGCAGCTACATCAATGGGCATTTTCATTCTCCCCATTATTTTAGGATTTGTGGACAGTAGTTTTCTATTTAACACATCCAGTAGCAGTAAGAAGTCAAGTCTGCCAACTGTCATTACTTGCAAATGAAAGCTTAATTGCAATGATTACCACTTGTATGGCAACTTTTATAAAGGCTACAGATAGCTGCACTTGAAGTTTACATGCTGAAAAGAGAATAACTGGGTTTTTAAACTTAGACGTCATTGAAAAGTCAGGAAAGTACCTGCTAATTAGCTAGTTGATTTTCTTGGGGATCCAGTATGTGGATGAA
>NC_056733.1:1783189636-1783399636 GCF_019279795.1 Protopterus annectens | reverse complement strand
TATAAAGAGCTTGATCATATTTAGGTAAACACTAATTGCTCTTTAGGATTCTCTGCACAATCCTGCTGTTGTCGATATCACCTTTTTTTATAGAAATTTTTTGAGCCTACACGATGATGTTAACATGACTGTTATAACGATGTAATCTGTCAATCTGTCGTCAACTCGTTCTTCCATTTTTGCAGATCGGGTTGGGGTGTCACTTCAAAATTGGTAATCATCTAGATCCTGGGTTTACACCGCTGGGTGGCTAGCCCTGCCAGTGCCATGATAATTTATCCACACCACACACACACACACACACACACACACACACACACACACACACACACACACACACACACACACACACACACACACACTCATACCTAGGGCCAATTAAGAGTGTTCAAAGAATACAATACAAAGCAAACTACTATGGTTTACTTTAAAATAAATCCCAAACCACAAGATACTGTAGTCTGTAATGAATAAAAAGCAAAAACCTTGTGACTCAACTCTGTTCCTTAAACTGGTCACTGCAAGTACAGAACACAGATAGAATATAATAAAAACCAGTAGCTAAATCCAAAAATAGAAACTTGCTTGAGCACTTTTTTTACTTGTTTTATTCTTATAAGACACACCCGAACTTTATGATGCTCAAGTGTTTGAGATGTATGGTTCCAACTGTTGCATATGTCTGGTCATTTACATGCTGGAGGGGGCATTATACTCAATGATGAGTCTGATAATGGCCAAATAAAGTGTCATTATGACTTCCTTGGACCTGGATACTTATAAGTATCATATCATAAGCCCATACTTATAAGTTGAGCAACATAGAATCAACTCCTAGAGGTGTCTAATCAATGTAGTTTATTAGCCTGGGTGGCAGTTTTCCCAAAAGGGATTTATGCCCAGTACAGTGTGTTTGTCAACTATCCTTGAGTGAGGTATTGTATCGAATACCTTATCCAGGTCCATGTAGGTGGTATACACTGTTTTCCCCTCATCCATTGCCTTGATGACCTTCTCAAAGAAGTATAGCAGGTCTAGCAGGCTCAACCTTCTGCTGACAAAGCCAAACTGGGTTGGGTCTAGTGTCTGAAGGTTGCCTATGTCATTGTTGATCATTTTCCTGATAACTCATTCCAAAGCTTTGTATATTAGACTAGCCAGACTAATACATCTGTAATTTCCAGGGTCGGTAGTAGGTCCACTCTTGTGAAGTGGGATAACCATTGCAGTCTTCCATTCTTGTGGTGCAAAGCCTGTTTTGAGGCTATAGCTGAAAAGTGACTCAAGTTGTCCTGACAGGTTGTGTTTCTATTTAGGAGGCATCCTGGGATACTGTTGGGGCACATTCAGGTTGTGTCTTTGGCTTTAGTGACTGCCGCCAGGACTTGCTCCCTGTTAATAGTTGGGGTTATGCTAGTAGGTATTTCCTGGGCAGGAGAGTGGGGGGTGAAATTTGAGGTGAATTTCTCAGCCAATAAATTCACTATGTCACTCCGTTCACTGAAGTTGGTACCACTGACCATAAGTTTAACACACTATTGTATGTTGCCTTTGAGGTTTCTGACATAGCTGTATAAGTCCTTGTGACTGTCTTTAGCCTGTGAGGCTTTCTTGACCTCATACATGGCCTTCTTGGACTTTAAAATTCCTCTTAGTTTCCCATTTAATTTATTAGGCAGCTCCTATCATTATGGGAGTTTCTCTTCCTGGTTTTAGCCATGACTTTTTTTTCTTTTACTATCTACTATGTTAAGGTTAGGATTCCACCAATATGGTTTGTTTTTAGAGCTTGTTTTAGGCTTACTTCAAGTTTGAACAATGCACATATATATTTTTATTCAGTTTTATGCTGGGATTTTCCTGTAAAGTAGGATTAATAAACAATTTAATGTCATGCTTTGCCAGTCATAATCCCCTAGATATGCAGCATGGCAGTCACTGGTACTAAAACAAATTGTAACTGGAAAAGTCACATCTGATAATGCCTGGTAAGATTAGTGCTTAGATTTGGAGAAAAGCCAGCAAACCTAGCTCTCAGTTGTCTTGTTACCTTTGCAGATACTTTATTGATCATAATCAGACTCTTCATTAGATGTCACTAATCAGAATCAATGCTCCCAAGTCATTTCCTAATGCCTTGCTGACTTACTTAACAAGGAAGTAATAGTTCTTATTTCAGAATCTAGTTGATTTTACAGTATGCTGTTGCCCACCACAAAGGATCTTCATGAATCATTTGCTGGAATGTAAGTCTACCTTCTATTCCAAATGGTGCAGCAAATGTATGTCTTTCTAAGAATGACTAAAGACGATGCAAAACATGCAAACATCAGACATATTTTCGTTTTCCTTGAGGCATTTTTTTTAAATAGCAAGATTAAGGTATATGTAAAGTATTGCATATTGGCCAAGCTTCAGAAACTGTTCCTCTTTTCATAATACTGTTCCTATTTTCATAATAAACAAAATATTATACTCTAGAAATTCTTTCTGCAGACACCTTGGATATAAATTTGTGTAGACACTTATAAGCATGACAGCTTCTGTAAACATTTTCAAATCCAAAACATTAAAACATTATTTGCAAAAAAATAATATATCCTTGCGTGGTATCTGCTTCTAGGAGGACTGCACATTTAACATAATACAGATATTGTGATGTCAATGATAAAGACCCAGAAAACAATGGAATAAAAGCTGTCTACTACCAAACTATAATCAGATTTTTAATCTGACTACTTACAAAAATAACATTTTGTCCAGTGAGTCTATTACAGATTTAGGACAGTGTGTTAAAAAGATTGCAAAAGTCTTAAAGTGGCAATGTTGAGATGAAAGCTTAAATGTGGATTTGGCATTGAATGCATTCCTTTTACAGGTAATTTAAAGTCTGAGATATTCTAAAAGAGTAAATTCAGCATGGGCATGAGGAAATATATTGTGCAAAACCTCTTGGGTACCCCTTAGATAGTATTTGAGTATGAGGTCAAAAGTACTTTTACACAGATATTTCAGAACTGTTGCTAGAAGCACAATTTGTAGTAATTTTCTTTGATTATGTCCACTGTCACCATACAAAGTAGATGATGCTGGTAGGTCTGAGGAAAGAACAGAGGCCTGAAAATGTGTTAGAAGTAAATAAAGAGCATGGAAACAATAAAACTGGGATAGTCTGTAATTGTATGGAGGAGGACATAGAATAATTATCTTCTTAAATCATATTTTAACTCTACAACAGTTATATCATCATTCCTTAACCAACTTTCAAACAATAATCATTATCATTCATTTTATCCTTAGTCACTTTCCTTACTTACTATCTGAACAAAACTATAATGTTGTAATCACAGTCATGGGACTATAATCCTGTGACTTATTTTATGCTTTATCAGACACAAAACCACAGCATTTGTTTACATTGACAATACTAATTCCTTACGTACATCCCTGCAAACATAACATAGATTTGTACATACTGCCTCTCCAAGCCTCAATAACTGATACATCTGAAATCTGTGCATTTTAATAACTGATACGTCTGAAAACTGTTCATTTTAATATCTGAAAAGTCTGAAAACTTTGCATTTTAATAACTGATACATCTGAAAATTGCATTTTATCTGTGGTGCAACAGATGATATACTGTTCCTCCCTTTGTTATAAGAACCAGAATTCTTATCAATAAACAATGGTCTTCCAATTCTCAGTGAAATTAAAGATCTCTTACGTCCAATTTAATAAATAAGGACTGAACTTTCTACCTTCAGCCGAGTACAAGCTTTTACATTATAATCACAGACTTAACACACACTCTCTCTACCATTTGGTACCCCTTAATGGATATTCCTGTAAGCAACCAGTCTGACATTATATTTTATTCCTTCATCATTACTAGCTTGATAGCCTCAATATTTCCTTTACTGATATTGTTCATGCTCTTTACTCCTTCAGTTTATCCTCAGTCATTACCAGAAATACTGCAATTGCTTTTTTAATTATGGAACGACCTAGGATCTATATGTCTTCACCTTCAGTTTCATTTTTCTTTAGCTGCTTGTGTTCTACCACTCTGTCTACTAAATACTTTATAAACTACTATTTCAAATGCCATTTTGGTTTAGAGATATGTAGCCTCCTTAAGAGTCTGCTATTGTTATCACTATTGAAATGGTCAGAAATTCCTAATAAGTCTTATTACATTTTTCATAAAAGCCTCTGCTGGGAAACGTATTTATTCAGCACCCCGATTCTGACTACAAAAAAATAAATAAGGGATGACAGCAAGCTTGTCAAAGAACAGATTATTTTAATAAAGAAACAATGAGAAGCCTTGAATCTGCTACACTACTCAGGTGATAGAGGTCATTCTATTTAGTCAATCGACAGCTATGGAAAGACACACATAGTGCCCTGTCAATGAAACTGCAATCAGGTAACCTGAAGCTATCATACCTAATGGCACCAAAGCCATACTCTTTAATAAAAGGATCATGGCTATGGACCATAATTGTGTCACTGACTTTTTTTAGTAAGCAGTGAGGTAAACAGGGACAAAACTACCCCAATTAATTTTCTGATGCAAGTGATGCTTTTGTCACATGAGGTTATTTTTAAACCTCACCTTTTGCAACAGACTACAATAATATCAGCAAGGTCTTAGCGCATGTGCACATAATTTCTATAATTCCAGTGAGGATTAGCTGCATTTGCTTCCCCCATCAATTTTATCTGCCTGAAGTAAAAAAAAAACATGGTTTCCACAGGTGAGTGTGGCAAGAGAAAAAAGTAAACCCACTGCCTCCCAAGGTCTGGTGGTACCTGAATTACTGCTTGAAAACTGTTCACTAGCATCACTGATATGCATGATCCCTCTGAGTCAGTTATTTGAGTAATCACTGTAACTACTTAGCTACAATAGCAACAGATTACATGAAATACATAAATATTACAAAAATACTTTTGAAACATTGCTAAAGAATCATAAATCCCACTTTCCAAACTCAATGCCTCTGATTATGCATTCTCAATTTTTGGTCCCAAACTATGGGAGTCTTTCCCACCCGAACTTAGAGACACTTCATGCTAAAATCTCATCTACTTAATCTAGCTAAATATTCCTGCAACCCAACAAGCAATATAACCCAAATAATTTAATATCGCTCTTTCTACCCTAGCTGCTTTATTATTTTATACTGCTTTGATTCTTCCAAGTCAGACTTCGATATACCAAGCTTACATATATATATATATATATATATATATATATATATATATATATATATATATATATATATTGCCCTATCTTCCTAAATGTAAAACAAGCTATGTAATTGAATATATATTGATAATAGTGTAATTTTATCCTCTCACTTTATTGATTTGTTTACTTTTGTATCTTATGTCTTTTCATTTTTGTAACATTGTGGCAAGCCAATTGGAAATATCATGGAGCCTATCTGTAAATGTTTAATTAACTGTATGAACTGTATGTCCTTTTCTAACATGTGAAATGTAACTTGTAATTATAGTGGAGCGTTTCTCCCTGGGCCTCCACTGAAAACGGGCTCTTCTTGGCCCAGTGGACTTCCCCGGTCATCAAACTTAAATAAAATAAAAAAATAAATAAATAAAAAAAATGTTAGTATTGCTCATTTTTTTGTAATTTACTCATTATCACTTCATGGATTAGTCATCTTACGCAGTCATATTATTGACTCCGGGCTGAGACTAAAATTAGTCAGAAATGATCAGTGCTCTACTCCAATTAATAAATTCAGTAAATAATTACATAAATAAATAAATACATTTTAACTAGCAAGCTACATCTCAGCTTTCTCTCCAAGCATGCTACAGATTATTAAGTATTTGCAGGTTAAATCTTCCTGGAAGTAGTAATCCTAGACCTCTGCAATTTTTAAAACTATAAGAAAATACAGGTGAAAAGCTAAGATGAAAACTACAAAAAAATAACAAAGTAAGCCTTATAATAATAATGTTGGATTTAGTGTAGAACGTCTAGTACAGGTTATATCAAAGCAAGATGGAACAACGAGTCTCCCAAGTAAGAAGAAATAGGAGAAGCAGGAGACATGTGAGGAAGCAATATGGGCACGGGAAAGAGAAAGAGATTTAACATGGTACAGTATTTATGCAAAGGAAAAAGCAGCACTAATCAATACAAAAAGAGCAGCACCAAAGATGTTTGAAGAGAAATACAAGCAAAGGAATCTGGGTATGGAAAATCTTACAATAAAAAAATCAGAAAACAAAGAGGAAAAGTAGAAAAGAGGATTAGTAATGGAGGAGTTAAAGAAATAGAAACTGAGGTTATGGATTACCTACGAAGTGAAGGATCTAGTGTAGAAAATCTAACTCTGATAAAATCATAGCAGGATAGAGCAATGAATCATCAAATTAAGGAGAAACCAGTGGAATGGGAAAATCTGATCAATTGCCATATAATGATACTTTGGAGCCTTCCATAGGAAACCAGTACAAACATTCAGGTGGAGTTGCACTGTTGCACAGCAAGTGAAGGAACAGAAAACTGTGGCAACTCAGATACAATCAATGTTGATGAGTGCCAGGCCAGTGAGTTCCCATATGAAAGAGCAACAGAAGACACAGGATAAAACTGAAGAGGAACGTGGCATGGGAAGATGCTCTAGATCATTCTATAGAATGCCTGTGGGAATTGGAAAACAACGAATGTACCCTCAGTTTAGAAGAAAATGATCTAAGAGAAGGGTTGCTTGATTTTATAGAAATGATAGACATAGTAAGATCAATGAAAGAAATACACTACAGAAAGTCAATTTCTCAAATAATTAGGAATGCTCATAGAGATTCATGTGATATAACAGAGATAAAAAGGATATATTACTGTGCAACTAAAATAAATAACAGGTAAAGTTTTACCACAAAAACACAAGGCATTAAAGGAAAGGAAGGGGGGAAATTAAATGCCATCATGGAAATACTGAACAGAGAAAACTATAAAGCAATTAAGACAAGAAGTGTCACTGTTTAAAGAGTATAGATGAGGGAACAGATAAACAAATATACTCAAAAGATAGATGTGATAAAGGCAATGTGCAGTATCAGAACAGACCAGGATCTATCATGCACTATCACAAATAGTAAACTAAAAATATCAGCACAGGCGGAAAAACTTAGAATATATGCAGATAAGTATAAAGGAAAAGTATAAAATAAGCAATTTATTCATGACCCAAAAAAAGGTTTATAGAGAACTGGGAAACAAGGCAAAAATAATTGAAACACCACCTAAAAAGAAGAAATAGATAAATTTTTTAGAAGTATCTATGAAGATCCTGTGGAACATAACAACGATGCTAAATGGAGAGAAGAAGTAAATGAAAAAATAAAGTTCAAAAGTTCAGGATATGAAATGGGATGAAATAACAGCCAGAGAGATTGAAACAAAGTTAAGAAAAGCTCCTAATCGTAAAAACCCAGGCCCAGATGCAGTACCTAACTTCTGGTTAAAAGTATTAACATCTTTACATGAACATTTAGCCATGAGTAAGAGCTATTTATATGTGCATCACGAACAAACACCAACCTGGTTAACAACAGGAAGAAAAATACTTCTACTTAAGAGTGAATCTGCAAGCTATCCTAAAAACTGTAGACCAATAACTTGCATTCCAGCGACATATAAAATATACACAGGAATTGATGCCAACAGAGGTAACAGTCATTTAGAATCAAACTCAGCCATGGCAATAGAATAAAAGGGTAACAAAAGAAAGTCATACGGAAAGAAGGATCATTTGTTGTTAAACATAGTCATAATGGATAACTGTAAAAAGAAAAATAATCTAAGTATGACATGGACAGACTACAAAAAAGCATTTGTTAGTATCCCACATTCATGCTTAAGAGAGTGCTTAAAATGCAGAAGATACACCCTATACTGATCAAATAAAAACAACAACCATGAAACAGTGGCAAACCACTTTGTAGTTAAGCCATGATTTAGTTCATAGTTCATAGTTCATAGATAAGTTCATGATAAAGGACAAATTATTACTCCAGGGATAAACATTCAAAGGGGATACTCAAGGGTGGCTCTTTGTCACCACTGCTCTTTTGTCTTAGCTCATTAAGCTGTATACTTAACAGACTAGTTTATGGCTATAATTTGGTTGCCAGAAAATAACAAAGTGTAAAAACTTCTCATTTTCTTTTTGTGGATGATTTAAAGCTGTATAGGTCAACAGATGAGGAACTAAAAGCACAACTGCAAGTGATCAAAAAATTTTCAGATGATATCAAAGAATGTCATTTGATCTTGATAAATGTGCAAAAGCAACTGTTAAAGCAGGAAAGCTGTAACAACAAGAAAACATCAGTCTGGGACAGAAATGTGATATAAAAGAACTTGAACAAGAGTGTATAAATATTTGGGAACTGATGAAGAATCAACAATAACACATGAACATATGTGAATAAACCTTAGTAAGGACTATTTTAGAAGACTAAAATTAATAGTGAAAACAGTGTTGAAATCTAGGAACAAAGTCCAACCTATAAACCAATTTGCTCTTCCTGTCCTAAATTACAGTTTTAGAGTGACTGACTGGCCACAAAAGGTGTTGGATCGGTTGCACAGGAAAACAAGGACGATGCTTCATGCTCATCAAATGATTTATAAAAATCAGTGTATACCAAGACTATATATTCCCCGTTCTGAAGCAGGTGTGGGCCTGTTTGAAACTGATTACATGTATAGCTCTGCAATCGCAGGACTGCATATATATATATATATATATATATATATATATATATATATATATATATATATATATATATCTGCTGACCTCACAAGACCCAAACATAGTGAAAGTTTTAAAGCATGAGGAGAATAGGTCTAAGATGACTTCCCTCCTTAGTTTAGCAGAAGCATATCGTCATCACGTGGGAATGGAAATCACACCAGAAGTAGATACAAATCAGGCAGCAATGGAATGTGCCAAAAAACAAAAGAAAGAATATAAGGTGAAGGATCAATGAGAAGGCAAGAAATGTGGAAAATACATAAATATAGTTGCAAGTATAGAAAACTATTAGAACAACCTCACCTTGATCAGGATCGAACACAGGAAATGTTAAGGAGAGGTGAATTTAAACCAAAACATGAAAGGTTAATATTAGCGGCACAAGATAGTGGACTACATACACATTGGTTTACAAAGTCCATTGAACATGTGGAAGAAACAGACAAATGCAGGTTTTATAAAACAAAATTGGAAACAGTTGCACATCTTGGTGGTTGTGATATAATCATGGCAGAAGGACTGTATACTGAAAGGCAATATAATGTGGCAAGACTATTGCACTGGGGATTGTGCAAACATTATAATACTGAATTGACTGAAAAGCACTGGAAACATGAGCCACAAAGCATTATAGAAAATGATGAAGTTTATATCACATGGTATCACCCATTACCAACAGTTCAAAAAATAGATATGAGAAAACCGTATATAGTAGTCCATGAAAAGAAGACAAAAGCAGCACTGATCATTGAAATTGCTACACCCAGTGAGTACAGTTTCTTATGTACAGACAGACACAAAGTCATAAAAATACCAGGATTTGCAGGCAGAAATGAGAGCAATGTGGAAGGAGGATACCCGGACAGATGCAACAGTAGTAGGAACAATGGAAAAATAAAAGAATCTACAATAGTACTTAGATATGTTACTGATGCATGTAACTCCATATGAATTGCAGAAGCAGTTATTACTGGGCATATTGTAAGAGCTACAAAGAGCACATCTGGCTAACATCAAAGATTGAAACAATACTAATTTAATGAACTTTAATCATACTTTGACTTAGGAATGGGGTCCATTCCTGTCCTGGTATTAAAAACCCAAAAGACTTGAAGAAATTATAAAAGGGAGTTGCCATAAGTTCTCATCAGATAAGTGCAACACCTCTTATTTGCTATAATTTCTGATTGTAGATCAATAGCTGGTGGCCCTTTGAGCTAGTGAGTGACAGGATGTAACTTTTTTCTCATATTCTGCTAAATAATTGCCTTAGATTAAATTTAATTAAGTTTGTATAACCATTTCTTCTTCAGCCTTGTCACCATCTTCTTTCCTGGTTCTTGTTATAATATTAGGTGTTACTTGTGAACTAGTGTGTTGATTAGAACTTTGTATTTTTCAATTCCTGATTAGCTTTCATCTGGATAGTTTTTTGGGTAGTTAGCTGGCAGACTGCTGTAATTGCTTAGTACTATTTGCAGTTATTGGTAGAGTAGTTCAGTGTGCAGTGCTAGTCGCTGTTAACTATTGTGTTTAGATACGAAGCAGTGGAGAAACCCACTAGCTTTAAGACGTGCTCTAAGTGCAGCATAAATATTCTTCCACTAGATCACCACAATCTCTGTGTTTTCTGTTAAGTGCTATCTCATCTCAGTGTTTCCTGTGACATTTCTGTTGCCTTTGGTCCTAAGGCACTTGCAAAAATACAGATACTTCTAAATCTAAGAAGTTGGGTGATAAACCCTCCAAACTCAAGGATTTGGATCCAAAGTAGCATTACTCTGAATCTTCAGTTCCATCATCAGCTCCAAATGTCCTGGGAATTAAGAAGAATGTTGCATGGGACCCTGCCTACACAACTCCCCGATCCAGAGATAGGAGTTCCTACCACAATCTGTGATTCACCAAAGAGACAAGAATAACCAGTTTCAAGATTTTTTTCAGCTCTATTTACAAAATCCTTCATGTCCTACAGAAGTACCTCAGAAGTTGATTTGGATTGCCTTTTACAAAAGTCCTTAAAGAATCAGATTGAGATGGTGGTCACTGTGACTCCATAGATGCAAAAAACAGTTGGATCTGTGCACTTTACCCCTATTCAGGCTCCCTGACAAGTCCAACATTTGGCTCCAATTCATTAGGATCCATACTGTCATTCAGATCCTCCGGCCACAGAACCACTGATACACTCTTCATTGGCTCAGGGTTCATAGGTCTATCTCACAAGGTTCTGAACTTGTCGGATCCAGTGACTGAGTCTCAGAGCATGGGACTCTGGTGAGCACCTCTACTGACTAAGTCGTAGACCTCTCCTAGGTGCCAGCCCCTTGGCTGGAGCTGAGAATAACCTCTGGGTCCCTTTCACTTTGCTCTGTTAGGTCCGATGTCCTCAGCTCTTATGGAGTTTGTTGTGGTTTTTCAAGTGTCTGGGAGGATCACTGCTTCACCACACAGGGCAAATCCACAGACTCAAAAAAAAAGCCAGCACCAAAGAGTAAGAAAATGTATATATATATATATATATATATATATATATATATATATATATATATATATATATATATATATATAAAATAATACATAAAACATGAATCAAACTGGTTTCAGCCCCAAGGCCTTCATCAATGATACACTCATTACATTCAAATGGAAACTTAAATAGTATCCTAAATACATTAATTAAGCAGATCAATCAACATTTAAAGACAGCACAGTACATGGAATCATATACAAAACTGTTACAGACCATCATTCAAAGATGGTCATTCAGGCCAGGGGAAAATAAACCCCCTAATTTAATTATCCAAGCCTTTTCCTTATTGTTCAATATACTGTGCCATCCTATTTTCCTCGATCTGTCCCCCCAAATTTTATCTATGACAGTAAAATTAAATTTGGCTGTTTTATGATTTTGGACATGTCTATAAAAAGCATTAGTCAAATGCTGATTTCTAATATCGCTGAAGTGTTCAGACATTCTGATCCTTAGTGGCCTGGATGTCTGTCCCACATAAAAGGCAGAACAGGAGCATGTGGCCAAATAGACCACCCAGTCCATCCCACAATTACCAAAACATTTAACTTGATAAACCTTGCTAGTATTGCTACTAGAAAATTCCTTGGTTTTAAGCATATGTGTACAGAATGAATGGTGCTCACATGGAAAGGACCCCATAAATTTATCCCCAGTTAATGTAGTTTGTTGACCAAAAGTAGACTTCTTGAATCCAGATTTGAAATGACTAAGGTATGTTCCCAAATTACGACCCCTACGATAGGAAAACAAATACTCAAGTGGTAGTATCTTGGCTAGATCTTGATTAGCCAAGAGAATGTTCCAGTTGTTTTTAATAACATTTCTGGTCGCATTAATGTTTCTTCCATATGTAGTCACAAACCTAATTGTGTCCTGTTCTGCACCTTGCAAAACCTTTTTAAGAGGTCCTGTTGATGATAGGCATAGGTCCAATATCGAAATGGGAACAAATGGGGGCTGGAATTTACACGACATGCATGATCAAGAGATCCAATTTTTGGATATTTGAATAACACGCAACTCTGATCATATATTGTCCACTCAAGTGTTTCATAAATGCCCCCAATATAATAGTTTATTAGAGGCTACTAGTTTACATCCCCTTCATACTATCAGAAACATACCCAAATCTCAATTTTTGAGAGTTAGGAGAATTTGTTCAGATCAAGGTACATATGTCTATCATTAACAGGACCTCATAAAAAGGTTTCGCAATCATGGATGTAAGCCAGGGTATATCATGACAGCCAGTAAATGGGCTCAGGATCAGGACCGAGCTAAACTATTGGAATACAGGGTGAGGATTCTGCAATGGTTGCTTCAGTCACAATGGTCTCAGAATTATGATTCCCTTTCTCACCACATTAATTTAACACAGTTCTGAAGGATTCACCTGCAGTGGTAGCTTCATTCTCTGCTGGTATCAGCAGACAGGCTTTTCCAGGTTCCCCTCTCCAGCAGCAATTCTGACCACAGATGTAGTCTCCCTCAGGTGGGTGAATATTGTGAAAGAAGAATGGTCCAAGGTCTTTTGTCAGAATCTGAGATTTGTCTTCATATAAATGTGCTGGAGATTATGGCAGTTCTCTTTGTGTTACAGCAGCTATAGGACTGTCTTCCTCTAGGAATGATAAACACACAGGTGGACAATATGACAGTAGTCTGGTACAAAAACAAACAGGGTGCACCAGATCTTATCCACTTGTTGCAAGGCCTTGAGTATGCAACGATGGGTGATGGTCTCTTACCGATTTCTAATTGCAAAACACATTCTTGTGAGGTTCAAAGATTTAGAGGAACAGTGTCAGTAGGCACCTCCTCTTGCCTTAAGAGTGGTCCCTGAATCCAGCAATTGCTGAGGTGATTTTCATTCACTGGGGCACTCCCTGCTGCAACCTGTTTTTGATCCCACAGCACACCAAATGCAGCAGTGATTTTGCCATTCACTTTCATCTAAGACAGGCCCCCAAGGATGTTCTGTTCCAGGTTACTTTACACTATCACCTAGTTCCACTTAAGACCAAATTCATACAGAAAGCAATTCATTACAGGGTACAGTTATCCTCCTAGACCCTTTCTCACCCAGATAGATATGGTTTCCCCTCTTCAAATCTTACCTGGAGGAGTCCCCTTGGTTCCTCTGTTCACTGATGAATCTCATCACTCACCCCTGCAAGAATGCTCATCCACAGAATCATACGATCATAGGAGGTTACTAGGCTATTAGCCCTGAGGCCCTTATAAGCCTAGCCAAGAGTTTAGCTTATGTTTAGACAAATCACCACCTGATGCCCCTGTCCAGCAGGGACATGGGTGGAATCCCAGAGGTATATTTTCTGTTTCCCATCCAGTTATCCAGATTGTGCTTAAAAAAGGATAAAGAGGTACGCTGCTTAATGTGGAGAGGGAGTCTATTCCATAGATGTGGGAGTCTCTGGGACACAAATCTGTCCCGCCAACAAGTCTTGTTGATGTCACAGACTAGGTTGAGGCTGAGCATACAGGTTACTCGAGTGGAGCTTGAATTGCGGATATACAGCAGTACCATCAAGGTGGGGTCCATGATCACCTTGCATGCCAGACACAGGTCACCTCTGAAGAGTCTGTATGAAATTGAGTAGCAGGATAGGGGTTTTAGCCTATCTGCGTATGGTAGATGTTTGAGGCCCTGGATTCTCCTCGTGAGGAACCTCTGTGGTCTCTCCAGCTGCTGCATGTGCTTTGCAAGGTACTTGCCGAAAGGGGCGTTGCACTCAATAATGGGCCTTATAAGGGAAGAATACAGGGATGTTATGACCTCCTTGTCCCTGGATGAGATACTCTTACTGATGAGGTGGGCCATGTAGAAAGCTTTCCATACAATGGAAGCAACATGGTGGTCAAAAGTCAGGTAGCTATCAACCTGGGTGCTCAAATCCCTTACGATTGATTGCGTGCTTAGAACATTGTTTTTAATGTGATAATTCATGGGGACGTCACTCTCCCCAAAGGGGATGATGATGCATTTTTTGGTATTCAGCTTGAGGCCATGTTTCTGGCACCACTCATTTGTCTGAGTGAGACCCTCTTGGAGGATGTCCACATCACTATGAGAACTGATGACAGGATCCATCTTGCAGTCATCTGCAAACTTGGTTAGCCATAGCCCACTGGTTTTGGCCTGCACCTCAGAAAAGTATATCTCAAATAACAGAGGTCCCAAGACCAAACCCTGGGGTATGCTGTTTGCTACGGGTCTACTACTTGAGATGGCTTCCCCTATTTTGACTATGCGGGTTCTATCAGTGAGCCAGTTTGCTACCCATCTGGTAACATATGGATTGATGCCTAGTTGAGAGAGTTTATCTATTATGCCTGAGTGGGGAATAGTGTCAATGGCTTTGGCCAGGTCAAGGTAGGCAATGTGTGCCATCTTCCCCTCGTTTATGGCTTTGGTGACTGTCTCAAAGAAGTCAACCAAATTTAGCACACACAACCTTCCCTTGACAAAGCCAAAGTGTGTGGGATCAAGTGTTTGGAGGTTGACAATGTCCTTGTTAATGGGGTCGATAATAATCCATTCCATGGCCTTGCATATCAGACTAGTTAGGCTGATGGATCTATAATTTCCCAGATCGGTGGACGCTCCACCTTTGTGTAAAGGGATGACAGTGGCTGCCCTCCAGTCAGCTGAGGCAAAGCCAGTACTCAGGCTATGGTTGAATAGGGTGCCTAATGGTGATGCAAGTTCCTGCCTGAGTTCACACAGGATGTAGCCTGGGATGTTACCTGGTCCCATGGACACTGTGACTTTTGCCTTCAAGAGAGCAGTGATGACCTGTTCCCTAGATATAAGGGGAAGAGGCAGGTACTTGGGATGTCCTGATTTATTGATGGGAAGGACAGAAGGGTAAAGTTTTCACTGAATCTGTCAGCCAGCAAGTTTGCTATATATACTGCATTTGTATATATGGTGTCCTTAACCACCAGTTCTGAACAGATCTGAGTGCATCTTTGAGGTTGCGGACATATGTGAAGAAGGCCTTATGATTGCCTCTAGTAGATGTGGCCAATTTGGACTTGAAGTTTACTTTGGAGGATTTCACTAGTGCTCTTATTTGCTTGTTCAGGCTAAGGAGATATTGCTTCCAGTTGGGCACCTGCTCCTTCTTGGTCTTGGACAGCAATTTTTTATTTTTGTTCTAGAGTTTATTTATTGCAGATGTCCACCAGACAAGTTTACTTTTCCTTGCAAAGGATGATTTAGTCCTGTCGGGTATTCCTGATTCCATGCATCTATATAAATGCTCATATAGTGCTTTGGTGTAGTTTTGGATATTGGTGCCAGTTCCTACAGAGGGAGTGAGGGCTGTGCAGCTGTTTATACCTTCCCTCAGAAGGCTGTAATCAGCTTTGGATAAGTTTTTATGTCTGATGCTAGCTAGAGGGGGGTTGGGGAGATGGTCACTTCAAAAGTGACTGCTTTGTGGTTGGATCTAACCAGGGAGGATGATACTATAGGGATGCTGCAGTGGTTACTTATGCTGGTTAATACCAAGTCCAAGATATTATCACCTCTTGTGGGGGTATTGAATAGCTGCTCCAAGGCATTTGCATTGACAAAGTCAAGGAATCTCTGGGCATCTGTGTTCTGGCGTGAGTAGTTCTTCCAATCTATGTTTGGGAAGTTAAAAGTCACCCAGGATCAGGGTAAAGGGTGAAATCTTGATAAATTTGAACAGGTCCAAATAGGCAGATTGGGCATCTTTAGTCAGATTTGGGAGCTATGATTTGAACAGGGATCTTGTTAATGGTTAACTGCACCTGGAGAGTCTCCTGCGCTTCATATTGTTTGACCAGCCTGGAGGTGTGTATGTCTTTAATGTATATTGAAACTCCACCTCATTTGGCTTTACTGTCTACAGTTTGGGGTCTGAATGTATTTTAGGATGAGTAATCGGGTAAGGCTGGTGTGCTCTCCACAGCTTTGAACCATGTTTCTGTGACTGCACAAATGTCAGCATTTTCCAGGGTTAGGAATGCTTGCAATGAGTAGTTTCATGTTTAGACTACTAGAGTTTAGCAGCATGACCTTTAATTTGTGTTTCTCATTCCCAACCTAAAAAAGACCACTTGGTTTCTCTAGTTCCAGTAATGGCAAGGGATAGTCCCTCCCTATCTAAAGCCTGTCTTAAAGGCACTTTCCTGTTGTGTCCACCTGCAAAGCCAAGTGGTTTCTTTAACAGGGAAAGGATTTTGGCAATCCGTGCTTTCAGATAACTGAAGTTTCAAAGAAATGGCAATGGGTAAGTGAGTTTTGATTAACTGCAATTTCAATGGATCCATATAAATATATATATATATATATAGATATATATATATATATATATATATATATATATATATATAGATGCACACACACACACACACACACACATTATATATATATATATATATATATATATATGTATACCTGTGTACATATACATATATATATATATATCTATATATATATATATATATATAGAGAGAGAGAGAGCATGTACAAGTGAGTGAGCCTTGCTAGCTGACACCAAAAGGCTAGCAGGTGCACATACTACATTGTCTGAATATGCATGAAAACAAAAGGCTTTAAAATGTCACTGATGGTATTAAGACAATAATGAGACCAGACTTTAGGCAGACTCCAAAAGAATTATAAGTGACTTACTCTGGTATAAGGCCTATCTATAAATAGGCTTATTGTGGGGCCAGATTCCAAAACAACAGCACTCAGCCTGCTGCCAGTATAAGCGACCTTTGGAATCAGGGCCTCTGTGTGCACTGCAGGTCTACCATGTGGGATCAGCATTACATATACACATATATAAAACTATTTCAAGTACAGGCATTAATGGCCTTATAACCTGCCAATATACCAAAACAGTTGTTCCCATAATAACTGTCTAGGCTGTTTTTAAAAATATCTAAACTAGTGCTTGCTTTAATGTAATCTGCTAGTAACAGAAAAATGCAAAACTTGTTTCTGCTGTTAACAGAAGACACCTAGTGCTTAGCTCTGGCTTAGCAAAACACCAACATTAGCTGTGGTCACCACAATCTAGTCCCACAGGAAAGTAGAGAACTCATAATGGTAATGTAGGAGCGCCAAGTGTGGCCTCATTAGTGCCTTTGTCTCATCAGTGGCATGTCACTCCATTGCAATTATTGCTCTACTGCCAAGGCTGGAATATGCTACCTTACCAGTTTAACAAATGACTGTACACTTAACACCAATCCACTTTGGAAATTACATATAATTGTAAACTGTATAACAACCTTTATCACCTGAAGATAGAGAATATTCATTGCCTATATTTGCTCCTCTTTACACTGTTTAAATTCTCTCTACTCTTGTTTTTCATGGCTTACTCATTTTGAAGTCTCTCCTATCATTCTTATATACTATATATATATATATATATATATATATATATATATATATATATAAATAACAGAGGTCATACATATATGCTTTTCTATGATTATTTTTATGCCGTGTTATGTTAGTACTGCTTTGTGGCCTAGTATGATGCTGAAAAGGGTCTTGTAGCAGTCCCATGACTTAGTTATTAAATTTCAAATAAAATAAAATAAATAATTAAACAAAATGAATGAAACAATGGGGCATGGGCATAGGTCTCAACTTTTTTTTCTCAAAGATCAAGGACAAAGCCAAAAATAATCAGTGAGAATGGCTGAAAATAAGGGGTCTTTTTTGGGCATAATTAACAATAAGATCAAGGACTGTCCCATATGTTGTGGGTTGAAATCTTTCCTTATTTAGCTTCATTTGCCAAATTTCCTGGTTATCATTAAATACTGAGAAATATTTAAGCAATAACCATGCCTGGGTGTGGGTAATGCTGGATTTACCCATGGTTGGTGTGGTTTGGTCACGAGGGCGAAGCCTGAGTGGCCAAAGACAACTGTGGGTAAATCCAGCATTACCCACACCCAGAAGTGGGTTATAGCTATTATACAATGACATTATTTAAGAAAAAAAATACTTACTTTTCTTAAATAATGGCATTGTATAATGCCTCCGTGCTGCCCTTCCGCAGCTGTCCAGTATTCTGCGGCACTTCTGATGTACTGCACATGCGTATGCTTACGCAGTACATCAGAGCTGTGTGTGGAAGCAACGGAGAAAGGAAGCTCTCTGTTGCTTTTTAAAAGTGTCTCGCTATGTTAAAAGAGTTTAACATAGTGAGACAGCTTTAAAAAAAGCAACAGAGATCTTCTTTTCTCCGTTGCTATTTTTAAAGCTGTCTCGTTATGTTAAACCCATTTAAGATAGTGAGATTACAGCAACAGAGCTCTTCTGTTCTCCATTGCTGTCTAAAAAAAAAAGACTTATACTAATGGAAAAAGTCCGGGTGACCAAACCTTTTTCCATTAGTATAAGTCTGATTTACAACGGGCACGCTGACAAATCAGCATGTACGTTTTGGAATATTGATGGGGGGATCACTGTATAATCTGCAATCTTCTAGAATACAAAGTGGAAATTTACTCTCTCTTTGTATCTTTATTCAGGTTGTTGTGGATCTATGTATATACAAGTAGTCGTACTACCTAAGCAATCATTAGGCTGAGTCTGTTTCCTAATGGCTTCTCATGCTCATCCCACATTCAGTGCAGTTTCTTTTTATTTATACTTAAGAGAGCTACTCAGACTTCCCCTGGAGTAATGGCAAATAGTAAAAATTGTAGGTTCTATATGAATTGAAAGAGCTGCTGGCAAAACGTTTAAAGCAGTATAGAAATTTTCATAGTCACAAAGCACATCATTACCCTTTTCAAGTACATCATGAAATATCCACCAAGCCAGGCTTACAGTAAGTCAAATGCCCTTACACAGACAGAATGTTTTAGTTGTCCAACTGTAAGAAACTGAATCATGTGATAAAGGTCTCAAAGAAAGCCACTTTCTTTTCTGAAAGAATTTGCTTTTTACCCACTGTTGCGCAACCGTGTAGTAGGTAAGTATCAGTCTGCAGGTATATGAGGTGCCCTGCACATGGGGGTGCATGGGGCTTTTCCCCTACAAAAAAAATCGATTTTCATGGGAACTGGCTTTCAGTGAGTGTCTTTCAGAAAATAGCAACTCTCTGAAAGTTAAATCAGTTTATCAACATATGTCCAAACACTGTCCAGGTCTTTAAAATTCCACATGCACCAACAAAAAGAAGCAATTTAAATTAACCTTTTAGACATCAGTGAAAACACTGTCTAATAAAGTGCTATAGATAAACAGCATTAAACACATTTAGTAATCCTTTGAAGGGGTGCATTTTCATGAGCTTAGAATAAGCTAAGAGATATCAAAAAATGGAAACTGGTGTATATTATCCCATTTATAAAAAAAATTTGAGGGTCTAATTTTTCCTGATAAACTATTGGTAGCACAAGGTGGAAGTTAAAGCAGTGGATTATGGCTGTTAATCAGCTTCATGCTTAGCCTGGGTTCTAATGTTAGTAAACCAGAGTGGGCTTTTGAGCCGAGTTAAAAAAAAGGTTCATGAAGACCAAAATAAATACAAATGTGCATGCTACCCCTGAGCAAATAAATGTCCTTTTTTGAGTTCCTATAACATGCTAAACCTATCAGTATTCAATTTCTGTTATACTGTATGTAAATAAACTTGTTCTGTCTCTATAATCTGTGACCTAGGGAAAATTCTGAAACTGGAACCCACAGGAATATCTAAAAATGGAGCAGTTAACTCGCAAGCATACAACTTCAAATACACTGGCATTAAATATGGTATACATCATTTTGGAAAATGCAAGTAAGCAGAATGCTGAACTTTCGGAACAGTCCACTTGTTAAATTAATGGAGAGGTGTGCTTATTGCATGCTATATATTGCCATCAGCAGAAACTATTTAAACATAAAGATGATATCATGCACATACGAAAAGTATATTTAAACACCATACTGTTTCCATATGGGTAGTGGGCAACCACATACTAAAATATGATGATGCAAGGGAACAGTAAACTGAACATAAGTGTTTTTCCAGCCAGCAATAAAAAGTATGACTTTCTGACCCTGGAGAAATATGTAATTCTAGGTTCTGACCACCACTTTTTAACTATAAAAATGTAATTTGTTTCAAAAACCTTAGGCTAGACCAAATTAAGTGCTACTTGAAAGAAGAATATACTGCAATTTTGATAAGCTTTAGTTATTTGCTTTGCTAATAATAACTAAGAGACATTAACATGAACTTTTATTTTTTTCATATGCCAGATGCTAGGAATAAGGCAGACATCTGTCAATATTCTTCATTATATGGACATTTTTTCTTATAGATGTTCTCAAACACACTAACACAAAATGAAAAATAATAATAATCACCTGGTTATGATGGATAATTAACCTAGTACTGATATAATTTTGGCAACTGTAAATCTTTTTTCCAGGAGAGAAATCCGGTGACATTTTGCACAATAATCGGTTGCTTATTATAGTATATGCATTGAAATTCCTTCTGTCAATGCCCATTTGATAACATTTTAAGAATGTTTGCTTTCATTTTTTCAACCAAGCACAGTGTTGTATAGAATGAAATGTTGAAAATACAGGAACATTGTGACTGAATATATTGTAGAAAACAACAATTATTTTCACAGATAGCTGTGTGGAGGTAAGGTTGCCATATCCAAAATGATTCCAGACTTTTAGGCAGGGAAGAAGCCCTTGGTATTTTGCCTGAGAACATGAGGATTTGGTTGGCAGATCAAGAGTGTTAACATTGCTGAGGAGAAGGTGAAGAAGGGTGATCTTTATTTAACTAGCAGGTGTTTACTGCATGGGATAGCACCAGGCAATTCACATGGGTATAAGGTAACCTATAAGGGTCAGCTTATTACTTCAGGTAACTCAGGAAAAGCGGGATGACACATTTTCTGATACATGCCCTGAGTCTGTGGTTAAGTGTTTCAGATGTAACAAAATGGGGAAAGTACAGTCTTGCTGTCTACTGAGGAAGAAGGAAGAACAAGGATCTTAGGAAGCATCTAGGAAGACCACCAGTATTGCAGTTATAGATTGTGTATCCTATCTTGATAAAGGAGAAGAAAGAAGGGATTCCATAGCTAAAAGATACACATTGGTCAGAAAGGAGCACTACTTGTCTGGGCAGTCCATTTTAGTTAAAGCCTTGGGTGGAAGCCTTTTTCAGGCACCTTTGTCTATAGTTTCTCAAACTGGAAAGGGGGCAAGTGAGCCAGCAGATGGTTGTGTATGAGGACATCTCTGCCAATGGCCAAACAAAGAATGGCTTTAACAACATACTTTGAGTACATTCTGTTACACATAAGCAATGAGGGAACTGCACTGGAAAAACAGTCTGAGAAAGACCCAGTCACAGCCCACACCTCCATTTTGTGGTGATAATGTGGCTACCTTAATAACTCAAAGGTGGAGCTGTAAAGGAGCAGTGACCTGGAATCTGAGCCACAGCAGGAGGGAAAGTATCACTGGGTTTCCCTTAGAAAGTGATTTTCCAAGGGGAGAAGTAATAGTAGTCAGGCAGAATTTGAGGCACCACAAGCAGATGGTACCAGACTTCCTTTTATGGAAGCTAGGGAGGGTCATGAAGGATGAGCTGTGGCAAGTTCTCAGAGCCTACTTTACAGGACATAAGGGAGGCAGCCAGGAAGGGTTCTGATATTCAGGGGCACATCTACTGGGACAAAGGATTTTTGTGTAGGGAATGGATCTCTGAAGGAGGGCTGGAAGAAGAAGTAATACAGCAGATGGCAGCAACCAGGGTCTAATGGCTGTCACTTTTGTCTACAGCCCAGGACATTCTCTTTGCAGGCTATATGAGTATAAAGTGTAATAAAAGATGGTGTATCCATAATTTGTATTAGCCAGGGATTGCAAAGGATATATCAGGGTACTATAGGGCCTGACAGCAGTGCCAAAAGTTTGATTAGGCTGGAGACAAAGCTAAGGTACCTTTGATGCATTTGCCTGTTATGGAGAAAACATTTCAGAAGACAGCTAGGGATATTGTGAGACCTACGAGAACCTGACGTTCCACAGACAAAACTGTATCCTGGTAGTGGTGGATTATACCACTAGATATCCAGAATTTGTAGCTCTGTCTTCCAATAAAGCAAAAATGGCAAATGTAGACATCTTCAGCAGGGTGGGTTTTCCCTAGAGAAATAGTGATGGCTAGACTTGCCAGCTTTATGTCCGACCTGCTGGTCTGTTTGTGGAAGCATTGTGGGGTAAATTATCTAAGGACTACCCTTACCATCCACAGACAAATACTCTTGTGCAGCGGTTTATCTCTACACTACAGACCATGCTGAGAACTTTTGAAGGCCGGTTAAAGAGGAACTGTGAAAATTACCTGCCAAATATTCTCTTTGCATATAGAGAGGTATGCCAGGAAGCTACTGGTTGTTCACCCTTTGAACTGCTGTATGGTCACAGTGTAAAGAGACCTTTGAATTTAATTTGTGATGAGTGGCACAGTAAGTGTGATTCCCACAAGGAGAATGTTGCAGATTATTTCCTAAACTTCAGGACTAGACTCAGGAAGCAAATAGGGGAAGCCGAAGACTATTTGGTACTAACATAAGAACAGCAAAAACTCTGGTATGTCACAGCAGCTAGAGTAAGAGAGTGTTCTGCATGGCAGAAGCCAATGTTGCTTATTCCTTTTAGGCACAATGAGCTGCAGGTAGCCTAAGAGGCCCCCCTCACTATTGTGAAAAGATAAGTGATGTCAACTACCTGGTAGGCTTTCCAAAAAGTGGCAGAAGCACAAACTCTGCCATTTTAATATGATAAAGCCTTAGCCTTATCATGACAAAGAGGGCCTGGTGCTTAGTATTGATACTAAGCTGAGCAGAAACCAGAGAGAGATTTGGAGGTAGACATCCAGGCAGAGGCCTGATCTGATACCTTGATGGATGAGGCTGCTCTGTTCCAACAGTCCATTCTTAGCCAGGTTCAGGAGATCCAAACAGTCTTACAAGAATTTGTGAATATGTAAGTCAGGCTATACCCCCATAGTGAAGTACGACATAGACACCTGACCTTAGGAGCAAATCAAACATGCTCCTTTCACAGTCCCCGAAAGAATTAGGCAAACTATGAGAGAAAAACGGTAGGATATGTTGGAACAGGGAGGCAATCCAGCAGTCCAACAGTCCCTGGATCTTACCAGCAGTAATGGTGTCAAAAAAAGATGGCAGCACCTGGTTCAGTGTAGATTACAGGAAACGGTACAAACACACACTATCTGATGCTATCCTATGTTCAGGACAAAAGAAGCTTCAGAACAGCTGGATGATTGTATCTAACAATGATTGACTTGATCAAGGGTTAATGGCAAGTACTTTTGACACCTGCAACCTCAAGCAGGACAGTATTTGTGACCCTATTTGGATTACATGAGCTTATAAAAATGTTCTTTGGAATGAAGAATATCACAACAACCTTCAACAAGCTGGTAATTCACATTCTATTATAAACAGCAGTTCATGCTTTTGATTAGATGGATGATATTGCCATCTACTGCTGGTCCTGGGCAGAACATGCCCACAATTTTGGGGAGGTA
Organism: Protopterus annectens; assembly: GCF_019279795.1. Classification (NCBI taxonomy): domain Eukaryota; kingdom Metazoa; phylum Chordata; order Ceratodontiformes; family Protopteridae; genus Protopterus; species Protopterus annectens. The sequence continues at coordinate 1,783,375,685 of NC_056733.1, read as the reverse complement.
CTGGGCTGACTGCAAAGGCCAGAGTTGTTTATCAAGGTTAACAAGTATCAGGTAGGTATGGCAGAGATACCATACCTAGGTTATAGAGTGGGTGGTAGAAAGATTAGGCCAGAACCTGCTAAGGTTGAGATGATTCAGGCATGGCCCACCACTATTAACCAGAAATAGATGAAGACATTCTTAGGTACAGTAAAGTACTACAGGATCTTACCAGGAAAAATAGAATAGATAATGTTGTCTGGACTCCAGCCTATGAGCAAAAATGTCAGTAGTTCAAGGAGACTCTTACTGGATTCCCTCTATTAGTCGATCATAATTATAGTAAAGAATTTATTGAACAGGTAGATGCTTCTAAAAAATGGATGTGGCTGCATTTGGCCAAGTTTTTTTCACAGACATTTGAGAATCTCATTGTATATTTCAGTTGTGTATTTAATGAAGGGATCTTATACAGCCATAGACAAGGAGTGTCTGGACATAGCCTGAGCTTTGTAAAAGTTACATCCCTAATCTATTGCATAAAGATCACTGCGGTTACAGACCACAACCCTTTAAAATGACTAAATTGAGCAAGTTAGTAGAATGGAAAGCTTCTTAGATGTAGTTTAGCACTGCAGTCCTATAACATGACTATCAAACATAGAAGTGATACTGCTGACGGATGCAGTTAATTTTTCTAGAAAAGGGGATGGTAATGCATCAGACAAATGCAACCTTGTCTCAAGCTTCATTTCTTGGGCTGACTCTAAGGGACTTGCTTGAGGTTCTTATGGGGGCTGTAGTTAAGGTCAGCTAAGAAAACCTTTATTTTTAAAACTGTTAGCCATTGTTTCGTCTGTCTTTCTCATTTCTTATTAGTAGCACATTTGGTCTGCAAAATGTGTGCAACTCTATGATTGTTCACCCTCATCAATGTAGATGGGGATAAAAATAAGGGAAATGCATGAATTTGTTTGAAGATATAATCTCTTGCATATCCCCATACTTGCAGGTCATAACATGCAATTACAGCCCACTTCAAAGAAGTAGCTGACAAGAACTGTGATAAGAAAGCAGATGTTAAAATGCAAGCAAATAAGAATTTTATGTTGACATCCTGTATACAGGTGTTATCTATCTGGATCAGTTATAAGAAAGTGCTTGCCCTTTACATGTGGCAGAAGTAGTTTAGTTATTTTCACTGTGGGAAAGCAAAACAACTAAGACAAAGCTTTCTTCTGGAGGAAATGGTTTTACAAATCCACACAGCACAACTGAAAAACTGAAATGTATAGAAATGTGAACTTGATCTTTATTCTGTCTTCACTTGGCTTGGAAAAACATAATCACAAATCTGTGAAAGGTTTGTACTTTGTGTATTTCTAATATGTGTCAAAAAAGCAATTATGTACTCACCATAATGCTCCATGTTTGTTGTCCGTGATCTCGCCTTCCTTCTTGCTGCTGAGTTTGGCTCCGACTCGGCCGCATTCTGAAGTTCAAGAGCTTCTACTGGCTCGAGGCTAGACCCTATCCCAACATGTCTAGCGAGAGTTGCCCCAATCTCGTTTGTGATAACCCATAACACTAGACTATAATATGCAAATATAGATAGACATGTATATAAATTATACACATATAAATATATATATATATATATATATATATATATATATATATATATATATATATATCCCACCAAGATGGTAGTAAAAGAATTCTAAGTCTATCCAACTCTTAAGGCAGGAAGGGAATCACAGCCTATGTAACCAAATGATGGATAACTCCTCTCGATCTTCCAGGAAGGGGGAATGAGTATGGAATGCAAGAAGGAAGGCAAGCTCAAGGACAACAAACATGGAACATTATGGTGAGTACATAACTTCTTTATGTTATGTTGTCCCTATCTCACTTTCATTCTTGCTGGTTGGGATCGCATCCCCAGCACCTTCTTCTTGGGTGGCTCAATGGAATAGACTCTTCAGGACCATGGAACCAAAGGATGCCCTGTTCTGGGAGGCCACATCTCCCTTGTAATGAATGATGAAGGTGTGGGAATTAACCCACATAGCTGACACACAAATTGAGTCTAAAGGCAGTCTGGCCTGGAAGGCAGCAGAGGTAGACAAGGCCCTAGTTGAGTGTCCTCAAATTTTTCCTGACAGCTGCTTGCTCTGTGAATTATAGACATAAGTGATGGTGTCTGAAAGCCATTTTGATAGTTACTTTTGAGACTGAAGTTCCCTTTCTGTTTTCTGTAAAGGATACAAACAACTGGTCAGATTTTCTAAATGCTTTTGTCCTGTGCAAGCAAAAATGTAACTGTCTATGAACATCCAGTTAGTGGAGTTTATATTCTGCCTTGTTGCCATGATTAGGGAAGAATACAGGTAGTTCTATTGATTGATTCAGATTGAACTCTGAGCAAACTTTTGGTAGGAAGGAAGGGTTGGTTCTGAGAGAAACCCTATCTTTGTGAAATATTAAGTAAGGGGGGGGTGAATGGATTGAGCTTGTAATTCTGATACCCTCCTATCTGAGGTAATGGCAAGAATTAAAGAACACAGGTAGTAGCTGATTCAAAAGGAGGAAGAATCAAGGCAACTAGGACTAAGTTTAGATCCCAAGGAGGAGGTGGTTCTTATTTGAGGGTCTCAAGAGGATAGTACCTTTTAGGAAAGCTTGCATAACCTGTGGGACATAACATTGGAACCCATTTCTCCCACGTGAAAATATGAAATAGCAGCCAGCTGAACTGAGATAGTTACTGCTGTTGCTCCTTGGTTAAAGGTTTCAGCGAGAAAAAATTGAGGATCTTTGAAATAGGTGCAGTAAAAGGGTCAATACCATTTTTGTCTGCTTAACAAGAGAACCACTTCCATTTGCTAGTATAGTTTTCTTGTTGAGGATTTGTGAGAGGAAATTAAAATATGTTGTACTGCTGGGGAGATGTCAGGAAGCCTGGCTGAGATGGGAAGTGGAGAAACCAAGCTGTCAGCTTGAGGGTCTGTATGAAAGGATGTAGCGTACCCAAATGATGCACCACGAGATATGTAACTGGGTCCAGGATCCAAGGCTCCTCCTGGAGATGGGGCCATAGGAAGGGGAACCATATTTGACAAGGCCAGTAAGGTGCAATGAGTATTAGTTTGCAATTCAACAATTTTGCTTTCTGAAGAACCTCGAGTATTAGAGGGACCGGGGGAAAGGCATAAAGAAGTCCCAGGGGGCCAATGGTGAACAAGTGCATTCCTGGGTGACTGTCCCAGTGGGGGGACTAGGGAAAAATAGCTGCTGCATTTGGTACTGATTGATGTGGCAAAAAGGTCACAGCAAGGCTAGCCCCACTTGCGAAAAATCTGGTTTGCAATTTCCTGCTTCAGGGACCACTCGTGAGGCATCAGGATAGCCCTACTGAGCTTGTCTGCTATCACACTGGATTTCCCTGGAATGTGCATTGCAATCAGAAAGCATTTGGAAGTCATTGCCCACTGCCATACTCTTACAGCCTCTCGACACAAGGAGTAGGATCTGGTTCTGCCTTGTTTCTTGATGTACCACACTACTGACATGTTGTCCATTTGAACTGTGATCGTCCCCATAGGTAGAGAGCCCTGTAGTGCTTGCAAAGCCAGAAGCACCACTCCCTTCTCTAGGATGTTGATGTGCAAGTGGTACTCCTGTTGTTGCCAAGTTCCTTGAACAGTCTGTCCCAGATAATGCCCCCTCCACCCTATCTGGGAAGTGTCCATGGTCACTGTGGCTACTGGTTGGGGAGGATGAACGGCCTGCCTATCGTCACCTGCGTAGTCTGAAGCCACCATTTTAGATCCTTCTTGCAGGTCTTCATGATGAGAATTTCGTGTGACATGGATAGAGCTTGCATGGATGATTGAGCAAATAGGAGCCACTGTAATATCCTCATGTGGAAGCACGCGAAGGGAACTAGTGTTATTGCTGCCGCCATTGAGTCTAAAACTTTGAGAACAAATTTTGCTTGAATGTTTTTTCTCTCAATTAAGTTTGAAACCTGATGTTGAATAGTTGACACCCTCTCCTGAGGCAATTTTGCTATCATGTCTTTTGTATCTAAATCTGCCCCTATAAATGTAATATATTGACAGGGCAACAAGACAGACTTTTTGTAGTTTATAGTGATGCCTAGCTGTGAGCAGAGGTGAATTGTGGTGTCCCTTGTCTCAGTTAGTCAATGATTGGTGGTGGCGGTAAGGAGCCAGTCATCTAAATATGGAAACACCCTGAATCCTAGACACCTCAGATAAGCCGTGACTACGGCCATGCATTTGGTGAACACCCTGGGGTCTGTGGTGAGACCAAAGGGAAGAGCTCTGAACTGGTAGTGACTGGCTCCTAGCTGAAGCGTAGATATCTCCTGGATCACCTGCCATCTTGATATGGTAGTATGCATCCTGGAGATCGATGGAGCACATACAATTGTCCTTTCCAAAAAAGGGAAGTATGGACTGCAGTGTCACCATCCAGAACTTTGTCTTCTTGACAGACTCGTTGAGTCTGCTGAGATCCAAAATGGGCCTCCAGTCCTTTGTTTTCTTTGGAATTAAAAAGAACTTTGAGAAAGTTCTAGGTCAGATTTGGTCTGCAGGGACTTCTTGGATGACTCGTTATTCTATCAACCTTTCAACTTCTAGGGATGCTTGTTCCCTTAGATTGGGTGGCACATCTGGGATGGATTTTTGTTTTCTGGGAATAAGTGGCATGGAGAAAGGAATGCTGTATCCCGTGGATATTACCAACTGTACCCATGTGTCTTTTGTGATACGTTGCCAGGCTTCTGGGTACAGTGACAATCTGCCCCTGACTGCCTCCAAAGGTGGACAGGCAGACCTCCTTTCAGGAGTGCTGGAAGGGCCAACCAGAGAACGTACCTCTGTCGCCCTGACTCTGTGGACCCCCTCTGCCGCGAGGGTGGCATCTCCCATTACTGTTCCCCCATCTGCTCCTGGGGGAAAAGGCATCACGTGCATCAGGCGAAGCTCCCTGGGATTTCCAGAACCACATTTTCCCATCTTTTTGACCTTTGGGATTAGGTCTAGTATGCGCAGAGAAACGTATTCCCATGGCAGAGAGTGTTTTGCCATCTTGCTCGCACCAGGTGAGAGTCTCTTTTACCTTGGGCCCAAATAATGACAAGCCATCAAATGGGGCATTGGTAAAGGAGGACTTGAAGGACTCTGTGAACTGACAAAGGCGTGTCCAAGAATGTCTCCATAAGTTGGCTCCTGTACCTGCTGCCCTGCTTGCTTCATCGGCTGCATAGGAGATAAGCCACATGGAGGAGTTAACTACAGAAGATAAGGTCGCAAGCTGGGAAGCAGCCCTGTCTGCAACTCTCGCAGGTGTAGGATTCTTTAGGGTATATCCTAGCTCTTTCAGGAGATCACTTTGTAGACGAGTAAAATGGGACAAATAATTCAGTGATATAAGGGTTAAGGCCGCTGAAAAAAACATACACTTCCCTAATCTGTCCATCATACAGGATTCCTTGTTTGATGGATGGACAGAAGAAGAAGTTTCTGCTAATTCTTTCTTTGTGGGTGCTGCAACCACCATAGCATCAACTGGCATGCCCTTAGTCAGGAAATGTTTGTCGTCCGGTGCAGTAATAAACTTATTGGGCCTTGCAGAACTGGTTCCATAGATTCTGGTAAGCTCCATGCCTTTCGACTTACTACACCTAGCAGCGGGTCAAAGGGCAGAGACACCCAAGAGGTGGAGGGTTGGGAACCGAATGCGTCCAGGTACATGGACTCGTCTTCAGAAGGGGAAAGGGATTTCCAGCCACTCCTCTGCTTGAGGATTTCCAGGATGTCTGAAAATGAGACATCCTCAGAGGGGGACCATGGGGACCCTTCTGAGTCTTCCAAGTCCATGTCCGATGTCAGGGACTTAGGGGAGTGCAAATGCTTCCTCTTCCAAGTCCTCTTCCAAGGAACCTCCTCCAAGGGGTGCTCTGGAGAGGTTTCAGAAGAGGGGGGGCGTCACCTGAAGGGGTGTCCTTGGGGAGGAGGGGTGGTTTGGAGTTGGACACTGGCCCGACAGGGGAAGGAGCAACTGGAGTTGAGAGTGGGGCAGTTTGAGAGGACAGCAAACTCCTCATCACCTCGAAAGAACCACAATCCTGGCCCGATAGAGTCTCTGGCTGTGAACAACCAGGAGATCTCCTCCGGACTGAGGGCGATGGCTCTGAGGGAGATGTAGGCGCCAAACTCACCTGCACCGAAGCTCTGAGTGGGAGAGTAGGATCCGACGAGGTTCTGATCTCACTCTCACCCTCCAAAGCTGATGAGGGAGTGTCAGCCCCCAGATCCCTCAAGAGAAGGTGGTATCGATGGGATCGGAGCTGATGTTGGACCCAAGAGACCCAGGGTTTTCGGATCTGACAGTTCCACCACAATGACCTCCATGTGATCCGGCTCCAAACTCAGGTGAGTCGAAGGAGGAATCGACGAAAAAGTAGGTTGGACAGTTGACTCCACTTCCATATGGGCTGGGCTCAATAAAACTTTAGCCAAAGCCAGTGTCCTCAGTAGCCTCTTCACCACCCTCTCCAAATTGTCATTTGAAAAGCTTCTGGTTGACCGATTGGAATGGGTGGATGATCAGTGACTGTCCACCACAGACTGGAGAAGTGGGGACTGTTCTATGGAATGCACTGGTTCCAAGGAGGGAGACCTGGTTCTTTTATGGCTCCTAGACAGTTCCAAGGACACTGATGGAACCAAAGGAGATAAAGCCTTGTCGGACCCGACAGATATTGGATCCGATGAACTTGAAGGTTTGTCTTTACCCTTCAATGATTCTAAGGCCCGAGCTGACAAAAATGCCAACTTGGAGGGTTGGTCATATTTTCCTGCCTGATTCCCTTCCTTCAATGCCTCAAAAGGCCCTTTAAATAACCCTCTCAAAATCAGCTTGTTCTTGCACTCCTGTAGGACTCTAGAGCTAAAACCATGACAAATGGAACAAGAGTCCTGCAGGTGAACAGCTTGCAAACAGTATACGCAGCTAGTATGTGCATCAGTTAGAGACATCTTTTGGGTGCAGGAATCACACTTCTTGAATCCAGAAGGCTTGGATTCTTTTGAAGCTTCCTTAGACATATTTACCACAAAATACAGCAACATGGTACTATAACAGACCACTAATAGTAGGAAAAAGGAAAGAAACCCTCAGCCAAAAAACAGACAGCAAAGACTTTTTTTTTGGAAAGGTAACGTAGTGGAAGGAGGAGAGTCTCTAAGTCAAATGACAACTCCTCCAACCGAGGAGATGCCTCTAACTTAAACGGCTAGCTCCTTAGACCAACAGTAGAGAAAGAGAATAAGGTAAAGCCCTCTAACTACAATTGGCTGGAAGTGTAGGATGAATCCAATAACTTAAACAGATTCACAAGTTAGAAAAGAAGAGAAAAAGTATGCCTAAGAGGTAAAGAAACGATGGCCTCAACAATAAACAGCAACTAAGAAGGCAGTAGATAGAAGGATAGAAAACACCAGATTCTACTGACCTACAGAGATAACTATTCTACCAAATAACAATATTTTACATAAAATAAGTAGAAAAACAGTATAACTTAGCCTGAGCCAGTTGTCAGCAATCCTGAAGCTTCAAGCGGCAAACAAGATCTGGGTAACTCTCGCTAGGCATGTTTGGAGAGGGTCTAGCCTCAAAGCGCTCAAGCTTTAGAATGTGGCCAAGTTGGAGCCAAGGATCAGCTCTCAACCCAACCAGCAAGAATGAAGGCGAGATAGGGACAACATAACATCTCTGGTTAGTCAGGGCTAGTGTTATTTTGCAAGAGCTAGGATATTTAGTATCTATTGATCACGTTTTTTTTTTGTACACATTCTGCCCATTTTAACTAAATGTTAATTTGTTTTTCTTTGTGCACTTTTTCATCCCTTTCCATATTAAACTCGTAACTGCATGCTTACCCAATTGTTTTAAGTTTCATCACTCTTATTTACAGACATATATATGCTATATCTATAGCTATATTTTTCTGTCTTTATTTGCTATTTACTATCTGACAGTAGAGTTATCATTTACCACAGATCAGCAAGCTGTGGCTATCTGTCTCTTAGTACCAGAGAAAACAATAATGAGCATGATTTCATATTTGACTTTGAGCAGCAGATAACTGGAGGTCTCTGGCCAATTCCAGAGCAGTAGCATTTACTACTGTGCTAGGAAGAAAACTGTGAGGAATTAAGGAATTATGTCAGCCTTCTATGGGAATTTTGTGTGTGTGTGAAAACAGCAACTAGTGTAAAAGTCAGTTATTGTGGATAAAGGGAACTGGAAGATACTGTAGTTTACCAAGAGTGTAATGAGAATAAGGCCTAGGTTGCTATTCAGAGATTCACCTCTGAATGTGGACTGTGTGCAGTGTAATCTGGGGATGGATGCTGCCAGTTCATACCCAGGACAGCAGTGCATATGGTCACTGAGGTACACTTGTGTGCACGTTCTTTCTTGTACAAAACTTGCTGGGTACCAGCAATGTGACTCAAAACAACATTACCCTGGTGGAGCCTTTTCCTGACATATTTGGTTGGCAATGGTGGGATTCAAATTCCTGCCTGTGCCAACCATCACATTTCAGTGGAATGGCAGTTTTGATGTAAGTGATAGGATTCAAACCTCATCCATGCTACTGTTCATGACAGTACTCTCCAAACCTATACAGAATAAATGATGGGCTAGTGCATATGCAACTCATTTCTATGCATGTCCCTGTAGTTGGATGCTTCACATATTTTCTTTCTCATGTTTCACAGAAGATTTAAGTACCACCCTACTCAAAGATCCACAGTAGGGTGGTCTGCCAATAACTGCACCTCGCCACTGAAAATGAGGTACAAACAAGCTGCCTACACAGTTACAGCTCTTGAAATGGCACATGGGTATGTGTTGGAAGAACGATGAAGTGGAAAAGACTTTATTGCTCTTGTCTTGTAAAAAACAACATTAAAAACTTTGCTATTCAAGATTGATAAAGCTTGGTATTGAGACCAAGCGAAAGCACTTGATTTCAACTGTTTTTTCTGATATAAATGAATGATTTTCGCTGAATAGCGAAGTTTTTAATGTTTTTTACAAGACAAGAACAATAAAGTCTTTTCCACTTCATCGTTCATCCAATGGTCTGGTTCTTCTAATAGTGGAAGTTTTGCTTTGGTGTACATTGCTTCATTTTTGTTTGTTACATGCGTATGTGTACCACACTCCATTCACTGGCAGTGTCAACAAGTTAACTAATTACATAAAAAACACATAGCATGAGCCCACATATAAGGGCTGGTTTAAGTGATTCAACTGCAAGATGAGATACATCTTAGATCATTTAACAATAATGGCAACAGAGAAGTAAAACTGCAGCCATGTCTGATATAAGATGCATCGCATGATACAAAATTCTAATGCTTCACAAGACATGTTGCTAACATCACAGCCCTTTCTGACCTTCATATCACTCTATCCTGTCTGTCATTTCAACTATTTATCAGGGTGGTACCCCAGCAAACAGAATTAACATGTGAATTTTCCCTGTCAAAGAAACAAATTTCTTGGCTTTGTCAAAGTGAGCACATTTCAGACTGTCTAGCATATTTCAGCTTATGCAGTTTACCATAAGCCTTAACCTTCCTTGGAACTCAGTCTGCAATGATGCCAAGGTGCATATGTGTATGCCCCTAACACTGCATCACAAGGACTCTACTGATCCTTGTGTTAACTTGTGCCATATATTATCTGTCTGTGGTTTTCATCATGGAATAATTCAAGAGATAGATAGGTGCTTCATTCCCCCAAAGAAATGAAATTATTGTTTGCCACTTAAAACTATGCCTCTAGCTTCCCAGGATGTTATGTAAACTGTGCCCCTAGTGGCAAAGGCAGAAATGCTGCAGGCCAGAATGTCAGTCTGCCATTCAAATTATCTTACGCTATGTGGAATGGAGTCAAGCCATTTCATTTGATACAACAGACATGATCAGGCCATCCTTGCTACGTTTTACAACCAGCTGGACACATATCTTACATCTGCCTTTTTCAGAAGCAAAACTAAATTACCTTGTGTGATAGGATTTTGTAATACAGTTCATTAAGTTTACAGACGTTACAAAGTCTCTTTGACATTGTGCTTATATTTTCTATCATTTTTGTCATTCTCTGTTTTTTAAATGAGTTTCTGAGTAGTATCCCACATTCCTAGTGGAAGCAGGAAGAGTTATCTTCTAGCTGTATTCAAATGTTATGCTAATTAGACATCTAGAGTTTTTAGCTTGATATTCATATTTTTCAAGGGCTTTTGTTCCTCTTTTCTGCAGGTTGAGGGGTACACCTGGAATTATATATTTTTTTTTTTAAATGGAGATTAGCAAATATTGACAATTGCTTTTCTTCTTTAAATGATGCACTCCTTAGTGTGAGGGACCCTTTCACCTTACCTCTGATATTTAAATATTCTAATTCCATGATCAGTGCATCACTGAGAAAACAGAATAGTATGGGACGCTGTGTTCCCAGAGTTAGTATATGAAAGTCAATGTTTTCACACATGTCATCTTGTTTTTCTGGGACTTGCACTAACTATGGACAAATACATAGCAACTGAAGGAAAAAAAAATATTCCTGCAGCACATTTGCAATACTCCTCTGCAACAAAAGCAGCCAAATACAGATTAAACTAAGAAGTGAAATACATGCATTTTGGTGCAAATTCCAACAAAATTAAATGCGGTGAGCAGGGTTTCTTTGTGTGGGTTTTTTTAACGAAAGTGGTTTATTGTTACTCCACCATGGATATCCCCTTGAAAGGAACCACAATATTCTAAGACCTAGATTTAGAAGATTTATGACATGGCATTATACTACAAATTACACTATTGAGCCAATCAGCAACTGAATCTTTCTTAGATAACATTTCTTATTACTATTTTTGAATGAGGCCTGGCTACTAAACAAAAGTACAACAAACCCTGAAACACTCATATCATTCGTGTAGTGTTTTTTTTATTTGAAGTTTTCTCTGATACGTCATGGAATCATATTTGTCTTATATAGCAATATTCAGTAATATTTCAGCACTGTTACTAGAATCACATGTTACTCAGTGAAATGACAGAAAAAGAAAAAATATGCATATAATATACTATCAGTGCCGACTTAGCAATGGCGGATGCACAGCATTAGTATCAATAAATTAACAATCACTCTGTACCATGCAACTTTGCATTCTCACTTTACTCTCTGTGAGTCAGATTCACAAGGCACTTTCCGACACTATTCAGCTTTGTGACTTCAAATGATTGGAAATGGAAATGGTTTCTCCGCTGTGAATAGGAAGCATACATGTACAACTGGTTTTCCTACAATTTGTCAATTCCATTTGGATGAGATGCACTTTGCAGACAGACGATTCTCAAGCACCACTGCTGCTATTCCTATTACAACGCTAGCACACTAGCAATGATTCTCTGATTTTTCTCTCTGTGGTTTGGCCATCATGGAGTTAGTATACATAAGTAAGAAGAGTGTGAAGGCAAAGCCCCTTACAGTGAATGTGTGTGTGTGTGTGTGTGTGCATGTGGGGGGGGGTTGTTTTGTTTTTTTGTATGTCCGTTTGAAGCTCTGACCAATTCTGCTCATCCAGTTGTAGCATAATCTATATGCTTGTCCACTATTTCTAAAGGAATCATGCAACAAGACATATCTGCCAAGCTTGGTTCCACATCTAAAGGACTTTTGCACTGCCTTCTAAGCTTCTTCTTCATTCAGAGTAAGTATGCAACCATGTCTTTAATGAGTATAACAATTTTTTAATGGTACATGCACTGCTTTACACTAGCCACCTTGTAATTTTTTTTTCTAGAAAGTCTGGGAATATGATTGGAGATAAAACATAATCATGTAGTTTCCCTTATGACACACCTAGATTAATCTCCCTCAACTTATACTTCATCATTATTACTTAAATCATCTCTCACATCAAAATTGTATACATTCACGATGTAATTGGCTAAAGAAATTCATTCTGTGCTGTCTTCAACAATATATTCAGGCAGAGCGTGTAGACAAATGCCTTATTTACAGTTTACAGAAAACGTAGTCAATATTAATGCAACAGTTGCAGGACAACACAATATAATGCATTCATTTTTAAAACATTATTAAGGAATGAATTCATAATTTTCCACATTTGAATCACACCATTATATACAGTTTGATAATTTAAATATATATGATGTTAAGTGCATTCCTGTGCAATACTGAACATTGTCTGTATTTTGTACAACTGGCTGTTTACCATTTATACAGAGTAAATACATAATTCTGTTTTTATTAGCACTCTTCCAATATATTTTACATAACATATATCGACAACACTGCTGCTGCTTTGACTGTGTAATATTATGGCAGAGTTAATATGATATCCTTTGATTCTTTCAGATGATCCTCTTCATTAAGATGTGAAAGATGGAATTTTTTTTCAAATGCTGTATAAAAGCTATGCAATAAAATATGTAGCTTTACATAGAGTGAGATAAATGTACATCATTTGTTAGCAAAGAATTTGCAAAAGATTTAGGTTTCTGTAAGTGTGCAGTCAAACATTCTGACATGGCATCTATTTTGATAAGGACCTTTTAAATATCATTTATTTTGATATGGTGAAACTGTAATTTTTTTCATTTAAAATCTTTCCTCAAAAGTAAAAGAGTTAATCACACATAAAAGTATTGTCTTTCAAAGTTCATTTACTACAATAAGCCTTTCTAATCTGATTTCTAAGTGTCTTAACATTTTACACTCACTACCCTATTAGCTCTCTGTTGACCTTTTTTATTAAGCTCCTTTAGTTAAATGTCTGATAACTGTTTAATAACCCTTAACTTTAGGGCATATTCTATAGGTAAGGGTTATCAACATTTATCAGACATGCAATTAAAAGATCTTAATAATCAAATAACCAGACAGTGTCTATTTTGCAGAAACTTTGAGAAATTTGTGATCCATATAGTGAAGACAGTAACAACTGCCCCACTTGAAGGCAACACATGAGCTATACTTAAGAAAAAAGAACTAAAGTAGCAAATCTGCCTAAAAGCTCATAGGCACATAGGACTGGACACAACCTGCTCCATCAGATCTGCAGTTGAACTTATTACAATGGACCATAATAGCCTTTACTAACTGTTGAATACTGTATTTTTTTAAATTCCTTCACTATATTTTTAATTAGCATTATATTCACATAGGTTGGCAACTACAGGACAGTGTAAGACAAAATGAAGTAAGTTAACATCATGGGCCTAGGAGCGCTTTTAGATTTATGCACAGCACTGCCTTCTGTAACAGAGTTTGTACATTTTGATTTCCAATGCATTTGTCAGGAATAGTATTACTAGGAAGCATACGTTTTAAAACTTTCCTGCACTAAGTGATACAAGATTTTAATACTGGTTTACTTACACTCATTGCTTAATGTTGCTAAATCTGTTGATTCATTTTTTTTGTCTGAAGTCTGTCATGTACACATAGTTATTACTTAGTGGAGTTAACCATCAGAATGTACTGTACTACTACACTGATCTGATGAAGCCACACCCACTTATTGGTAGTTATGTGAAAGGCCTTTAGACCCCTATATTTATTTATATTTATTATTTTGCTCTTTTTCCTTGCTTGCATCACTTCCAATAACAACAGTAAACTGATGATATTTCTCAAGGCCAAAATGTACCTTTTCCATTATGTTAGCACGGTCACCTAACCATAATCTTATCGTTTAGTTTATGTAATAAACCTCCCTAGGCTCAAGTTTATGTGCTTTAAGGCAATAGTGCCTTCCTGCCCTGATTAGATTAATCACTTGCTATAATTTAGCTTCAGACATTTAGTTTAAGTCTCTTTTCAGCAATGATGCACACATTTGTCATTACCCTTCCATCTAAAGGATCAGCTATTGTTAGTTTACAGCCTGTAACATATGCACTGTTTTAGTATGTAAGACTATTGGCAGTGGGCCTATACTTTATAGTATACCCACTGTTTCTTTGTAGTGTATTAACAATCTATGGATTATGATCTACTTGTTTCAGTTATAGATAGATTAATATCTTTTATACTTAATGACCAAATATTTTCAGTATACTACCAAGGACTAGACAGTTCATACAGCTGCAAGTTTTTCCACTCTCCCTGGACATCATTCTAAGTTTTTTTTGCAACAGGTACTGGTACAAGACACACTCACTGGAGGCTCACTGATTACCAAGGAGGGAACTAGACTTTGCTGTTGGATAGGGATTACAACTGTGACAGCTAGGTCTTATGAGTCCATACCTCTCAACCTCTTAGAGCCAGAAATATGGACAAAGCCATAATTAAAAGTGGTACAAAGGCCCCAAAATAGGGACAAGTTTTAAATATTGGTCTTACAAACTTAGAAAGTTGATAAAATAACAGGTTTTGTATTAGCATCAATTTTCTGAAGCATATGAAATCTGAAACTCAAATGTATGTCATTATTTTCTAACTTCAGTTTTTAATGATTTACCACTAATTTGCCAGAAAACCACGGTTTTTTGAAAAAAAGTACCAAAAATATGAGGCCAAAATCTGGACATTCTGCAGAAATCTGTACAGTTGAGAGGTATACTTATGACACATGTTTTGACAGCATTTAGATGGAACAAACTGAAACAGGAGTCAGTTATCTCTCTCTTCATTTAACCCTGTTTGGTTCACTGTTATAGAATGCTGCAGTTTATCTTAGATGTAGCACACACAGAACCCGTTCTTTTCTCTCCAAACACAGTCATAACTTATATATCAATAGAAAGTTGAACTCAATCCTGTCGGGCTTTCCCCCCTGCAAAAACATAGTAGAAAGTGTGTTTGTTAGTTAGGTGTTGTTATAGGTGGAGGGAATCTTATAAAAATGTGTGATGTAGTTTTCAATGTTATGAAGCTAAGTTGCAATGTTCTGAAGTTTCATTGTTTTGGGTTTTCGTTGTGTTTTGAATTTTCGATGTTATGGTCTCAATGTATGAATTTCAATGATATGAGATTTCAATGTTTTGAAGTAGACCCATATATATATATATATATATATATATATATATATTTATATATATATATATATATATATATATATATATATATATATGGAGCTACTTCAGTAGCTCGAACGTGCGCATAACCAAAATACTTATTACCAAGATGAGAAAACCGCAGGTGTAAAATAACGAAAGTAAACTTTATCTAAAGCTGTAATAATGAAATATGTACAGTACATGTCTGATAACACTCGGACTTTCTGAATGGAGATCAAGGAGCAAAAAAAATGGGTGCTTCGTTGAAACACTTCATTGAAATTAAAATATATTGTTTACAAAATTTCCAAATGAGATTGCGGTGTAGTGAGGATTGAAAATTTACCCTTTTCTCCACTTTAGTCCAATCTCGGAGCTGATATATATAATTTGAAGGGTGTGTGGGGGGGGCATAGCACCGCTGCAAAAACATTGAGAGCAGTATAGACCTTTCAGACTCTGCAGCTAAGGCTCAACTTTTTTCCCAAGTTACTTGTCACTCCATAAAGTGCAGTCATGATGCAGCTGAGGTATCTGCCAGATCAGCTGCATCTGCATCTGTCCTTAGCAGATACTTTTGTCTAAGATTACAGCCATTTCCTGATGATATCAAGGCAAAACTTATGGATGCACCTCTTGACAATTCTACCTTTTTTGGTCCAAATGCTGCTGCCCTTTTCAAATCCTTTCATGAAAAAGGATAAGAGTTACAGGAACTTAAGCACATTTTTGTGTCCCCAGTTCTTAAGTATCATAGGAATTACCCTTTCAAATCCCATTCTGCGAGGAAGAAAACCTGGACCCCTACTCCCCCTTCCAAGAAAGAGACACGCAGGCAGTGCTCTTCCAGAACTCAACTAGCCAGTACTCAAAAGCCCCCCTTTCCTGACAAACCAGGTAGTCTGTGAGTACCTGCTCAGACTCTCCTGTATTCCTCCTTTCCAGTGCCTTTCTGACTTTCTTTCCACATGAACAAACATAACCACAGACATATGGCAACTTTGTATTGTCCAAAACTGTTACTATATGGTTTGGAAATCCATCATTCCTTTCATGGGCATCCCTCAAGACCAGATTTGTCATTTCCCTCAGGTGCTTCAAGACCTGACCTCACAGAGGAACATCCAGGAAGTTCCTCCTCTGCCAAGAGGAAAAGGGTTTTAATCCAGGATGTTTCTAGTCCCCAGAAAAATATGGTCTATGGAGACCCATCTTAGACCTGTCTCAACATAATCTTTTTCTATGGGTTCCCACCTTCAGGATGCTCACCCTCCAAACCATGTTCTCTCTTCTACTACTTCAGGCTTTCCTGGTTTCTCTAGATATCAAAGATGGATATCTTCATATTCTGATTAACCCTCTGTTCAGGAAATTCTTACACTTTTCTGTTCCTTCATCTCATTTTCAGTTTTATATTTTGCCCTTTCAACTCTCCATGGCTCCAAGGGTATTCACAAAATGCTTGGCTCCTGTCATTGCCTTTTAACAGTACCTTACCTGTATGACCTGCTTCTTCAAGCAGATCATCCAGAAACTCTGCTAAAAAATCTTCAAACCACCATCTCCTTGCTCCAAAGCCCAGGGTTTGCTGTCAACTACAAGTCCACCCTCAAACCTTCTCAGGATCAGGTTTTCCTGGGTTGCAGGATAATAACAGATCTTATGATGGCTTTTATGTACCTACAGAAAATACTGTCTCTTCTGACCTGTTTTCAACAGTTGCTCCCTCTAACTTCACTGACAGCCACAGCCTTCTTCAGAATGCTAGGGTTTGTGGCATGTGATACTCCCATGTTACTCTTACCAGAATTCAAATGCAAAATTTCCAGTGGTATCTGAAATCTCTCTGGTCCCAGCATGCTACTCTTACCAGAATTAACATGCAAAAATTCCAGTGGTATCTGAAATCTCTCTGGTCCCAGCATGCTACTCTTACCAGAATTCACATGCAACAATTCCAGTGGTATCTGAAATCTCTCTGGCCCCAGCATGCTCATCCTCTGGAGTTTGTTCTCCCTCTTCTCCCTTGTCTGAAGAAAGAATTACAGTGGTGGATTTAACAAATATCTCTGAATCCAGGCCTTCCTCTACAGCCTCCTCACTCTGTGCAGGAGCTATTTACAGATGGTTCAGATTTGGGGTGGGGAGCAACATTGGGAAATTTAAATGTTCAAGGCCTATGTCATCCCTCTATAAGGAAACAACATATCAACATCAAAGAGATGAGGGTTTTGATTCTTGCTCTACAAGCTTTCCACTCTTCTCTTCATCCAGATCCCCTGAAACTGTTCTCAGACAACAGCACAGTACTTTGGTATGTGAACAAGTGGGGGGGGGGGGCAAAGTCATACCTGCTTTGCAGTCTGGCCCTTCAGGCTTGGCAGATTGCTTCTCAAACAAATGTCACTTTAGTGGCTCTTTACATACCTTCAGCTCAAAATGTTCTGGCAGACACTTTAAGAAGGCGCATGACAGAAGCACATGAATGGATGCTTCATAGACATGCGTTTCTGGACATTCTCCACCAGTAGGATACTCTTCAAGTAGATCAGTTTGCCTTCACCTTGAAAAGACAGGTTCCAGAATTGTCTGCCAGAGTCCCAGGTCCTCTGGTATGGAAGGTGGATACTCTCTCATTGTCATGGAATGGGATTTTTGTGTATGCATTCCCCCCTTCCCACTCATTCAGAAAGTTCTGCTGAAAATTCAGTTAGACAAACCAAAAATCTTGTTGGTGATCCCCTTTTGGCCAAGTCAGCACTGGTTCCCTCTTCTTATACAATTAGCCACAGGCAATCATCACAAGTTACATCACAGGGTGGATCTTCTCAAACAAGACATGGGATTTCTTACTCACCCACATCTAACAACCCTGAACCAGACTTTATAGGTGACAGGCTTCTGATCCATTTTCAACACCTTTTTTCCTGAGGATGTGCTTCTAGACCTACTTGTCCAAATGGAAGAGGTTCTCCATCTGGTGTCTTAAGAAACAGATAGATCCATTTTCAGTGGAAATTCCCCTAGTTCTGTATTATTTGTGTTAGCTGTTTAAGACTGAAGAGGCTTATTCTTCTGTTAAGGCCCATTTATCTTCCATTGCTGCATGTCTGCCACTATCTCCTCCTGTTGCTTCCAGGCTAGAGGTGTCCTTCATATTAGACCTCCCAGGAAACCTGTTCCTCCTTCATGGGATTTGAATTTTATACTGGAAAAGCTTACTCAGGCTACCTTTGAGCCTGCAGTATCTGTTTATTTGAAACAATGCACATGAAAGACTTTTGCTGGTAACCATCACTTCTGCTAGAAGAGTCTTTGAACTTCAAGCCTTGATGGTTTCTCAAACTTTTTTCATTTTCCACACTAACTACTCTATTATACCTAAAGTGGTTAATGATTTGTCCTTTAACCAGTCTATTCATTTACCTACTTACCTTCCTTTCCCTCAAAATTCTAGTGAAAGGGTGCTGGATAGATTGGATGTACATAGGCAACTCAGATTTTAACTAGACAAGACCATGTCCATTAGGAAATTAGAGCAACTGCTTGTTTCCTTTCATCACAGCATGCTGGGAAAACCTGTGTCTAAACAGACTATTTCTACTTGTAACTCTAAGACCATTTCCTTCAGATATGTTTTCCATGGAAAACCTTTCTCTTCCTCAGTAAAAGCTCATTCTACTAGGACTATGGCTTCATATGGGGCCTTCTTCAAAGGTTTGCACACTGCCTCTGTTTTGGAGGCAGCTACATGGCCTTCTGTCTACACTTTCACCAAGCATTACAAGGTGGATATTATCTCCAGATTCAGTGTAGGCTTTGCTAGGGCAATCCTGCACGGCTTCATTGCACCAACCTCCCTTTCCCTTTCATGAGCTTTGGCACTCTTCCTCATGTTATGAATACTGCAACATAAGAACAGAAGGACATAGAATGGTTGTGTAAAATCTTGCCATAACCATAGATGTCCTTCTCTTCCATGTTGAGGTATTCTATCTCACTCTCCTTCCCCTTTGGTTCATGCTTTTCTTTGGATGATATTTTGCTTCTACCTCATACCCTTGGGCTGGTGTTCTGACTGGGGCATTCAGTTCTGAAGATGGTACATGCAGACATAATTTTTATGGCCAACACTGCCTGCTAGCCTATGAGCAACATTGCACGTACCTTGCAGTAGTTTAAATCTTTTGTATACTAGCCAGATGTTTGGGTTGCCTAGGTGGGGAATCACTCATGTTATGAATACTGCAACATGGAAGAGAAGGATATCTGTGGTTATGGTAAGATCTTACACAACTATTCTTTACTCTTTACAAGCTGAGGAACCAAGAAGCCAAAACAGAGCCCTAGACAATACAACTTAATGTCCTGTTAATAGATGCAGTCAGTGTACAGAATTCTACAAGACCACAGCCTGAAGCTGCTTTTGGCGTGAGATCCACCAACGGAGCAACATGTTTCGGCTCTAAGGATAATAAAACATTTACAATATGACAAATGTTACTCTGGCTAGTTGACTTAAGTGGCTGATATTTGAACTTCTCTCATGCATACTATTCCTTCTTAATTTATTGATTGGTAGAATGCAGAGAAAAGTATTTATAATTAAAATAAAATACATGACAGTAGCGTCATAGTAAACTGCTGCAGAGACACTTGGTTCAAGTCTTTAATGAAGTATTTCTTGGTACTTGATCATCCAAGTGAATTCAGTTCTTCTATCTATGCACACAGGTGCACAACTGAGATGGGCAAAGCAACATCACAGCCAAGATATGAGGCAAATCCTTAAGGAATCCTCTGTGTTCACTTCCATCCCTGTAAATGCAGTTAGCTGTTAATTTTGAACTCAGGAAAGTAACTGCTAGTAGACCATCAAGGCAACATGTGCTGAAAGTGTAATATGTCTGATAGCAGTTTACATTTACAAAGTATGGTTCCCCTGCAGCAATTTTGAATCTTAGGCTTACATGCAATTCATAACCACAACTGCTACTTTACCCGACGTGCTTTTTCTGAGATCACGGTACAGTGAAGAATGGGATATTTGCCCTTTCGTCACTTTAGTGTGATCTTGTAGTTGGAATATATATTTAGCGGGGGTTGTGGGGGGGTGCCGTCCCCCATAATAGGAAGTTAGAAGTCTGGTATGTTCGATATTATCAGCGTTCACAATTTGTGTGATTCGCTCATATGATAGAGACCCATTTTACCTGTATACTATCATTTGCATTTTGTTGATAAAATGATGTATTGGTGTCATGATAAAGAATATAGTAATGCCAAACATTTACACCACAAAGGCAATTGTAGCAAAGGTACAGCACATGCATACACTGGTGAGTATCAGTAGATATTCAACACCTTTATAGCACTGTATACTTTTAGGTCCTGTAGAACAGTAGCTCTAAGCTGCACTGTATAAGGACGTTAATGCAGCATCTTGATAGAAAGTATACCCTATAATCTCTTAGGAACAAAACATTATGAGAAAACAAGCTTGTCATGTGGTGTCGTCTAACATGACAGAACAAGTTAAGCACATTAAATATGTAGATCTGGAGGAAACTAACAAGAAGGGCATGAAAAAGAATGTATAGAAAAGTTGTCAGCGAAACACAGCAGGATATATATATATATAAAATCTATTATATATAATATATGTTGATATATTGTTGTCAATGTACTAAATCCTTTTCCTATCGACTGTTTCATTCTGATAATAAGAACAGTTCGGATGCATGCAGTTATATTCAAAACCTGTTCTGTGTTTCTAGGCAACATACTAATCCAGAAAAATTGGAACAATACTTAAAGGCAAAATGCATGTTTTAAACTGCATACATCTACACATGCTTTAAAGACAAAATATTCACAGCCAATATTTAAAGACTGTGATAGTACAAGTTAATATAACATTAAAGTAATTGAAATGGGTGCATTTAAAGCATCAGTTTTTGTATACAGTGCTGTATTTTTCATTAAGGTATTTTTTCCAAAATATAGAAATTTAAAGCCAAGAAAGAAATGCTGACTGTTTAGAATGTCTACAGTGAGTTTTGTTTTCTTATAAAGAACAGGGATTATCATTGGACAACTATCCATTTTCAAGAGACTGTGACCATCTCGTAGCTGGAGGCCTTGAAAAGTTGGCAAAGGGAGTGAATTCTGGAAGCAAGGAAAGGGAGATGGTAAAAAATAAATCATAAAGTAGACATCTGACTCACAAAAAATCAAGCTCATTTCACTTTGATGGTACAATCAGGAAAATAAGAGCCATAAGACCTTTGTCTCTTTAGCCTTTCTGTAACTTAGTTCAATAGGATTCCAAAGAGTACAGAGAAGATTTATTAGTCCCTCTGGGCCTGTAAAGTGGCGTGTTCCCTCACTTCTCCCTCCTCAGCAGTTCAACTTCTTCATGCTCTAACATGCTCCTTGAAGCTGAGACAGCAGAATTTTTTGCACCAGCTCCAATAAAGGAATTTATCCTTAGACACCCTACTGTGGGAAGATGTAAAATCTGGTCATAAAGAGCACCAAGAAACAGAAATACTGATGTTTAATCAGGTGAGCCAAATAAATGTCAGAAACAACATGCTTGGTTACACAGAGTTTGCAAGAGGCTAAGCATCACAGCTGACAGTGTGATGTGTATCTGAAAAGGCTAAAATAACTGAAAATTTTGTTTCAAAGTGATTGATTCTATTTAAAAACGCCATCCTATTCAATTCGCCTACTTACAGGTCAAGGTCTGATTTCTTGTGGATGTAACAGCAAGAAAAATATATGCACAATTTAGAATCTCAATTAAGTTGTACTCGTCTGGAGTGTTTGCTGAGATTGCCAGTTTTTCTCACAGAATTAGGGAATTAATGACACGATCCAAGTTTTAATGTCATGGGTCACATGCACTTCCAGCTGGTGACTTCAGCATGCATACTAGTAAAATATCTTTTCCAAAGCAGTGCTACAAAAGCACTGGCTCACAAGTGCCTAAATATGCCTCAAGATTTCCAGCATGGCAAAATTACCATGAACATAGCCCACAGAAAAAAGCGAGCATTACACGACATCAGGTGTGAGGAGCACAGCAACAGTGATAAGGAAGTTATCTAAAGCACAACATAACAAATCCTGTTAGTTGGCACCAGATGTTATGTAGTTCCTCTAATACATGGCTTGATCCCCCCCCCCCCCATTTGCTTATCGTGTGAATTTGAGCAAGTCACTTAACCAGCCATTGCTCCTGGGTTGCCCCAGAAAAAGGTTTGTGAGCCTAGTAAGCCTACCTGGTTAACAAAAGGGTATTACTATTATTATTGCTGAATTCTTACAGTTAACAAGTTGATGTAGTGGTATTTTAAATGACATGCATATTGGAGGGCAAATCCCTGAAAAGCAGCATGTCTCCTGGAAATCATCCCCCATCTAGATGAAAATGACAGCAATTCCTGATTCCTCGCAGATACGTAATGGAATGAATGCAGCTTTTAAGTTAACAGGTAGCTGGCATATGTAGTGGTCATGATCATATATATTCAGCCAATATGGCAAATGTGATATGCAAGCTCAGGTAAGAGATTAGCTATCATCATAACAAAGTACCGCCTAAAAATAACATGAACAAATAAAATGTTTGGGGGAAAAATAAATCAGTGGGGACAGAAATGATTGTATATTTATGGCATTACCTTTCACTATACCCTTTACTACTGCGAAAAACACAGAAATATTAACTTCTACAAATAACAAATGTTTCTCCTGGAGGGGTAAGCCCCCTCAACTCCATCATGTCATTGTATCTCTATATATACTAACAAACAGATTGATAACTCCTGGCAGTATGTGAACATTTCTTATCCACAAAGTAGTACAACCTCAAAAACAGTAACGCCACAATAAGCAACTAACATTAGACTAACAGCAGACAGGTATTCCAGATCTAAACAAAGCAGGACTGATAACATCTACGTAATCCTTATGGCAGTCTCACGAATGACTGAGGGGATTTATGTTTCTAATGTTATATATTTTATACATTTGTTAGTTAGATATGCCCACTGGACACAAGCGTCCTTTCTCAGGGGCAACCTTGGAGAACTATTTAAGTCCATGACTCACTGTCACACTGTAGGCAAACTGAGGTGGAAGTAATCAAACCTCATACGATGCAGCTCAATAACAATTCATAGTCTTCTGTGCTAACTGCTTCATTTTCATCAAGATGGGATATGGTGTCTAACAGTAATGCTGTATCAACCATTTTCTGAATGGTTGCCTTAAGTATAGGATTACGGCAAGGCAAAACTATTATAAATACACACAGATTTGAGTTAATATTCAGTGTGCCTTTACTTATATATATATATATATATATATATATATATATATATATATATATATATACACACACACACACACACACACACACACACACACACACACACACATACATGCATATATATATAGATAGATGTATATACATATATATATATATATATATATATATATATATATATATATAATAGATAAACACACACACACACACACATTTCATGTGTTTATGCAACATACCCCATTAATATATAGATATAATAAGGGCATTTCCTTTATTAATTTATGCCAGAATTTAAATTATACTAGAATTAGAATGTGATGTACTGCCATGCAAACAACTTTAATTAGCAATTAATCATACTGATGGTGTGAACCATGGAAGACTGAACTGAGCTGAGCTGACCAAAAGTATACAGTCTATGTATCAACTGAACATCTACAAAACAAGTTGCCATAGTTAACATATATGGTGGTATCTATGTTTTCTGGTTCAATGAGTGGCACACAAAATGTAAATAAAATTATGCTGGAATGCCAAACCTGGTTTGATTTAAACACTAGTATTACAGCTTCTGTATTCAGAATGCCTTTCACAAATCATGGCACATGCATCAAAAGCTAACCGTGCAAGTAATGCCTTCTGTTTTATGATTTCTCTGACATGGGTTTCCTTGTATTATTCTTAAACACATACAGTAATGTACTGTATCTCTGTGGAATTATTATTAAATCTACAGTGGCAATCCAAAGCAGAAGATATTTCCTTGCTTCTAAGTAAGCATCTGCAGATTGTATGTTTGCGCGCACGCGCGTGTGTGTGTGTGTGTGTGTGTGTGTGTGTGTGTGTGTGTGTGTGTGTGTGTGTGTGTGTGTGTGTGTGTGTCTGTGTGTGTGTCTGGAACACTAACATTATTCCACTGGCAGCAGAAAGTCTATCTGCCTGCAGTGCAGTTCCTGGCACTGACTGAAAGGACGTTTTGTACAGTTGCTGTTGTTTGTCTTTTCCTGGTTAGGGGTCGCCACAGTGTAACTCCGGTCTGCTAATGATTGGCAGTAGATTTTCACAAACGCCAAGGTGCCAGCTCGACGTCCAGCCTTCAACGAAGGCATGCCCATTTACGCATGTCTTTCGAACACCCACCCAACCACGGGGAGGACATGTGGACTCCACACAGAAGGCACTCCCCGCACTCCAGCCGAGAATCGAACGGGAAAACCTCTTGCTGTGAGGCAACAATGCTACTCCTGCACCACCGCAGATTAAAGTAACTTGATAAAATTATTAAGGGGTTGGGTGGTGGGGACTGAGTCAGTAATGTCCCAATGTTGTTGTGCAACAGGAAGACATTTAGAGTTAAATGACTATTAGTCATGTACTAGAAATTAATATGATTCATTTGGATGGTTTCTGCATTTGTGGCATTGGTGGTATCTTGTCTGGGATTCATATACCACAGGCTGTGATTTAGAGTGTGATATGCTCAGGACTGTTTTGTTTTGGTAATGAAGCCAAAGATGCATGCCCAAACACACTAGACTGAGTACATCACAGCATAAACTACAACCCCAATCATTCACTGACTATGACTAGGGTTCAATCACCAACTCCAGCACTGGAGGAGGCAATGGTAAAAGAGAGTACTGAAGAGGAAAAACTACAAGAAAATCTAGCCAAGCTAGATTTTCCATTGTGTGATTCATTAAAACCTCTTGTAGTAGAGGTAATATGGAATATATTCAAATGACCCCTTAAGGACATCTGGTGTTTCAGCTGTATGGCAGTTCTGAATGCCCATTACGTTTTAACTTTTTAAGTCTGTTATGGCCAAATTCAGGCCAATAAAGCCAAACCCCACTAGCTGTTGACATGCATGTTTCAGCCTTGTTGTGGCCTCATCATCACAGCAAATGTAGGCTGTTTGGCTAACCTTTGGAAACTCGGGGTTGTGGTACTCAGCTGATGAAGAGGCAAAGGATGTAAGCCACAGCAGAGATTACAGGAAATACTTGAAAACTAAAACCCCTTTCACTTAGAAAGTACTGAAGAAAAACTTGAGTACACTTAGTCACTGGAATAACTCAACTTTTATTTATATTTAAAGCTTTCATCCACCAGCTGAACTTCATGATGTCAATTTTCTATAGTGGCTTTACCTGTGGAAAACTAAATACATGCCTAATGAAAACAAATGATCATAAATCATTGTTGACTATCTCATGTATAGTAATAAGCCAAAACAGACAGTAAGTCATGATAGGCTAGCCTACTAGTATAAGCAAACCTGATATAAACAAGAGTCAGCTTACAGCCCTAGAGGGACAGGTCAGTCTTGAATATCAGACCCACTGAGATATATTCTGTTGGCTGGTTATACAAAAGTAAGTCACAACTTGGCTTAACCACAGTGGAACACAGTACAACTCAGGTAAACCGGGCTGAAAAAAAATGAACATAAAATCCAAAGGGTAAAAGGGTCAAGCAATCCTAACAGATAAGGGTACTATTTATTTATTTATTTATTTTACATTTGTTGACCGGGAAAGTCCGACTGGAGGGAGGTCCATTTACAGCGGAGTCCCGGGGAGAAAAGCTCCACTAATACAACTACATGTGGTGGTAATATACACAATACTAGATATTATTTATAATACAAGATATAAACAAAACAATATGAAGAAGTGATTTGTATAAAACTAATGAAAGGACTACATTGTATCAATACAATCATCAGAATATCACATATGATAGCATGATCAGACAAACTTTGCTGATGCAGGACTGAGCATGAGCACAGGAAGGCACTGTATGCCAGTTTTGAGGAGAAATTAGTACTGTAGTATAGAGATAGAAAGCAGGATATAGAGTGGGTCGGAAGTATTTGGGTAGAACAGGAAAGCATTTATGTGATGCAAGGACAGAGCCAGGAATGCAGGAGGTGTGATTTAAGTGATCTTTTGAACAGTGAGATAGATGGAGCTGAGGAGATATTCTGGGGGAGATTATTCCATGTCTTTGCTATGGTATGAGCAAATAGAGCTTTTCCTGCAGTGTTGTTGGCTTGAGTTATGTGCAGCAGGGTTTTGTTGGATGAGCGGAGTGGACGGTTTGCTGAGTATTGTTTAAGTAGTTGGTTCAAGGCTGGAGTCTTGTGGGGATTCTTTAGGATGTTGTAAGTGAGGACAAGTTGGTGGAAACTAATTAAATGAGGAAGTTCTAACCACTGTAATTCTTTTAGGGCAAGACAATGATGGCTACGAAAAGCAGAGTTATTGGCAAATTTTGCAATCTTATTGTAACATGATTCTAGTTTGTTCATGTCTGTTTTCTTAATGCAGGTTAGGATAGGAGATGCATACAGTAGTGTAGACAGAAGATGGGTTTGGGCTAGGGTGATTCGTGCTTGGTCTGTTAGGAAGTGTTTGTGTTTATACAGTGTTCCTAATTTTTTATGTACTTTCTTAATAGTTTGGGAGATGTGGACATCGAAGTGGAGGTCATTATCTATTTCAATGCCAAGGAGTTTTGTCTGATGGGAGGGGGAGATTGTGGTGCCATTTTTGGAAGTGATAGTGAAAAAGAGGGGTGTGGGTTTGTATTTGGTTCGGGAGAAAAGTAGTAGTTTTGTCTTGTTGGGGTTAAGGATCAGTTGGATATCAGTAATCCATTTTTCCGTGGCGTTGAAGGATTCCTGGGTAAGATTTTGAAGAGTGATAAGGGATGGGGCTGAGCAGATTAATGTGGAGTCATCTGCATATTGTATGAGTGATGCATGCAGTGTGGAGGTGTGTAGTTTATTAGTGAAAATAGTGAATAGTAATGGACCTAGTATTGAGCCTTGTGGAACGCCTATGGTGGATGATAGTAAGGGTGATAGGGTTCCTTGCCATTTGACTGATTGTTTCCTATCAGAGAGATAGTTTCTGAACCAAGCAGTTGTAGAGGGGGCAAAGGATAATGATGTTAGTGTGTCTAGTAGTAGGTTATGTGAGACCATGTCAAATGCCTTAGAGAGATCTAAGAATATGGCAGATACAAAGTTGTTGTTATTTCTGAGTTGGTTAACCTGGTTGGTGAAAGACAGAAGAGCAGTGGTTGTACTGTGGTTTGGGCGGAAGCCGTGCTGGGTTGAGGAGAGGAGATTATGTGAGGTTAAGAAATGCATCACTTGGGTATGAATACATTTTTCCAGAATTTTGGACAGGGGGGATAGGATAGCAATGGGGCGGTAGTTTGATAGCTCGTAGGAGTTACCACCTTTGTGTAGGGGGATAATATGTGATTCCTTCCATAGATGAGGGATATAAGCCTCTTTTATGGAGCGGTTAATCAGAATTGAGACAGGGTAGGCTAGAGATTCAGCTGCTAGTTTTAGGAAATTAGTGGTTAGGCCATCAGCTGCAAGAGTGGTAGGTTTTAATTTTGAGAGTAGCTTTTTGACTATGGAGGTTGGTATGGGAGAGAGGGTGAAAGGTGGTATATTACTATGGTCCTTAGTGGGGGTGGATATAGGGTTATTGCTAGATAGCTGAGTAGATAGTGATATAATAGAGTCTATGAAATGATGGTTAAATTGAGAGGCTAAGCTGTCAGTAGTGGAATTTGTGTTGGGAGCTGGGGTAGTAGTTTTGCCAGGTTTTAGAAGGGAGTTAATAGCATGCCAGAATTTTTGGGTTTTTTTAGAGTGTTTGTTTTGGAGATGAAGGAAGTAGCTTTGTTTGTCTAGCTTTGTTTGCCTTTTGGCTTGATTGCGAAGTTGTTGATAGTTCTGTCTATTTAAGCTAGTATTGTTCTTTTTCCAGATCTTCCAGGCATTATCTCTGGCTTGTAGTAAGCCTTTTGTGGTCCTAGTCAGCCAAGGAGCATAGTTTACCTTGGTTCTAAGTTTTCTAATGGGGGCTATTGTATTCAAAACATTCATAAAAGTAGTATTGAATAGTTTAACTGCCTGGTCTAGTTCCAGAGTATGTAATGGCTGCCAGTTACATTGTCGTAATAATGTATTGAGAGTTTGTGGATTTACCTTGTGCTCGTTTCTAGTTTCCTTATATAGTATGGGTTTGGTTATGTTTAATTTTTTACGAAGAAGGAAAGTGGGGTAGTGATCGCTGAGTGAGTCTGGAAGACAGCCCGTGAGATAATTTTGACTAGGGAAATTTACTAAAGTCCAATCAAGAGTTGATTGTTTCTTGGATTTTTTATCTACTCTGGTAGGTTCTTGAATTAGTTGAGAGAAACCAAATAAGTTAATATGGTTAGTGGGATTGCTAGAGTTGCAGGATTGCCAATCAAGATTTAGGTCTCCTAATAGTATGGTTTCTTGTGGTAGGTTAGTTGTAGCCCATTGTAACATTTCTTCTATTGTTGCTGAGTTATTTCCTGGAGGGATATAACTACAAAGGATGTTAATTCTCTTTTTGTTGTTTATTGATAGAACTGAGCCTAATGTTTCAGCATTTTGGAATTTGGGAAGTGGGGTTTGCAGAGGTTGGAGGTTGAGTGTGTTTTTAAATAGAATAGCAACTCCACCTCCCTTTTTAGTATTTCTGTCTAGTCTTAGGATGTTATAGCCTGATGGAATAATTTCTTTGTTCTGGATGGAGGGTTTTAGCCAGGTTTCAGTAATAGTTAGTAAATCTGGGGAGTGTTGGGCTATGAATGTATGTAGGTCATGCAGTTTGTTTGTTATGCTTCTTGAGTTTAGGTTTATAATAAGTAGGTCTGATGTTTGTTTGTGTGAGATGATGTTGTTGTATGGACCTGGGTTGGAGTGTATGTCTCCTGAGATTAGTAAACATTTCTTGTAGATTAGTTTGAGTTTTAAAGCATGTGCTAGGTCTATATGTGTTTTAGGTTGTGCTTGTTTTTTGATATTGTGAGTGGTAGGGGATTTATATATATATATAATAATGGGCTGTCTCTAAATAGTGTGGAGCAGATTGTGAAATATTTGTGTTTGTGTGTGAGTGGGTAAGAATGTGTTGTGTGGAATGCGTTGTTTAATGGTATGCTAGTGGGTGTGGATGTGGTGAATGTTAGTGTGCTGAGGGTAAGAATTAGAGCTAGTGGTATCAATTCCATTGTTAGTGTTGCTACTAGAGATATATAGATAGGAAGTAAGATGGGTAAGTTAATGGCTGGGTGTTGATCTTTAGTTTGGCTACTGGGTGGGGTGATTGTTTTGGGTGTGTCTGTGTTTAATTGGAGGGAGGTGGTGATTGGTGTGAAGAGTGGATTGGTTGTCAGTGTTAGCTATAAATGTAGATGCAGTGGGGGTGGGTGGGATTTGGGGGTAGGGTAGGGGAGCGGAGTGAGCCTGCAGGCGAACGGAGCGGGAAGAGCCGAGAGGTGAGGTGGCTCAGGAGAAACAATCAGGGAGCAGGACTGCAACTGCAGGTACAGCTACGCGAAGGGATTGTAACTTTTGTGGCTTCTGAACTAGTGGTGTGGTCAGGAACTATTGTAGTCCTATCAGATAAGGAAAACAAAAGCTGGGGGAAAGGGAAGTTGTTAAGTAGAAAAACTTCTGTTAGGGGCAGAGATGAATCCTAATTTGTAAGCCTTCAGGTGTAATATGAGTGGGTTTAGCAGGACTTTGTCTGGTAAGAAACTGCCACCTGGTGGCGAAGAGGGGGTGATTTCTAAATAATGAAACATAATGCACATTTACATGTAAACATCTTGGGTGATAGAAAGAAAACAAGCTTTGGATAATTAAATGTTGCAACTACAGAAACAATGCCTCTGACAATTCAGTGCTGCAACCTTTAGCAAATCCAGGGCAGCACAAATCTTTTAAAGATACTGGAGTAGAGTGCTAAGCCTACTTTGTTGTTATAGCATTGTTATTTGCTGTACAGTATAGTGGCTTGGGGCTCTGTTTCATAAAGGATAAGTGACCATTTTACAGCTTGCAGAATTGGAATTTCTGCAATCTTTCTGGCATCTGGTACATGTGTCATCATGAGGGGACCCATGACTTGCTGAATTTCTGCATTAGAGTAGGCCATCGTGTACAGGATGGTGGCAATTTCCACAAGCATGAGAGGATGTCAAGGATATGGGGTGAATTTCTGTTAGAATGAATAACAGTTTTGGTGGCAATTTCTCTCTTTTTATTGTGGCAGAAAGGGTAGAGGTTATATAATTAGTAATTTTATCATAAGATGCTTACACACACACACACACACACACACACACACACACACACACACACACACACACACACACACACACATACACACACAGCTATGAGTGAATTAGGAGGAGGATATAATCACCTACAGCATGTCTGTATGATGTACAAGGAAACGGGAGCCACCTTGCAAATACCCACAAATATGGAAGATTTGCAACCTCCCCAAAGAAGGCTCCCTATCTCAGAAATTAACTAGGGAACAATGCACCATTAGGCAACAACATTAATTGCTGTGCTGCAATCAGAAACTTTAAGGGCAAGAAAATCAGCTAACACCAAGCACCCCCCCCCCCCCAAAGCAAAAAAATGCTTCATAGCTCTGCATTACTGCTTATACTGCTTAATTTCATTATTCACTGTTTTGTATATCCATACTGATTGGGGTGTTTTTTCTTCACAAAATTCAATAAATATACAATAACTATCCCCATAACTGCTGATTATTTACAGTTTGCCTTTCCCCACAATACTGCCATTTTTCTCCTATTTTTGCTCTCTGTATTTAGAAGCCTATACCTCAAAAATGCTTCAACATTTCTTCATGCAATTTTAACAAAATGCATAAATAAAACATAAAAACATGGACTGGACTTGGCACCTACCCTCAAAGAAAAAGAAGAAGCTGCAGTAAAAATGTTAATAAAAAAGTACTGAATGGCATAATGACATTTCTCTGGGTCTCAGCATGTCTACAGAATGAAAAGAAACACATCTTTTTATTTTATTTATTTTACATTTGTTGACCGGGCTATGTCCATTTTCAGTAGAGGCCTGGGGAGATAAGCTCCAAGACATGAATAAAATACAAATACAAATAACACATTACAAGCAACAAAAAGCAAAACATTTGTAAGAAATAAAATAGCAAAAATAGTAAAAATATAATAAAAATAACCAAGCAATGGTAACGTGCAGTAAAGCATAGAGGTTAGCAGAGGGTGTGTAATGAGGACAAGAGTCATAAACAGTGCAAAAACAAAGGTACAGGGACTAAGTACAGGTAAAGACAGTAGTAGAGAAAGGAAGTTAGTTGTGAAGTGATTTTACAAGCATTTATTAGAAAAAAGGTATATAAGGAGAAGTGAAATGGTGCACAATAGGGAGACATGAGAGAAGTATAGTAAGAAGGAAGATGTAACAGTGGATTGTAAGCACAAGATAGGGAGACTTGAGAGAAGTATAGTAAGAAGGAGGATGTAACAGTGGATAGTAAGCACAGGATAAGGAGACATGAGAGAAGTATAGTAAGAAGGTAACAGTGGATAGTAAGCACAAAATAGGGAGACATGAGAGACGTATAGTAAGAAGGAAGATGTAACAGTGGATTGTAAGCACAAGATAGGGAGACATGAGAGAAGTATAGTAAGAAGGAAGATGTAACAGTGGGTAGTAAGCACAAGATAGGGAGACATGAGAGAAGTATAGTAAGAAGGAAGATGTAACAGTGCATAGTAAGCACAAGATAGGGAGACATGAGAGAAGTACAGTAAGAAGGAAGATGTAACAGTGGATAGTAAGTACAAGATAGGGAGACATGAGAGAAGTATAGTAAGAAGGAAGATGTAACAGTGGATAGTAAGTACAAGATAGGGAGACATGAGAGAAGTATAGTAAGAAGGAAGATGTAACAGTGGATAGTAAGCACAGGATAGGGAGACATGAGAGAAGTATAGTAAGAAGGAAGAAGTAACAGTGGATAGTAAGCACAACATAGGCAAGGTCAAGTATAAAGAGATAGATGGCTAGTCTGGTTTGGTACAGGGACACAGCCAGTATGATTTGAGGTTAAGTTTAAGTCTGTTTTTGAAGAGTGATAAGGAAGTAAGTGAGGAGAGGTCATTAGGGAGAAGATTCCGGGATTTACCTACAGTATAAGAGAAGAGAGATACCCAGCCCTGTTATTAGATTTAGAGGTGTGTACAAGAAGTTTGTGTGAGGAGCGTAGAGACTTCAGGTTTTTATAGGGGGTAATGAGGCTAGATAAACTAGGAGTATTAGAAGGTTTGTAAAGAATGTTGTGGGCAATGGTTAGTTGGCGAAACTTAATCAGCTGTTGTAGTTGTAACCATCCTAGCTGATTTAGATTCATACAATGGTGTGTTCTAAATGGGTTTCCTGTTGCAAATCTTGCAATGTTATTATAGGATGATTCCAATTTGCTGAAGATAGTCTTGGATAGATTACTAAAAATAGGAGAAGCGTAAAGGAGTGTTGAGATCAAATGAGTGTGAGCTATAGTAGTTTTGGCAGTAGGAGAAAGGAAGGGTTTAATCCTATAGACAGTGCCAATTTTTTTGTTGACAGTCTTCATAACATTGTTAATATGGATGTCGAAGTTCAGATTATTGTCGATGGTGACACCAAAGAAGTTTGGTGGTAGAGTCTGAAGATATTATGGTACCACTGGTGGATGTCACAGAGAAATGAAGAGGAGAGGACTTTTGAGTAGGAGTGAAGAGGAGGAGTTTGGTTTTCTTAGGGTTCAGAAGAAGGCAACGCTGAGTGAACCATTGTTCTACTATGTTGGATACCTTCTGAGTGAGAGAGTGAAGGTCTTGGGAGGATGTAGCTGAGCATAGTAGTGTGGAGTCGTCAGCATATTGTATGCAAGTAGCTTGGGGGATAGCTAGATGAAGGTCATTTATAAATATGGAGAAGAGGAGAGGTCCAAGTATGGACCCCTTTGGGACATCTAAGGTAATGGGTAGATGGGTGGATAGAGTGTTATGCCATAGTACTGTCATTTGTCAAGGTAGGATTGGAACCATTTTATGGAAAGTGGGTCTAATGACAGAGATTTTAGTATGTTTATGAGAATCTGGTGGTTTACCATGTCAAATGCTTTAGGCAAGTCGATAAATAGAGCAGAAGAAAGATTATTTAGGTTTTGTTGATTGTTGATATAATCAGTAAAGAAAAGGAGGGCAGTGGTAGTGCTGTGTGAGGGTCTGAAACCATGCTGACAGTTAGAAAGTAAATTGTTTTCAATTAAGTGGTGGAGTAATTGCCTGTGGATACATTTCTCCATAATCTTAGCTAATGGAGAGAGTAGGGCAATAGGGCGATAGTTTGATAGCTCAATGGAGTGTCCTCCTTTATGCAGGGGGATAACATGGGAGACTTTCCATAAGGTGGGGATGTGACCTTCACTTATAGTTCTATTTATCAATATGGAAAAGGGGTAGGCAATAGCATTGGAGGATAACTGTAGAAATTCAGAAGGCAGTTGGTCTGCTGAAGGAGACCATGGTTTCAGTTTATTCAAAAGGTTTTGAATAAGTTTGGTTGGGACTGGTTGGAACTGAAAAGGAGGGGGTGGGGTTGAGGTGTAAGAAGGTAGTGTGAAGGTATTAGGTGATTGTTGACTAGCTAGTGTTTAGATAACATCTGAAAGAAGGTATTGAAGGTATTAGCTGTATGGATAGGGTTTTTCTGGTCTGTATTTTGGGGGTTAGGTAGAGTGAATTGACCTGGGTGGTCAACTGCTTAATGCTAGCCCAGAATTTTTGTGGGTTGTTGTGATTAGGTTGTTGAAATTGTAAGTAGTATTTTTTTCATCAGAAAGTATGGCCTTCTTAGTGTCATTTCTAAGTTGTCTAAAGGTTTGTTGATCAATAGGGTTTTTAGTCATTCTCCATTTGGCCCAATATTTATTTCTGAGTTGAATTTTATGCTTGGTTTCATTGGATAGCCATGGGGCAGAGTTGCCCTTAGTTCTAATAGATCTGGTTGGAGCGTGGTGATTGAGAATGGAAAGGAAGGTAGTATTAAAGAAATTAATGGCTTCATCTAAAGGGAGGTGTTTTAAGGGAACCCAATTGCATGCTCTTAGTTCCATTTGAAATAAATCAGGGTTACGTTTCTTTTTGGATCTAATACTTCCGATAGAGGTTAGAATGGGAGTGTTGGTTTTATGCCTGATGAAGTAGGTAAGTGAGTGGTCACTTATATCATCAGGGAGGGTTCCAGAATTATAGTAGTGAGTATGACTGTTTATAAAAATCCAGTCTAGTATGCTAGCTTTCTTGTTAGCTTTATTTATTCTGGTGGGTGAGGTAATGGTTTGAGAAAAAACATGTAGGTTAATGTGGGAGGTAGGAAGGCTGGTACAATAGGAATTCCCATCCAAATTTATATTGCCTAGGATTATGGTTTCTTGAGGCAGGTGTTGGGATAGCCAGCAAAGGATATTTTCCATGGTGGCTATGTTATTTCCAGGGGGCAGATAGATACAGATAATGTAGATTGATTTGGCATTGTTAAGTTAAGTTTAGAGATGAGAATCTCAGCATGGGAATCTAGAGGTAGATTACAGTTGTATGTGGTTAATTGTAATCCAGATTTGAATAAAATAGCAACCCCTTCACCTTTCTTATCTTTTATGGTCTGATACCCAATCAACATTACTATGTTTGATAGCTTGTATTTATTTGACTTTAATGACAGCTGTGATCTACACATTTTATTTATATGATTATAATGTCAATTTACAAAGCTATCTGGGCCTAAATTCCACCCTAACTTCAAACTACTCTCTCTCTCTCTCTCTCTCTCTCTCTCTCTCTCTGTCTCCCTCTCTCTTTCTCTCACTCACTCTACTGCATCAAAATATTCTCAGTTAATTTTTCAGAACAAGAATCCTTGCCAATTCCATTTTCATTTTGTTATGCACAGAAAATTTTCTTTTGTGGAAAATAGACAACAGAATCTTAAATATGGCAAGCCTCTCAAAGCATGTAAAATATGCATATTTTGTTGTAACATTTAAAAATGAGAGAAAATATTACATTTCCAATAAAATAGTGTTATTTTGTGGCTTTATTTCATAACAGCATTTGAATAATATGATTCAGATATATAATGCATGCGGAAACCTTAAAATGAAAAATATACATTTTTTAAATGAATGGCAAAACATGGTGGCAACTAACAATAAAGAACCATTTCTCTGTAATTTTAGGAAGTAGTACAACAAATTTCTAAAAATAATATATAATGACCTCAGGCACAAAATGCACTTAGCTAATGGTTTCAGCTTTAATGACACAGACAATTTTGTAATGCAGTTTACTGTATGGGTCTAAACTTAAGGAGGGAGGCGAGGAGACACAAGTCCAGTAACACACACAAAAAAAAAAAAAAACCTTCTGTATTCAGGAGAAATAAATAGGATTTCTACTTCTGCCTAGAGTACAATAATGGCCTTAAATATCCATCAATGAGTTAAATATGCATCATAGTTTCATTGCAACACCAACAATAGTATAATAGACTGTAGCAGTAAATGCACATGGCCTCTGGAGGACTACTGGCCAGATTTAATAAAGCTACCCATAAGTATACACTAAGTGTACATGATGTGCATTCAAGAACATTCTTATCACATTTTTTTCGCTTTCTAGTCACTCAGAAAGATTACACTAAGTGTACATGTAGTCTACATTTTGTGGTAACCTTTATGAATCCCGGTCAATATTTAAAGCTGCAAGAATATCAGTAGGAAAACTAAAATTAGGAGGAAGAAACTGTGAGTTATGTCTGTGCTGTGTGTACACAAAGTGTAGGTGTTATTAAATCCCGGGGTATCTTTGTTCACTTTTGAGATCTCGTTATCAAAATTTTAAGCAATTACAATAAGGATGCAAGCTGCAGACTACATTTAAGACTGCAAATATAAACCCAGAGCTAACTGTGCAGTGTACCTCTGAATTTGACCCCATGAAGGCATGGCATGTTATAAATGAAAAAAAAGTATACACATATTTTTTTCTAGAGAATTTTAGAGGATTTGTATTATGATGAATAAAGAAGTATTTTAGGCCATGAATGTATCCACTGTACAAAGCAGAAGTTCACTAGAGCAAATAAAATTAAAGCAGAGTGTAATGTAAACTTTCTCACTGCAAAGTCACACAAATTAAAGTCACTAGAGTGAAGCCAGTTTTATCGTTCCTTGAATGATATTGTATGATAAAACATCCAGGAATAACAGTGATTTCAGATACAAAACAAAGTTACGACTTCAATTCAATCCTCAATACTTGTAACACAGCACACTTTTGAATTTGACTTTGCAGCTTTAGCTACTTGAAAAATATTGTATTATATCCAAGGTGTGATACAACTGAAAGAAATATACTTTTTTCCTTGTGACATATAGAGGATGTTTACAACTGATGTAACAATAACTCAGTAAATAAGTATTTCAGAATACTGAGTGCTCCGAGTAGATGTTGACCAGAGCATCCACAATGAAACAGAGTATAATGCAAAATGTTATATTATGGCAGCAAAGGCACATGACATAATGGCTCTATGGTATGTCTTTGAAATGCTATACCCCTCTGAAATTTCATTACAAAATTTTCATGGAGTAATAACAGGGTATTCTAATGTTGGTTCTTCCAGTGCAGCAAACCTCTGGATCTGACTGCACAGCTGTAGCAACTTGAAAACAAGGCATTATAGCCGCAGAATGTTTCAATTGAAAAGTATATCTTTTTTCTAGATATCTATCTATCTAGCTATTTATCTATCTATTAATTCAGACACAACGAGAACATAGTACACATATATTCCATCCACTGGTTTTACTCTGTCTTTTTTGTAGAGGTCAAACAGACCACAGGTAGAAACAAGTGTAGTACCAGACTACAACAACAAAAGTCCTCTGGAATGCCAAATGTCCACTTGTCAGGTCCACAAAGGCAGTTCGCAATAAAAAATCCAGAGGCTTCTAATAAGTTACTTACGTAGAAAACATACACATACTCTTCCAGTTGAATTTGCCCTTTTTCAATAGGTATACTACCTTTGACATTGTGAGAATCACATGAATATAATGGCCACATT
The DNA here is from genome assembly GCF_019279795.1 of Protopterus annectens. Classification (NCBI taxonomy): domain Eukaryota; kingdom Metazoa; phylum Chordata; order Ceratodontiformes; family Protopteridae; genus Protopterus; species Protopterus annectens. The sequence continues at coordinate 1,783,338,178 of NC_056733.1, read as the reverse complement.
ATTCTTTTATAAATACTCTTGCCCAACACAACATATCAATACTCATTCAGAAATAATCCTGTAACTTCTACTTACTTAGGTTTATAGGTTCATAGATAAGTACAAGGCTAAGTGACTTTGTGGGCTATTTTAAGCCTAGCCAATTACCCCATGTGATAATCAAACCCTGAAACTTGTGTTTGTAAGGTTAACACCTTAACCATTATGCCAACTTAGCAGTGGCGGCTGGTGACTTCAAATCACAGGGGGGCTGCAGGAGACAGCTGAATGGGTGGGGTCAACCAGAAAGGGGAGGAGCTATGCACAAAACCACAAAAAACTAACTTTAATTAAATACGCTGCCCTGGGTGGCAAACCATCATTATGAAAGTCCAATCAAGACAAAAATAAGTGTAGAAGAATAAAAATATTTCAATGCATTGGCTGCATGACAGCTTACTTAATATCTAGATGGAAACAAAAGGTTGTGAGGCATGAAAAAATAAATTAATTTTTAAATACATTACTGGAATGCCAGTCAAAATCAAGTATAAGAAAAACCAGAAGCACTCAACTCAAACCACTTCTCCTTGCACTGCAGTTCTAATTATAATATATTCAGCTTTATTAAAGTACCAAGTAACATGCTGAAAGTAGAAATCTATGTGATGCCTCCACTTGTAAAAATGTTTCTTATCCAAAAAAGACCTGCTGCCTGACAACTTGTTTCGTGGGGAAAACATGATAAAAGTAAAAAATGAAAAGCAAACAAGAAACAAGCTCAAGATACATTGCTTAAAGGATTACTGTACAGGTTATGGACCACACATGATTGGCATTCTGTTTAGTTTACGGGTAAAGTCTGTAGAGATGACTGGAAGTCTCCAACAAATGTAATGAGCTTTTTAAAATAATGGAATCCTGTCCTTTAATACCCAAGGCTTATACATTATCTAGTCAAGTATTCTCTGCATGGCAACAACAGAAAGGCTTTCAATGTTGGCAATTCTTTAACAGTATGCTTATTAAAGCTTACTTGCATCTTACGATCTCAGACAAGCTTACCTTACGGTCATTAAAGCATTGCTACTTAAACACAGAGCAACAGGCACTTTGAGTAATAAGCATAAATCTGAGTAATAAGCCTAAATCAACAGTACAAAAATATGACAGAAACCAGACCATTCTGCAAAATCAAGGACAGATGAAAAGCCACTGTAGTACTTATGCAGTGTGTCCTCCCCATCCAAGGTAGATACAACTACTCCTTGCCTTGCTTGGACACATCCAGAGTCACTACATGGGGGAGTAGGGTGCAACAAGCATGTCACAATTTGAAATCTCTCTGGCTGACTGTGATGGCCCTGACACATTTGTCATACCTCTCAACCTCAAGAGCAAGAAATCTGGACAAAGCCATACACAGAAGTGGGACAAAGGCCCAAAAATAAGGACAATTTTTAAATATTGCTCTAATAAACTTAGAAAGATAATAGAATAGGTCTTGCATTAGTATGAATTTTCTGAAGGGTATAAAATCTGAAACTCAAATGTCTGTCATTTTCTAACTTCAGTCTTTTGTGATTTGTCATTAACTTGCCAAAAAACACAACTTTATGAAAAATGGACCAAAAATGTGATGCAAAAATATAAAATAGACACACAATACAGCTGCTACCTGTCAAATAAGGGACACTTTAATATTAGTACTGCTACCTTGAGCAGCTGACAAAATAAAAGAATCTACATGCATTTCAAGTAATCTATAACTTTGATTATTACAGTTATTTCTTAATTGTAAACCCTCCATGTTTTCTTCCAAAATTGCTATTTTGCGGAGGGATTATTAGGGGGAAGAGCAACATTTTGAGCCAAAAATTGGGGACAGTTGAGAGGTTGGCTATGCCTAATTCTATAAAGCAATTTATTTGCATGTACCTCTCAACCTGTTAATGCAGTAAATCTGAACAAGGCCAAATATATTGGGGGCACATATAAACAGTACTAAAAATTGCTCTTGTATAAATTGAGACAGTTGATAGAACAGCTCTTACTTTAACATGCATTTTTCTGAAGGCTATGAAGTCTGAAACTTATTATTTAGTGACTTAATTCTTAAATGATTTGCCAGAAAACTACAAATTTTATGAAGAACTAACCAAAAATAAGAAGCAAAAATCTATTCATTCTTTGCAAATCTGGACAGTTGGGAGGTATAGTTCAGCTGGGCCTGTCTGAGTTTGCTGCCCTTCCCCCCTGACAAAATAATGGTTGAATGGAGCCTCTGCAGCCATTCCAATGAACCATTACTTGGCTATTTCACTCCATTTACCATAAACACTAATGTGCATACTGCTTTACTTCTATGATGAGTTGGGCTTCATTTGAAAGTTTTATTTTGTATTTTACAGCACAAACACTAAGTCATCTGTTAAACAAAGCAATGCAGTCTCACAATGAAAACTTAGCATTAAAACTTCTCTGCCCTTGAAACTCACATTCATTGAAACAGCATTGAAACCCACTTTCAAAAAAAATACATTTTGCCAGTGGCAGATAAAGATTAATTTTGGGCTGTTTTCAAATCATAGGCCCCTTGCATATGAAACATACATGTGCTCTTTGATACACCTTCCTCATTGTACTAAAATTATATTCCTTGTACAATACAGTACACTTGTTAGAGGGTGTTTTAAATTTGTTTTGAACATTTTTCCAGTAAGCAATGAAACAAACCATATGCACCCATAATGGCAAAACTGACCAGTTGAGAACATTTATCATAAAAGTCTACTCAGACTTCCACAGTCCACCATTATTAGTAAATATACACAATTCTACAGTCCACCATTATTAGTAAATATGCACAATTCCACAGTCCACCATTATTAGTAAATATGCACAATTCTACAGTCCACCATTATCAGTAAATATGCACAATTCTACAGTCCACCTTTATCAGTAAATATGCACAATTCTACAGTCCATTATCAGTAAATATGCACAATCTCTGAAGTAAGTCATCTAAATAATTCCACATTAAAGGAATCTGTAACTAATGAAGTGGTTGCTGCTAGCAATCACCTTTATATTTCATGGTTTCATCGAAAAATAAAGTGTCTGTTGCCCCTCAGGAATAAATTGCCTATATTACATTAAAAAATGATAAGCTAGTAATAATATTGCAAGAGGAAATGGATGGCAAACTGATAACAGACTCATAGTTAGTATCTTCACCAAGGAGAACATTCTCAGTACGGCAGCATCCACCCCTTGTGGGAGTAGAACCCACAGCCTTCTGCATCAAAAGCAAGTACACAACCTGTTGTGCTATAGTATTAACTAGGCAAAGCAGTAGCACTAAACTTCTATTCCCCTACAGCTCTCAGCTCCTTGTAAAATCTACTCAATACTCAACTGCATCTCAACTTCGCAGCTCAAGAAAACTGGAAAAAGCCAAAATGTATTGGGGGGGGGGGTCAAAAGCCCAAAAACCAGGGACACATTAAACATTGCTTGTATAATCTTGGAAGGTTGCTAGAATAAAATGCTGTGTTGCCACCATACATTTTACTGCCAAGGTCCCTGAACAAAAAACAGTCAGAGTAACATACCACTACGCCACATCAGCTGCTTTGTAAAAGAGGGGAAGACTGAAACTTAAATGGCTATCATTTAGTGAATTCAGACCTCACCATAGCTGTCAACCTCTTAGTACAAAACACCTGGACAAACCCAGTAATGAGGGAATACAGCCCTCAAACATATTCAGTGAATTCAGTTCTTGCCATAGCTGTCAACCTTAGCACAAAAACCTGGACGAAGCCAATAATGGGGGAATACAGCCCCAAAAATAGAGACAAATTTAAAATATTCATCTTATAAACTTAGAAAATTGCTAGAAAAAAAGGTTGTGCTGCTATGTATTCTGAAGAACATGAAGTTTGAAATTCAAATGCCGGTCAATTTTACTGCGGACAGAACAAAAACAATTTTCAGCAGAGACGCAGGGATTAATTCTGCAGACACGTCTTTGTAAAATGGCAGGGCACCAGAGCAAATCCACACAAACACAGGGAGGAGATGCAGACTCCACACAGAAGCCACCCCAACCAAAAATCAAACCAGAAAACCTATAGCTGTGAGGCAACAATAGTACCACTGCACCATCAAATATGCAAGGAATTAAACATTCAGAAACCTGAAGTCTGAAATTCAAATGCCTGTCAATTTTACTGCGGACAGAACAAAAACAATTTTCAGCAGAGACGCAGGGATTAATACTGCAGACATGTCTTTGTAAAATGGCAGGGCACCAGAGCAAATCCACACAAACACAGGGAGGAGATGCAGACTCCACACAGAAGCCACCCCAACCAAGAATCAAACCAGAAAACCTATAGCTGTGAGGCAACAATAGTACCACTGCACCATCAAATATGCAAGGAATTAAACATTCAGAAACCTGAAGTCTGAAATTCAAATGCCTGTCAGTTTTACTGCGGACAGAACAAAAACAATTTTCAGCAGAGACGCAGGGATTAATACTGCAGACACGTCTTTGTAAAATGGCAGGGCACCAGAGCAAATCCACACAAACACAGGGAGGAGGTGCAGACTCCACACAGAAGCCACCCCAACCAAGAATCAAACCAGAAAACCTATAGCTGTGAGGCAACAATAGTACCACTGCACCATCAAATATGCAAGGAATTAAACATTCAGAAACCTGAAGTCTGAAATTCAAATGCCTGTCAATTTTCCTGCGGACAGAACAAAAACAATTTTCAGCAGAGACGCAGGGATTAATACTGCAGACACGTCTTTGTAAAATGGCAGGGCACCAGAGCAAATCCACACAAACACAGGGAGGAGATGCAGACTCCACACAGAAGCCACCCCAACCAAGAATCAAACCAGAAAACCTATAGCTGTGAGGCAACAATAGTACCACTGCACCATCAAATATGCAAGGAATTAAACATTCAGAAACCTGAAGTCTGAAATTCAAATGCCTGTCAATTTTATTTAACATTTGTTAATCAGGACAGTCTGACTTGGAACAAAAAAAAAATTTTCAGCAGAGGCCCAGGAAGAAATAATGCAGACATGTCTTTGTAACATGGGAGGACACAAAAGCAAACCCACACAAACACAGGGAGAAGATACGGACCCCACAAAGAAGGAACCCCAGCCAAGAATCAAACCTGAGAACCTGCAGCTGTGAGGCAACAATGCTACTACTACACCATCAAATATCAAGCATTGCAACATTTACAAACCACAGATATTATAAGGAACAGATCAGATCGAATATGAGGCAAAAATCTGCAATTTTTTTACAAATGGTGGTGGGTAGGGAACTCAAGTCTTTAACATGTGCATACAGGGTACAGGGTTCAAGCCTGAGGTATTCCCTACCACACCACCATGAGCACCTGGGGTATTTTCACACACACACACACACACACACACACAGTATAAGCATTGTAAACTAAAAAGCACCATACTAGTATAAGCATTGTAAATCTAAAAAGCACCATACCAGTATAAGCATTGTAAATCTAAAAAGCACCATACACACTCAATATAAACATAAAAAAGCACCATACACAGTATAAGCATTGTAAAACTAGCACCATACACAGTATAAGCATTGTAAAACTAGCACCATACACACTCAATATAAACATAAAAAAGCACCATACACACTCAATATAAACATAAAAAAGCACCATACACTTACCTGTCTGTTCTCCATAGTATATCCAGCCCGTGCAAATACTTCAATGACCCGCGAGATCCCACGCAAAGCTCCTTCCCGACGAGACTGTCCTGACTGCTCCTTCCCGACGATCCTGACTGCTGCTGTTGCAGTCCGGACCCAACATATAATCCCAGCGTGTCTGTGCACTTTAAAAGTGCACAGACGTCTCCTTGTGTCCTCCTATGGGGACTGCCCGACTGCCTGGAGCATGCTCGTAGACCGACAGTAGTCGGGACTACTGCGCATGCGCGAAAGTCCGCAAAATTTAAAAAAAGCTTTTCTTTCTATTTTTATTTTGAGGGGGCTGCAGTCTGGCAGTCCGATAGCACGGGCCGCCCCTGCAACTTAGTCAGCCCTAAATATCAGTACTTGCTTCCATTTCAGATAAATATATCCCAAAACAGAGCAGTACCAGTACCAAGCCCTGGGGGACTCTGCTAGTGACTGGCCTCTATGTAGAAATGACCTCATCTATTTTGACCTTTTAGGTCCTATCAGTGAGCCAGCTGGCTATCCAGCAGGTGATAAAATGGTTGATACCTAAATCAGTGAACTTTTCTATAATGCTTGGGTGGGATATTGTGTCAAAAGTCCACCATATTTAATAGGCATGCACTTCCTTTAACAAAGCCAAACTGTGATGGGTCATGTATTTGCAGGTTACCCATGTCCTCATTTATCTTATCCATGATAATTCTTTCCATGGCCTTACATATGAGACTGGTAAGACTTATGGGCCTGTAGTTACTGGGATCAGTGATCGGACCTCCTTGTGCAGGGGGGTGACTGTAGCCATATTTCATTCCTTGGGCACAAAACCTGACTGAAGATTCCCATTGAAAGGTGAGGTCAAGTTTCATGCTATTTACTAAACATCCTGGTATGTTACCAGGGCCCATCAATGCAATGTTTTTGGCCTTGGAAAGAGCATTGATGACCTGTTCTCTAGTAATGATTGAGGGGATTGTGTTATGTAGTATTTCATTTGGTATGTCAGGGGGAGTGGGAGGAGAAATGTGAGCTGAATCTGTCAGCCAAAAGGTTAGCAATGGCCTCCAGTTTGGTGTAGGGGATGCCATTTACAATAAGTTCTGCACATTGTTGAGTAATTCCTCTGAGGTCATGGACATAGCTGTAGAAAGCTTTGTGGTTGTTCTTTGCCTGAGAAGTTATTTTTTATTCAAAGTTAGCATCTGAAGTAGTAATTAACCCTCTTAGCTGCCTGCTTAAATTGGTCCGGGGAATTTTAGTATGTATGGCTTTGTTTCTTCTACATTTGACAAATATTTTTTTTCTTTTCTTGTATAACCAACTAAAATTGTGATTCCACCAGGGTGGCTTGTCTTTTGAGTTTGTCTTATTCTTAATACAAATGGGCACAGTTCACTCTATACAGCTATCAATATGGCTGTACAGTGATCTTGTAAATAACTCAGTGTATGCTAAGGTGTTTACAGGATTTGGGGGTACTTGGAATATAGCCAAGGTGTTGCTTAGGAGAGACAGATTAGCCTTGGAATAGTTGGTTTTGATGGATCCTCAGATTTAATTTTTATTTCAAGCAATACTGCCTTATGGTTATATCTGACAAGTGAAAATATTACATTGGGTGAGGAACATTGGTCCCCCCATGTTTGTGAGTACAAGGTCAGGGTTGTTTGCACCCTTGTAGGAGAATGGACCAAATGTTCCAGGATGTTGGTATTAACAAAGTTTAGGAATTGCTGGGCTTGTGCAGTAGAAGTGGTGTAGGGTTCCTAGTCTATAGAGGGGTAGTTGAGATCCCCATAAATATCATACTGAGTTGAATAGTGAGGGACTCTAGTACATTGAAATAGGTAGTATGGGTTTCCTGTGACATGGAGGGGGACCTGCAGGGTACAAAGATATGGTACAGTACCTTGTTTATGGTGAGTTGCACATGTATGAGTTCCAGTGGGTTATACACTTTAATTAGTCTGGATGTGAGGTTGTAACTAGTCTGGATGTGAGGTTGTTTTTAATAAAAACTGAGACTCCTCCACCTTTAGTTCCCTCCTGTGCAGTAGCTGGTCTAAAGGTGTGAAAGGCATTATAACCTTCCACTGCGGGGGTATTCATAGTGACTTTTAACCGTCTCCATTACTAAGCAGATGTCTACAGTCTCCAAGAAGAGGAAGGCTTGCAGGGAGTGGGATTTCTTGTTAAGACTTCTAGCATTGAGCAGTACCACCTTCAGATATTCCTTTATAGGTTCAGTTAAATTGGTAGGTTTATCAGTTTGGCATTTTTTAGAAAAGGCACTATGGGTGTGTGATAAAGATCTTTGCCAATATCTGAAAGTTTATAGGGGAAAAATGCAGACCACCCCTGGCAAAACAGCATGGTCTGTTAACCATATCCTCCCAAGCCATCAAATATTGTACCCCCTGGATTTATACCAGAAGCTAAGCAAATTGTTAAAATCAATTAATTTCTGTTGGTAATATGGCATCATCCCCGGAGACAGAAGTATGCTTCTAAGTGCTAGGCTCATACCTGCTGAGAGACATAATCAGTGCGCTTTATCATGTCATATAGTCAAGGGAGGTACATCTCAGGTCATTAACACCCACATAGACTATGACAAAGTCATACTGGTAAGCGTGGTTCAATGACCTGAGTGCCTGAAGGATCCTAGCTCCAGAAAGGCAGCAAACCATGACTCTTTCGTTACTCAGTTTGATGAGGGGGACATCGGTGGTCCTTACTACAGAATCACCAATGACTGGGAAATTTGGCTGTGTGCAGGTTTCCCTTAAGCTGGGCTTAGCAGTGGAGCATTTGATACAGTGTTACTATGTGTAGCTGTGGGTGGTGTTTTAAAAGAGTGTCTGTGTGATGGCTGAGGAAGCTTTCTTTGATTGTATTGTGCAGGATGTCTTAGTGTTTTCGGAAGGTCATCTCTAAGTGCCTCAGCATAAGTACTTTTATGTGTATGGTCTTTACCTTGTGGAGTGGGCGTTGTGCAAGTATCACTGACAACCTCTATAGGATTAGTTTTGGTTAAATGAGAGAGTTTTGCCTCTAGCGGTAAAGTGTATTTACATATCTTGCGTACAGTATCTGTTTTATTAAGAATAAGTGGTTTGTGAGTGCACATGAGACAGTTGCTACAATGCCTCAAAATACCCACCTCAACCAGACTGATCACAAACAGAGAGAATCAGGAGATGCATATCCATGGCTAATGATCTACTAGGGAAGACTGAGGAAAACTTAAATATTGAGCAAGTCAGTAAGACAAGGAACTTGATGTACAATGCTCAGCTAGGAGCAAACTAGATGCTTTAGTAGTTACAAACAAAATCTGTCTAGATAGTAACACCACAATAGTGTAGGTCCTTAGCTAGTATAAAATGTTTCTATGTAAGTTTGGCATTATTCTGATGAAGGTTCTGTATTGTAGATGGAAGTTCTTAATGTTTTTTTTTTTTATATTAAATCATGTTTTAAATCATTTATGGACCCTTGTGGCATTTTTATTTTCAAGTGTACAAACCTTCTTAATGTAAAATAACTGGCTTGGAGCTCAAGTTCTTAAAGCAGAACTAAGACACTTTTAGAATAACAGAAACAAATGCTTTCAACCAGCAATTCATAGCTCAGATGGATGTAGGCTATCCTCTTCTGCCACAACAGTACAGACCACAAACCTTCCTAATGTGAAATAAATGGTTTGGAGCCCAAATGTTCAAATCAAAACAAAGACACTTAGAATAACAAGCACAATAAGCATTCACCAGCAAGTCCAAGCTCAGAAGAGCAGAGGCTACCCTCCTCACCCACAGGAGACCACAAACCTTCTTAATGTAAAATAACTGGCCTGTAGCCCAATATCTTAAACCAAAACTGAGACACATTTTAGAATAACAGACACAATAAGCCTTCAACCAGCAATTCCTAAATCAGAATAGTGTGTACTACCTCTCCTGCCACAAGAGTATAGACCACAACCATTCTTTATGTAAGATAAGTAGTTTGATGTCCAAGTGCTTAGATCAAAACCAATTTGCTCAGGATAACAGTTAAAATTTGATCAGGCTGCAACAAGCAGCAATAAAAGCAGCAAATTAAATGCAACTGAACACCTTAAGAACATGCAGCAAAAAGCTAAACAACGTAATAAAGCAGGAAGAAGCACAGATACAGTAAAAGCAGTTGAATAAAGTGCAGTTTTTTAATAAGTGGGAATAGAAGAAACAGAAGATAATTCAAGCCTAAAAGACTGATGGGGGGGTCTTCCCAGCTGATCTCTCAGTGCTGAGTAGAATGAGCTGATGAGATGGAAATGAGAGGAGTGTCCAAAATCAGATTTATAATTAGGGTGAGCAATTCAAAAGTCATCAAGTTTAAAAGCACAACAGCAGTAGGGCAGGTGGATGGGAACATTTCTCAGCTCCTCCCACTAATTAGCTGGATGTTATTCACAGTCTGTAAATAATTTTTTGTGACTTTTTTAACTAACCCTAGCCAAGACCTCTTAAAACTCCAAAAGAACAAAAACATTAAAACAAAATGCAATATAAGAAAAAGATAAAAAAATAGAAGTGACCAAATCATAACTGAATAACTTCAATCCAAAATCAAATATAGACAGAGATCAGCAATAGCCAGGCAGAGAACGGTAAGTCAAGCAAGCACTATGGCTAAATTATTGTTAGCTGACTATTTAAACTGAGCATCAAAGAAATCAACCATACACTAAAAATATAGGGAAAAAGCAATCTATAAAATATGAAAAAAATACAAATGAATATGTATACATTGTAGATGAACATATAACAAGCAGAATCCATCAAAATTAAAAGTATAAAAATGCATGAGAAAACTGAAGACCAGAGCAAACATGAAATGGCATAACCATTTATAAAACAATTTGTTGACCAGCTTTTTTTAAGCAGAAGAATGTATTTACTTGAACAAGTAGAATTATTAAGTTCATGTGGATTATAGGCATTAAGGCAAATATGCCATCCTAGTTCTGCCTTTTCGAGAATGGCATCATAATTTACTATTAACAAAACCATTCAAAGTGTGAAAAGTGAAAAAAAGAATGACCTGGGGATTCAATGCTGTACTTTCCAAGAGGATTTTTTGCTAGTCTATTTCTAATTTATTCTTTTAATCCATGAAAATGTTATTGAACAAATCCTAATAAAATATTACGTTACAAAACTCTTGTGTTTAGCAATCTGCTTGAACACAAACACTCTAACCATAGTTCAGTTTCATGACATGACCATAACTTTATGCTGGAGTTGATAAGCATTTAATTGTTCACATTGTTCAACTTAAGTCAAATCATTAAAATATTTTCAAAAGAATATTGAAATAGTAAATACTCTGCTTTGGCACCTGATAGAGTTAATCTATGAATTACATGTACATTTTGAGACTGAATACAATCCTAGTTGTGTAATGTCAGCTCCATCTATCCAAGATGTGTTTATATAAACCCATCTACTTTGCTGAAATAGTTAGAATGGAGGCATTGTATTATCACTCATTGTGATCATATATATGCAGCTTATCCAGCAAGTGTTATATTCTTGCATTATTGACACTGGGTGGAACTCAGCCATTAATCTGTTAATAAACTTTATAAACTTATCTTACCAGTTATCAATTACATTTTTCCAGTGTTTAAACAGAAAGCTTATAAATTAAGAGCAGACCAGTCTAATCCATTTAAAATATGCACAGGTTCTGGGAGTTTTAATCTGAGTTCAAATAACAAAAATCTGGGAGGTCAATGTTTGGAATGGAGTGGGGTTACTAGTTTCCTAATGACATGCATCCTAAATGATTAATGATTAAACATAAAAGTGTTATAATCAGGCATGAACAAATTATGTGAAGAAAGTCTGCCTCTGGAAGATTACAATGCCAACACTTGTCAGGTGTTTTCAGTGCTCTCCTGTATAGCCTGGAGAGAAAGTGATGCCATGGTATAATAGTTTGAACTTTGTGAATTGGTGAAAAGTGGAAATAGTGGGGTAGCTATTTGGTTTTATATAAAAAATTGGATTTGGAGCTTTTCTCCCCAGGCCTCCACTGAAAATGGGCTCACTTTTGGCCCAGTGAACCTCCCAGTAAACAAATGCAAATAAATACAAATAAATAAATAAGAAAGAAAGAAAGAAAGAATGAAAACACTGCATTTGTATAGGGGATTATCACCCCTGATTTCTCCCAGTTATTTCTAATCTCTGTGATCACGTCAGTCTGTGGTAAGTTCAGCAATTTATAAAAATGACAAATGTTTTTTGTCACCCTTAAGTATGGACACTGATTTTATTTTTTTTAAGTTGTCGTTTTCTTTTGGCTTTTCCTGGTTAGGGGTCGCCACAGTGGAACTCTGGTCTGCTAATGATTGGCAATCGATTTTTTATGGTACCTTGGTGCCAGACCAACGCCCAACCTTCAACTAAGGCACGCCCATTCACGCATGTCTTTCAAATGCCACTCAACCATGGGGAGGACATGCAGACTCCACACAGAAGGCACTCCAGCCAAGAATCGAACCAGAGAACCTCTTGCTGTGAGGCGACAACGCTACTGCTGCAAAGTAATCTTAAATATTATTAAGCTTCCACCCAATGATGTATACCATACTTAAAAATTCTATGTTGCAGTTGCAGACATTGCCATCATTGTAGCTTTGTAATTCTGAATTTAGCATGTAGGGTAGTGAAGTCCATGATCTCATGATGATCTAGCTAGATATCAAAAATTTTTCAAAAAAAGTAAATCCTGCTTTCGTCTAATTACTCCATATTAAGAATATCTCTCAATGACAAAGTCTTTAAAGTTTCAAAGTCTTGCCCATGGAATATCTCTCTTGATGTTTGTTTTTTTTTCCACTTGAAAGCTTCATTTATCACTCATCTTTATATCTTTACTATTTAAATTTTTATAATTTTTTGTATAAGTTTGGTATAATCTCTATATGTGGAGCTTTTCTCCCTGGGCGTCTGTAGAAAATGGGTCTTATCCCAGTCTATCCTTCCCGTTAAACAAATGTAAAAATAAATAAAATAAATAAATATTTCCCATCCTCCTGAATCCCAAATGCTGTTTGCACCTAAGCATGACCTAGTATGTTGCATGCACGCCATAACAGCAATTTCTATCCTTAGCCAAATGGGTCTTAGTTGTATCCTGGATCTAATAAACTGACATTATTGCATTTCAGAAGGTTGGGTAAACCTACCCTACCCAATACTTTAAGCTAGAAAAGCTTTTTAATAATGATTTGGGGGTTGACTCTTTTCCACAAAAGAGTAGATATAAAACATTGAAATTTACTTATGTATTTGGATTTATAAAGGTAGGATATATGTCTCATAACAAATAGCTGACAGAATGAATGTTTTGATCATTTGCACCTTGGCTAAGAAAGGAAGAAAATACATTTTCCTGCAAATTTTTGCTGCTAAAGGGCATTATTAACAACTTATAGTTGGCTCCCAATATTGTAGAGGTTAAAAAGGTTAACTTTGTCCCCAAGTAGGTATATTCTGTTAAAACATTATGCTGATCTTTGTTTACATCAGAGTATAAAATATTTTGGCCTGTTGAGATAATGCAAAGTGTATAGTTTTCTGAATGTTGACTTCCAAACCTGTAACTGGCTCTTTGAAGAAAAAAATAATTTTGTAATAGCTTAATTGTGGTTGGGTAATCCACACCACACAATCATCTTCAAGCCAGGTCGAGACAGGACAAGCCATTAAATTAATGTTTACCTGAAATTGTTTTTAATTTGGTATGTAAACAATGAATATATATATATATATATATATATATATATATATATATATATATATATATATATATATATATACCTCTTTAGCTAGTATAAAAAGTAGCGGAAAGAATGGTCAGCCCTGCCTCATGCCCTTTTTTTCAGATGCACACCATCTGAAGATATTCCATTAATAAAACTTAAGGTGTGGGACTGTTATAAAACAATTTACATTGAGAGATAAATGAGTTTGGAAAGAGTAGATGATCTAAAACCCTCCAGATAAAGCTCCATGAGACAGAGTCGAATGCTTTTTGGAAGTGTACAAGAATTGCTGCAGCAAGGGAAATGTATTGCCAAGCATGTTTATGAAATGAATAATTGTTCGTTATTACTCTGTCCATGACAAATGGATAGATGCTAGGCTATCAATATTGGCAAGTCTATTAGTCACAATTTCTGTGAACATTTTCGTTTCTAATTGTAATTGAGAAATGGGTCTGTAATTGAGTCATGTTCTTGTGTGGTTTGGGAAGCATTAACAGTTTTGCTGCCAGACATTCCTGAGGGAATTTATTATTTAAAACATGTTAATCACAGGAATTCTTCAGAGGTGTCATAAGGAGATATCTGTAGTCTGAATGTTGTAATTAAATTAAAAGGTGCTTCAACAAAGTATTAGTTTAAGGGTGTGCACACTTATGCAACCAGCTTATTGTACATTTTTTATTTTTTATATTTTTCCTCTAATAGAGTTGATTTTCAATTGAATTATACAGGTTATAGGTCACATTAAAGGTGGGAAAAAGTTCTGAAATGATTTATTGTGGTCTCATTTTTTATATCACAAAAACCTGGCATTTTATCAGGGGTGTGTACACTTTTTATATCCACTGCACATTGGTGTAGACTTATCAGGCAATTCAGTCTCTTCGTCATATTAAATAACTATATTATTGTACCATAAATGTACCATACAACACCACTATACTTGGAGATTTTAACATTAGTGCAGCTCCAGGTGCACTGTATCCTGTAAACAAAATATTAAGTCTCCACAACTTAAAACAGAGAAACAGCCAAACAGGTATAATCCAACAAGATGAACTAAGCAGCCCAATAACCTTAACACGGTCCTTCAGTGCCAAGAAAAAATCCCTCCTGCTGCATATTCACACACAAACCTATTGGTAATCCAAAAAATATAAATTTTTTACCCATTTAAAACTCTAGACTCGTCACCTATATTCATCCTCATCAATCCAAACATATATTTTTTAACTGCTTTCTTGATAAAGTTTCAGACCTGCAAGATGCAGTCTAGGAGGGTGGAAGGGCAAAAATGCCCCCTGAAGCAGCCCAGATTTAAAAATTCTTCTGGCAGCTAGGGATAAGGCATAGAAAACTTCTCTGGAATACAAAAATACGGGAATCTGATCGCTTAACCACACCATTTCTTACAGCATAAGAAAAGAATCAAGACAAGCAGGACAGCAACCGATTTTGTAAAGTTAACTTTCATAAGAAATAGATATGAAGTACAGACCATTAATCCAAAATACTTCTGGGTGAAAAAAGGGAACTTCAGTAAGTCCTAGTGAATCCCTAGAATTTTTCTTTACACGGTCAATAAAGAAAACCAAAATGACATTAACAACTACAGGCTCTTCCAAATAAAAACCTTAAAACACATCAACAAGTTCCCTCCTTACTAGTCCCATACACTTCTTAACAACTCACCTCAGCCCCATCAATCTCCTCTTCCCAAGCTTTACACATTGGCAGCTTATAATCAAGCATTGTACTTTACACAAAATTCTGAAAAACAAGTTAAAAAGCCCTACTGATCCTAAGTGAGGAAAAACAATGCGTCTTTCCGGAAGTTGCATCCAGACTTCCTTAATTTGCTCACATTGCAAAACCCCTCTCACACACATAAACTTGTCAAGTACTTCCTTGGTTTTCATATAAGGTTCAAACATAGAGTTGCAATATCGCTTACTAAGAAGCCATATGCCAAGGAGTTCAAGGATTTCAGACCAATAGACAACCTTTGCTTACTTACATTTTTTTTTTGGAAAATTATCTAGCCCTAACACACATTAAGAAATATGGGCTACTATGGGATACCAAACATAGCTTTTGTAACTCCTTTAGCACTATGACTTCCCTATACACTGCCACCAATACACATCTTCAGTAATATGGATAAATTTAAATTAACAAAGAAACCCAGACAGTCGACCATAACCTACTTCTTCAAAAGTTAAGTAATCTCATCTTTGCTACCCAAAAAAATAGTATGGTTCCAAAGTTACCTTCATGACATATCATACCAGGTCTACTCAAAGAATATTTTCTCATGGCAAGGTTCAGTTCTTGGTCCAATGGTTTTATCACATTTCAATAATGATCTTACCAATGATGTCCACAACATGAATATAATAATGAATGCTGATGAACTCCTCACACTTGAAGCTAGTGATAAGCTTGCACAGCACCAGCTGAAACTACAAGACAGCTCATTTAAGAGTTACAACTGAACCTAAATCAGCAGGCTGCTTACAAACACCTTAAAATCTAGCGTCTTGATCTTTACAACTTCTGAAGATATTCCCAAGGACACAAACATTGTTGCTCCAGGCACAAACGAAGCAACCTTCCAACTATGATTGAACAAAATCCTTGGCCTCACCTATGACTCCTTACTATCCTTCCCTAAGCACAGGTATTATTATAAACAAAGCACTCTCTTGGATAAAATTGTGCTATAAAACATCTCATGCACTTATGATGGGGATCTTACAGGCATCAGCATTCAGGGTACTCCACCAGTTCCTGGATGCCATGTCAGCACATGCCGGTGAGCATGTATATTTCCCCAACACCCATGAGGCGCTGCCCAGCAATATGCAACTGTTCCATCAAATAGCAGAATACCCTGAGGTAGTGGGTGCTATAGACTGCAAGCACATATGCATCAAAGAACCACCCGGTGAGTGGGGTAGGGTCTACATCAACCGTAAGGGCTTCCCCTCCATCAACTGCCAGATTGTGTGCGATGCCCAGGGCATAATAATGAATGTGTGTGCTGGCTGCCCTGGAAGCTATCACGATTCCCACACATGGCATCTGACGCAGCTGTACCAGAGATTTGCCAATGGGGACATCCCTCACGGTCACCTAGTGGGGATGTTGGATACGCATTGGAGCCGTGGCTGATGACACCCATCAGAAATGCACACACACCCAAACAAGAATTCCATAATGAGGCAACGCACAGACCAGGATTATAATAGAGCATGTGTTTGGGATGCTCAAGTCATGGTTCCAGTGCCTGGACACATCCGGTGGAGGCTTGCAGTATTCACCAGCTACAAGTACCCAAATTGTCATCGTATGTGCCATGCTACACAATATGATCCTGCGGAAACAGCTTCAGCAGGAACAGCATGAGGCAGGGCCACACAGCCCCCCATCATTGCCAAGGCATGCACAGGCACAGAGTGACTCAGAGGAGGAACAACCTGAGCCTGCCCCTGTAGGCAGAAGGAGGCATGCTCAGTATACCCTGGCCTTGGCAAAGAGGCAACGCATAGCACATACACTGACAGAGGAGGGACCCAGGAAATAGCACCTCTCTCTGACTCTCTCATACAGTAAAAGGGAAGCCAAACATGACACTACCTGTGCTCAACCATGTGTAGGGAGTGTACTATGTGCATCCAACATAGGCAGCCCTGCAGCAGCACCCTCAATACTGGGACACGCATAAGGTAAGTGACTCACATATGCTAGTCAGGGAGGTTCACATACCCAACAAAAGTCACAGCCAGCATGACAGGTGTAGACAAACACAAAGAAAGGCTGTGCTATGGCCTCTGAATGATGCCTATGGGTAACCCCTACACCCGGCCTACACAGACAGACTACAGCTGGTCGGGCAGTGGGATGTTAGTACTGAAGGGTAGAAAGTCAGAAACTAATATGTAGGTCAGTCAATGCTAAGACATGTAGTACACTGATATGCCTCTAGTCAGCATGATAGGTTAGAATACAGAATAAAATGGAGTACCTAACATACCAGTACATTAATATCACCAGTACATTAATATCATCACACAAAAAACCTCTCCAGTGGCAGTATTTTGGACTGGATTCTAGTCTCACATCCTCAATACTTCTCTGACAGGGGTACTCTTCCAGATCCTCTTAGTGACCATCTTCCCATCTTTACATACCGACTCCATTTATCATTACATCGTTCCCACAACTATATTACCGTACGTAACCAAAAAAACTTTAACACAACATCCTTCAATAACTCCCTAAAAGCTATAAACTGGAACTGTTTAAAAACATTACCTCTCGACAACGCAGTTGCTCACTTTAACACCTTATTCCTAAAAATTCTAGACCACCATGCTCCCATAAGGACAAAGAGAATAAAAACTAAAACAGCCGCTTGGCTTACTAAAAACACACTAACTATTATGAGGCAAAGAGATAAAGCCTGGGCTCTTTACCTAAAAAATAGGTCCCCCCTCACCCTTCTTGAATACAAAACACTTTGAAATAAAGTAAAAATCTCATCATTTCCAACCGACAAAACTTTTTTTCCACACTACAAAACAACAACAAAACTAACCCTCAGAAATTCTGGAAAGGTATCTCCACTCTACTTAACCCCGGCAAACTAGACACCCCCCCCCCGACCCAAATGCTACTGACACTGACTTAGCAACCCAATTTAACACTTTTTTCATTGACTCTATCTCTAAACTTACTTCTTCTTTCTCTAATACCACCACAATCTCCACATCACCTCCTCCCTCCTCTACCATTACTCTTCCCTGTTCTTCCACCACTCCTTCACTCTCCCCCACTAACTCATAATCCTTCACCCCTTCTTCTACTATCACTCACCCCTCTCCATCTCCTTCCCCTACTTCCCACACTTCCCAGTGTCCTCCCTTCTCATTAAAACCAATTCCCACTTTTACTATAAAAAAAACTCCTCCAGAAATTGAAGCCATGCTCCAGATGATATCCCTGCTTATTTTCTCAGTCTAGCCGCTGAAGCAGTCACCTACCCCATTAGCATTCTAATTAACCGTTCAATCCAGGAATGCATAGTACCCAAAATTTGGAAAAAGGCCTTCATTATACCATTACATAAAGGAGTCAACAATAATAATGTTACCAACTTCCGTCCCATTGCTATCCTGTCTCCTATCTCTAAACTCTTAGAAAAATGCATACAACTACAACTTCTTCAACACCTCTTAGATAATCAGCTTCTAACACCCACACAACATGGATTCTGGCCAAATCACAGTACTATGACTGCCCTTCTCTCCTTCCTTGAAACTACTAATAAAGCCCGGGATTCTGGCCTTATTGTTTCCACCCTACTGCTAGACCTTTCTAAAGCCTTCGATACTATCTCTCATAGCCTGCTTTTAACTAAACTCTCTAAACTTAACCTATCCCCTTCTTCCTTGAATTGGTTCTCCAGCTACTTATCTAACCGATATCAAGCAGTAAAATGGAAAAAGGCCACCTCCTCATTTCTTAATACCCCAACCGGAGTCCCCCAAGGATCCATATTAGGTCCTCTTCTTTTTAATATATTTATAAATGATTTCCAGAACTCTGTTCCTTTCTCAAATGTCATCCAATATGCAGATGATTCAACTATCATCTGCTCTGCCACATCTACCCCTGTACTCCTAAAACTTACTCAAGAAGCTTTTTCAACCACTGAGCAATGGATGAAAAGAAACCACCTTGTATTAAATGCCTCTAAAACCAAACTAATGGTATTTACTCCCTCTAAAACTACCTCATTCAACTTTAATTCCTTCACTATCACTAGCCAAAACAATATACCTCTGGAACTAGTATCAGAGACCAAATTACTTGGGGTCCAAATTGACAACCAGCTTAAATTCCATTCCCACTTACAACTAAACATCAAAAAGACCCATCAAAAACTAGGCATGCTCTACCGACAAAATCACTACCTTACCCCTGCCACTAAAGTAACTCTCTCTACTTCCTTTCTTATCCCCTCCCTTCTCTATGGAACTCCTCTTCTCACTAACCTACAATCCTCTCTTAAATCTCAACTTTCCTCCTGCTACAACAAAATTGCCAAATTTGCTACCAGCCAAAAGTCATCCTCCCATCACTGCCCTTCTCTCCAAAAACTAAAATGGCTAGAACTACCAAATCAATTCATCTATACACAACTAACTCTTGCACATATGCTCATTTTTAAGCCCACCCTCTGTCCTTCACTCTCTTCTACCTTTAAGATGTACCTTCTTGATCGAGTACTAAGGTCCAATAATCAAAATCTAATAGAAGTGCACAAACCATCCCATCCACCAGGCAAAAATCTTCTATCTTATGGTTTAGCACATCTCAGGAACTCCCTACCACCTTCCATTCGTACTACTTCTAACCATTACTCTTTTAAAAAATCTCTTCACTCACACCTAATATCCCAATGGGAATGCTCCTGCTCTCTCCCCACATAACAAATGATATCAAACTCCTGTTCCATTCATTCTATGGAAAACAAACCCCTTTTTCACCTCATTCAATGCCTTAGATTCCTTCTTTCTCTCTTTCTCTCTTCTCTCTCGATCTTATTCTCATCTAAAACTTTCTCCTTCTATTCATCTCTCCATATACTTTTATTCCAGTACTTGTATGTTAGTTGTAAATAATGCATCAGACTGCTGCTACTTATATGCGATTTGTAAACAATGAGTCAGACTGTAACTATGAAATGTATGTTCCTAAGAAGAAATGCTTTTCAGCTGTACAATGCAATGTTCCATTGCCAGTCAGTTTTAACTCCAACCTCATCACTAGTGTGTATTACTTGCAATGTTTGTTGTATTAATTGTAAAGGTCTTGTTCAAAACTGCAACCTTTGTATAAATATAATCTTTAAACTATTGTAACCTAGAGTGCTATTGGAGCTTTTCTCCCCAGGACTCCATTGAAAACAGGTTCAAATGGCCCAATGGACTATCCTGGTAAACCAACTGCAAATAAATAAAAAATAAAATAAATAAATGTGTAGAAGTTTCAGGTGTGCCCCCCATCCGTAGAAATGTAATAACAGTCAGGTGTGTGTCCCCAATCCTGTGTAGAAATGTAGTAACATTCAGGTGTGCCCCCCCCAATCCTGTGTAGAAATGTGGTAAAAATCAGGTGTGCCACCCCAATCCTGTGTAGAAATATAGCAACAGTCAGGTGTGCCCCCCCCCAATCCTGTGGAGAAATGTAGAAACAGTCAGGTGTGCTCCCCGCCAATCCTGTGAAGAAATGTAGAAATAGTCAGGTCTGCCCCCCCACCAATCCCGTGTAGAAATGTAGAAACAGTCAGGTGTGCTCCCAGCAACCCTACCGATTTTTGTAGTAATGGTGTGATGTCCTCCCCAATCCTGTGTAGAAATGTAGAAATAGTCAGGTGTGCCCCCCAATCCTGTGTAGGAATGTGGAAACAGTCAGGTGTGCCTCCCCAACCCTACATATGTATGTAGTAATGGTCTGGTGTGCCCCCCCAATCCGATGTACACACGTCGCAACAGTCAGGTGTGCCCCCCCACAACCCTATGTAGAAATGAAGGAACATGTATGTGTAGGTATAATACTAGTGGAGCACAGATGCACAGAGGTGGCCAAGGTAGCAGGATAGGTTGTAGCATCTGTACAATATGCAGGTATGTGTGTGTTAGGTTGGTGTGTGTTTCATACTGTATGAGAGTGGTTGGTATGTATGCATGTTGAGGTAAGACCTGGTGGCCATTGCCCACTAACGCTGATGTCAGGGACAAGTCCTCACAACTGCAGTGCCAAACACAATACCCACCAGTATAACACAAGCTAGCAGTAAGCCATTGCAAATGTATGGTGGTAATATGTGTCACCATCTGAAAGACTGACATGGCATGGTTGTCGGGCTAGATATACAAGCAGTATACAGGGGAAAGTACCCCAGACATACAGTATATATTGTGTCACTGTGAAATGGATACACCCTTGGAATAGTACAAACAGGTATGCATCACATTATCTGGTCCTGTAGTAGGGGAGACCGGTGTTGTCTGCCCAAACACTAGCAGATCACAAAGGAGGTAGGACTGATGTAGTGGGAAATAGCTGATGCACCTGCACATGCAAGCATAACTGGAATGCCCAATGCATATCTGTGTGTCAGATGCAACTAGTGCCCATAGCACACATGCCCCCAGCTCACACAAACACCATCCACAAGTACCTCCTTGGTTGTACCTCTGCTGTGGGGAATGGGTACAATATGACCCCAGTTGTATGTGGCAATAGTGAAAGAATGCAGCATACAGTGCAGGTGTCCCATGCAGGTGTGTCGTCAGCTATAAGTAGCACCCTGCCAACATCCACACTACTGATCAGAACTGAAAGAAAGTATTGGCATGAACACCTAGCACACCTACCCTGTCACCCTAGGGGGATATACTGTATGGCAGCCTGAGACTGTAGGACAGGCAGAATGCAATGGTCTGCCACATCTGGCCCACATCAACAGTCGATGGCCCACAGGCCTCTGTCAGGGGCCTGTGTGTCACACGTACTGCCAATGGACGATATGGCGTGGACACCCAATTAACAACACACTCCACATACACCATATGCAAGGCCATGTGGAAAAACCACAGTGACATGTCCACCATGTCCCACTGCATGAACTGTCAGCCAACACCAGCACACAGCCATGATGGGGTGATAACCATACGGGAAGTATCAGAGAATGTATGCATAATGTAAGGAAGAGGAGAGGATAACTGAGGGTGGGAGCGTGGCCAACATGGAATGTGCAAGGTCCGACACAAAGCTGTGTGCACACACTATCCCTGGCTGTAAATACATATATGGGTGCCTACATACCTGCCCATACACCACAATAGTGGTAATGTCCTGACTCATGGCCGCTGCCTCTGGGTAACCTGTGCGAATCTGTACAGCTGCGAGGTACTGCCATAGCAATATAAGTTTATACTGTCATGTTGCTGGATGTACATGTATGGGAACCCCTGCCAGCACTGTACCAAGGTACTAAACCGGATACACAGACCCAGCAGCAAGTGTCTGCAGCACCCCCTCCAGGATGGCATAACCTACAATGAATATGTAGGCATCTGCCTACAATACCGCACACAGCTGCAGTCACCCTTGTCCCCCAAGACATCACTGTGAGCAGGAATGTCCACCTGACAGTACATGAGGATAGAAAACATCACAGTGTGTAACAGTACACATGTATGAATATCTCTGCTAACAGCAGTACCAAGTAGCTGAAGCAGCACAGACACAATCACCTACAGTGCACACTATCCCCTGCACAGTTTGTCCCCATATTGCCAAATGATTGACGGATACCCTACAGAAACAGTGTGCTACCTGTAGGTGTACAACACAAAGGTCTGCACTGGAGTACAAACTACCTGGAATCGATCTGCACATGCAGTATAGAAGGGCATACTGGGCATGTTCACACACTTAGAGAAATGAAGGCAATGTCAGACAACAACGTACCGAAAGGTCAAACTAAACATGCTCACACAATTACACACATGAAGCCCATGTCTGCAAACAACAGTGGACCAGACATATTTGGCAGTTGCAGATGTTAGTGCAGACACTCCTCAGTATGCACCACTCATGCTTTGCACACACAATGGATAGGAATACAGACATACATACAAGGACAACACACTTTAATAAGCCAAAAGTAGATGTACATAGATGTGTGGAAGAGAGTGACTGTGACAAGAAGCCATCAGGCCTGCCCTACCCAGCACACAACCAAATGGCTACAACCACATGAGGTTCAGATGTCACTCACTGTAGATACTAGCCAACGGTATCTGTCAGCAGTACCAACTATGTGGTGCAAGTGCTAGCTGTGCAACATGACTGTACAAGGGAGTAGGCATCTAGCAGCTGTATACACATACCTGTGGAATATAGTCCTGCATGTGCCTGCATGTGGTGTGCCAACCACTAGATGAATGGATTATGGCCCATGCACACACACTAGGCTCACCATAGCTCTACTATGACAAGCCTGCTGAGGTCATCCACTGTGAAATACACCTTTGGGAAGGTTGTAGCCCAGTAATCTCTGTGGCGCATCCTATGACTGCTTATTGCTGTAGTGTGATAAAATAGTTAGGTAGGAGTTCTAATGCCAGACCTGGCAACTGTGTGTGTGTGTGTGTGTGTGTGTGTGTGTGTGTGTGTGTGTGTGTGTGTGTGTGTGTGTGTGTGTGTATCTGTCTGCCTATGTCTGTGTAGAGAGCAATACTTTTTAGGCTAATCACACTCCATACAATTCAAATGCCCTACTTTGGCAAGGCTGCTGATGTCATCCACCTTGAAATACACCTTTATGAAGGTAGTAGCCCAGTAATCTCCATAGTGCATCCTATAACTGCATACTGCTGTAGTGTGATAAAATAGTTAGGAAGGAGTTCTAATCCCAGACTTGGCAACTGTGTGTGTGTGTGTGTGTGTGTGTGTGTGTGTGTGTGTGTGTGTGTGTGTGTGTGTGTGTGTGTGTGTGCGTGCGTGTGTGTGTGTGTGTGTGTGTGTGCGTGTGTGTGTGTGTGCGTGTGCGTGTGTGTGTGTGTGTGTGCGTGTGTGTGTGTGTGTGTGTGTGTGTGTGTGTGTGTGTGTGTGCCTGTCTCTGTGTAGAGAGCAATGCTTTTTAGGCTAGTCACACTCCCTACAATTCAAATGCCCTACTTTGGCAAGGCTGCTGATGTCATCCACCTTGAAATACACCTCTGGGAAGGTAGTAGCCCAGTAATCTCCATGGCGTGTCCTATAACTGCATACTGCTGTGGTGTGATAAAATAGGTAGGAGTTCTAATCCCAGACTTGGCAACTGTGTGTGTGTGTGTGTGTGTGTGTGTGTGTGTGTGTGTGTGTGTGTGTCTTTGTAGAGAGAAATGCTTTTTAGGCTAAACACACTCCCTACAATTCAAATGCACTACGTTGGCAAGGCTGCTGATGTCATCCACCTTGAAATACACCTTTAGGAAAATAGCCCAGTAATCTCTGTGGCACATCCTATAACTGCGCACTGCTGTAATGTGATAAAATAGTTAGGTGAGTTCTAATCCCAGACTTTGCAACTGTGTGTGTGTGTGTGTGTGTGTGTGTGTGTGTGTGTGTGTGTGTGTGTGTGTCTGTGCGTCTGTCTGTGGCTGTGTAGAGAGCAATACTTTTTAGGCTAGCCACACTCCCTACAATTCAAATGCCCTACTTTGCCAAGGCTGCTGATGTCATCCACCTTGAAATACACCTTTGGGAAGGTAGTAGCCCAGTAATCTCCATGGCATGTCATATAACTGCATACTGTTGTAGTGTGATAAAATAGGTAGGAGTTCTAATCCCAGACTTGGCAACTGTGTGTGTGTGTGTGTGTGTGTGTGTGTGTGTGTGTGTGTGTGTGTGTGTGTGTCTGTCTCTGTCTGTGTAGAGAGCAATGCTTTTTAGGCTTGTTACACTCCCTACAATTGAAATGCCCTACTTTGGCAAGGCTGCTGATGTCATCCACCTTGAAATACACGTTTACGAAGGTAGTATCCCAGTAATCTCTGTGGTGCATCCTATAACTGTGTACTGCTGTAGTGTGATAAAATAGTTAGGTAGGAGTTCTAATCCCAGACATGACAGGTGTGTGTGTGTGTTTGTAATTCATATCCTGTGTGGAGGTGGTTGTGAGTGTGTAACAGCTGGAATCAATGGGGAGGGGATTTTGCATATTTCTTATATGGTGGCCCTACTATACATCACGATGTCCACCGTGCAGGGATAATAGATGTGCAATATCTGATAGGCTGGGTTGCATATCCATTCCCCTACATTTGACGTCAAAGCCAGTCGAACAAAGTGAGTGACCCTAGTGTTACCCAGATATCACTGTCAACCCATGTTTCATACACATACACACTTGTCTAGGCAACAGCTGCTATGTTGGTAGTAGCCTGCATATTGCTCACTGATAATAAACATGGTGTGATTGCAGTGGGCTACACTAGGCATGGCACCCCCACCACCAATCCAATAGGCACATACATGCCAGCAGGACACCTTCCCCATGTTCCTCACTGGGCACTTGCAACACCTGTGGTGCCTTCAAATGTGACCCACAAAGGACATACCATGCCTGACTACACTCCCTGTATGGACAGATGCCACTGACACAAGGGAATACCAGTATCACGCTATCAACGTTGGTGCTGGATCAACCTGCCATCCATTAACAGTTCCCACCACATGAGGCCAGGACTGGCACATCTGATGATAACAATCTGTGTACACAACATGGGCCAGACACCCCAGGTACAGTTCCACATGTCACTGTACATGCATGTGGGAGGTGTGCACATCCCAGACACCGTCCACTAAGGAACACATGCATGGCAAACAATGCACAGCATTGGCCACATGCAACAATCACCCAGGTGACTGGATGGTGAATACAATACCCACCTGTGTGGTCAGATCCAGGCACTACACCTAGCCTTGCATAGCCATCTGGCACAGTCGACTATGACACACCCATGCAGCAATGCACCCATGCATGTCAGTACTGGCACCCTGTGGCTGTGTGTGTTGTATGATGTGTCTGACCACATTCACACTCACTACAACCACCATTGGCATAGTGAAGCATGCTGTCTGATGTCAGACACCTCCACATATCCTTTGCTCATATATCCTCCATATGACCCCTGTGGTGCATGTGATAGCTGCACAATAATGTGTTATGGCAATCTCACTAGTGATGATTTGTATTTCTGGCCCTGCCAAGTGTGTCAATGTGTATGCGTCCCTGTGAGAGTGTGGCTGTGCTGACACTGGCACCTGTTCATGTGGACTGGCATGTGTACTACACCTACCATATAGGTACCATATCCCTGTTGCCAGTGTCACTCACCATCACATATACATTTTGAGGGCTCCTCAACATGTAACCTATGTGGCGCATCCAATAACTGCACAGACATATGACAGCACTACACAGTCATCAGGGGTTTGATACCCTGTACTGGTAGGTGTGTGACATGAACATGCTTATGTTTTACTCTCCCACCCCTCCCTGACTCTTCTTTGCTTCTATCTGCCTCTCTCACTCCCTCTCTGGTGGATGTGAGGACTTACACTTG
This sequence comes from Protopterus annectens, assembly GCF_019279795.1. Classification (NCBI taxonomy): domain Eukaryota; kingdom Metazoa; phylum Chordata; order Ceratodontiformes; family Protopteridae; genus Protopterus; species Protopterus annectens. The sequence goes on along the minus strand of NC_056733.1, from coordinate 1,783,311,426 downwards.
CTGTTCTTGGGCAGCAGCATGTGTATTTTAAGTGTTGCTCATGATCAGCTGATGGCCTCTGCATGAATTGCAGCCCTCCTATAGCTGACTGCATGTGGAACAGCTGTGGTAACATTCCCATAGCCAATTACATGGAAACACATTCCAGTATCTAGGAACATCATGTTGGTGTTGGGCCTTTACCTTCACTGTCAGGCTTGGTCCACGTGTCTTGCACTAAGGGGTTCAGTGTATACCTCTGGACTGTCCAGAGTATGTCAGACTGTCCATTTATATTGGCCAATATCTCTGCCAGAGTCCACAGGAGCATTACGTGTTAGCAGTGGTACTGTCCTATGATGTCCTTAGGATGTCTGTCAGTAGCCAATGGCGCACATGCTAAAAGCAGATGTGATCACCCACACACACCATGTGTAAGCTGCCTTAAGGTATCTGGATGTACTTTACTGTACAATCCACCTTGGGTAAATGCAGGCCTACTGCCTCCTGCCATACAGACTGTTCTGTTTGTCAGTTAACTTGTGATGGTGCCAGTTATGCATTGTCAGTACTGGCACCCTGTGTCTGTGTGTGTTGTATGATGCGTATGACCACATTCACACTCACTACAACCACTATTGGCATAGTGAAGCATGCTGTCTGATGTCAAACTCCTCCGCATACCCTTTGTCCATATATCCTCCGTATGACCCCTGTGGTGCATGTGATAACTGCACAATAATGTGTTATGGCAATCTCACTAGTGATGATTTGTATTTCTGGCCCTGCCAAGTGTGTCAATGTGTGTGTGTGTCCCTGAGAGAGTGTGGCTGTGCTGACACTGGCATCTGTTCATGTGGACTGGCATGTGTACTACACCTACCATACAGCTACCATATTCATGTTGCCAATGTCTCTCACCATCACATATACGTTTTGAGGGCTCCTCAACATGTAACCTATGTGGCGCATCCAATAACTGCATAGACATGTGATAACACTACATAGTCATCAGGGGTTTGATACCCTGTACTGGTAGGTGTGTGACACGAACATGCTTATGTTTTACTCTCCCACCCCTCCCTGACTCTTCTTTGCCTCTGTCTGCCTCTCTCAATCCCTCTCTGGTGGATGTGAGGACTTAGACCTGCTGTGCTTGGGCAGCAGAATGTGTATTTTAAGTGTTACTGATGATCAGCTGATGGCTTCTGCATGAATTGCAGCCCTCCTATAGCTGACTGCATGTGGAACCGCTGTGGTAACATTCCCATAGCCAATTGCATGGAAACACATTCCAGTATCTAGGAACATCATGTTGGTGTTGGGCCTTTACCTTCACTGTCAGGCTTGGTCCACATGTCTTGCACTAAGGGGTTCAGTGTATACCTCTGGACTGTCCAGAGTGTGTCAAACTGTCCACATATATTGGCCAATATCTCTGCTGTAGTCCACAGGAGCATTACATGCTAGCAGTGGTACTGTTCTATGATGTCCTTAGGATGTCTGTCAGTAGCCAATGGTGCACATGCTAAAAGCAGATGTGATTACCCACACACACACACGTCTACGCTGCCTTAAGGTATCTGGATGTACTTTACCATACAATCCACCTTGGGTAAGTGCAGGCCTACTGCCTCCTGCCATATAGACTGTTCTGTTTGTCAGTGTGCTTGTGATGGTGCCAGTTATGCCTTGTTATGTAACAGTTACATCCCATTGTGTCAACTGAGTTTTTTACCCCTAGGGATTGTGTACAGAGTGCATATAGCGGCTGCTGAACTATACATCTGCATTACTTACTGTTGATTGTTTGGGATCCTGTGGCCAAATCTGTCTTTACTATTGTACTACTTGAAGGCCTCGGCCTAAACAGCAACATTTGTAAACCTTTCCGGACTAATGCATTCATATAACTGTTTCACAGTTGCATTGCTCTGTTTATATGGATGTCAGTGTCTAAACAGCTATATGACATGGCATATACAACTTTAATACTACACAAATAAAGCTTCCCCATTTATGCAAACCTGTGTGTGGTGTTATATCCTTTGCTCTCTCTGTGGGTATATGTTGCAGGCAATGATTGTCATTTGTATGGGTGGCTCATACAGTGTCCAGTTGTTAAGGTGATAACTGTAGGCATGATGGCTGTTCCATATTGTGTGCACATTCTACATATGTATCTTACTATACATATCTCTGCGTGTGTATGTATATATGTATATGTATATCTATCTGCATAAATGTGTCTGTGTATATGTATCCTAGGGATGCTGATAGCTTCCACAGTGTACATTCCCTAAGTGAGCCAGACTGTACTGCATGATATGTTACTGATACCAGCCTGGCAACATACAGGTGAGATGGAGTACTGTAAACATCTTGCGCCCATGTCATGTCAGGGCCTGGTTATGGGATCTGCAACAGTTGGTAGTGTATTGCAGGGCAGACATGTTTGGCTGTGGGAGGGTATACCTATTTGTACAAGATGTATGTTGACTGGGGCCTCTCAACCCCATTAACGGTGCATGTAGACATATATGTTCTTATGTTCCCATTGTTATCTATAGATGTATGTCCATATATACCTATACAGATATATATATATATATATATATATATATATATATATATATATATATATATATATATATATCTGCTTACACATATATAACTATGTCTGTATATACCTATATAGATATATATATATATATATATATATATATATGCTTACACACATATATATATATATATATATATATATATATAAAACTTGCTGTATATATTTAGACATATAGATGTAGACATATATATCTATAGATGTATGTATTTGTATGTATATATGTTTATATATATATATATATATATATATATATATATATATATATATACATATATATATTTATATATATATATATATATATATATATATATATATATATATATATATATATATATACATGGGTCTAAGACTATTCACTGAAAGCACATTTCATTGAAAGTCAAATAACTGTGCACAAATCACTGAAAGCTCAATTCACTGAAAACACAATTCACTGAAACACATTTCACTGAAAGTTATATATGGCCTTTTCCCCACTGTAGTGCAACCCTGGAGTTAGCATATATAGTAAGGGGGTGTGGGGGGCATAGCCCCCACATAGTTTGGATATATAATATGTTCAGAAAAGAGTAATTTATTGGAATTGCAAGTATCCATGTATATAGTTCAAAATATTTAAAAGAGGTGGGGGCTACGCCCCCACACCTCCCAATGTGGGAGCAGTGCCCCCACACCCCCCTTACTATATATACTAATGCCAGGGTTGCATTACAGTGGGGAAAAGGCCATATATAACTTTCAGTGAAATGTGTTTCAGTGAATTGTGTTTTCAGTGAATTGAGCTTTCAGTGAATTGTGCAAAGTCAAATGTGTTTCAGTTAAATGTGCTTTCAGTGAATAGTCCTAGACCCATCTACATATACAGATATGTTGTATCTGTTTACATATTAACATATATACACACACACACATCTACATGTTGGAATATATTCCCTGTACTGTTGAATGGCTGTGCTGGATGACATGTTTGGGAAAACATCAGGGTTATGTATATCTGACATGGCTTAGTGGTAAATCACTTTGACTATTGTGTGCAGGGTCCTGGGTTCAAGACTTGCAGAGGCTGTTTGTTTTGTTGCTGGGCAGAACAAGGGCCATTGGCTACAGAGTGATTATGGCACTTTGAGCAGTTGTAAGTGGGTTTGCGTGGAGTAAAGCACTGCTCACTTCCGGTTACAGTTTCTGATACTCAGTTAGCTTCTAGATTGCTTAACAAGTGTAGGCATTGCTTACCTCTGTGCAAACATGCTTTAACCCGCTTACTGCTGCTTAAAAGTGTTTACTCCCACTTACCCCCATGCTAATTTATTTAAAAGAAAAGAAAAAAGGGTTGATAGTAAAGTGGCGAAAAGGGGGCACAAAGAGAGAAAGACATTAGGGAAAATAGCTAGGGATGTGTAGGAAGGGTGTGGGGAAGGTTCATAGCTGCCCATTTCTTCTACAGCAACAGCTGTGCATATACTTTGAATTTGGAGGTAGATTTGAACACTCAACCCCCTGGCAGCAGTTGAGGACAACAATAATAAGTTGTGATGCCGATTGCACCACTGGAGACTTCTGTGAAATTGACAGCTATGTATGGGATGAGATTTTTTTTGGGAACAGAGAGCCTTTTTTTTTCTGGTGAGAGTGGGATGTTGGGGAGGGATTGTAGGTATATTTGGGGAGGTAGGTTGGGTAGGTTAACATTTTTTTATCAGTTTGGTGTGCCTATTTTATTTTAGGTTAACATACAAGACAAACAAGATGCATACAGGGGTGGTATGTTACACATGTGTGGGGGTAGACACCTTGATGGGGAGGGGTGTTGGGAATTTGGAAGCCCATGAGCCCTCTAGTGGAAACAGTGTGACTGAGGTCCCCACCCTTGAGCAGTCACCACTGCACCTTCACAGCCCCGAAGGTGGCTGTGTTGGGGGCTGAGTTGCAGGGCCAGCCTGACCCTCTAGTAATGACATGCGGCCCTCGAGCTGGCGCAGCAGATTATCAAACTGCTGGCTGAGCTCGCTACGCACCACAACCCAGACCTGGCAATGGGTGACAGGTTCCTGTCCGTGTCTGCTCCCGGGGAGGTGAGCCCCATTCCCTGAGGAGGTTCCACTCAAAGGTGGTGTAGGATCAACAGACAAGGAGGTCCTGGGTTGGGCCCCAAACATGCTGATGCCCAGTGCCATGGCCAGCTGAGGTGGGATAGGTGGGTCCACTGGGACTGGCCTTCCCAAATGTGCTATAGTGTTTAGAGTTTATCATCATATGTGGGTTAGTAATAGTCAACACATTCCAGGGTTAGGTAAAACAGCATGCATAGATATTCCCATTAACCCAGACACCAGATACGGAACAGTTGCTTAGCAAACAGATCACATGCATATATGGGACCACAGGGGTATTGAGCACAGCATGCAGGTACATTGATGGCACCATGCCACCAATGTTGGAATAATTCAATATAGCACATGCATGGGAACAATTGAAATATTTATCAAACAATAGGGCATTATCAGAACATTGGAGTCATTACATACCAGTTGGGGTGGGTATGTTGTTTATTGTTGGAGATATGGTGGGGGGGGGTGTCAGTTAACAACTAGTATATTCCTGTAGTCCACATTACTTTACTAGTCAGTGCTGTTATCTGTACATTACAAGTCTTACTACACTACCCTATAGCCTTAGTTTGGGCAGTGATATGGCTGTCGTCATCGTTATACATGAACTGGTTTTACCTGCAGTATACACCTCCTATCTGGTATACCTGTGGAGGGAATGTATGTTAACACTAACTAACTGTTTCTACACATACTCCCAGATTCCGGGTTGATGTTGTGCAGATGGCTATCCAACTCTTTCTGCACAGACTCTGGCCATGTGTTGACCACATGCAGGTGTACTGGGACATATCTAGAATATTGCCCTCTCCAACCTTTAGTGACTTGACACACACACATATACATGCTTTCCTACACAGTTATATTATGTAGCACAGTGTGGGTGACAGTGATCAGTGATACTTTATTATTCAGAGAAACTGCAACACTCACAATTCCCTACAATACCATAGTAAACAGTACCAGTACAGGGTATAATGGTTTTTATTTCTCAGCACAGTGTTCATATCCGACATACCTATGGAAGCAATGTTTGTTAGCACTACCTGAATGTTGCCACACAAAGTTCCAGATTACACATTAGTATTGTGCACATGCATCTCACTCTGTTACTGTACACACTCTGGTCACAGCTTGACAACATGGGGGTGTGGATAGGACAAACTTGGCTTATTACTCCCCTAACAGTTTCGGGAGTTGCTACAGTGACAGGTTTGTTCACATAGATGTTGGACAATCACTTTTATTTCCTGTTTGCTAGCTAAACTTCTGGGATCATCCCACAGACTTACCAGGGGGACAGGGGGACAGGCAGCAGATATGGGCCCATATACTGGACATTCTGGTCTCATCTGTACAGTTGTGGGGTATGCTTCTGTATGCAGCCTACCTCCACTTCCAGGATTCAGACCATGGCTGTGACTGCTACAACTTAAACACTGTCCATCTCAGTTGTGTGTGCTATATAGATATTGCTGTATACCTCCTATCTGCTTTCTGTCCTATAATTCTCCTGTGTTTTTGCATTCTGACCATGTATTATAGCACTCTTATACAGATTTCCTAGACAGTTATATTTTGTAGGACAGTGTGGGCAACAGTGATGCATAATACCTCATTAATCAGAGCAACTGCATCACTCACAATGCCATACAATACCAATGTAAACAGTACCAGTACAGGGTATCATTCTTGTATTTCTGGGCACAATGTTGGTATCTGACAGACCTGTGGGAGAAATGTTTGTTAGCACTACCTGATTGTTGCCACACACAGTACCAGATTCCACATTACTATTATGCACATACATCTCACTCTGTTACTGTACACTCTGGCCACTGCTTGACAAGACGGGGGTGTAAATGGGACATACATGGCTTCATAGTCTAATAAGGTTTTGGGGAGTTGCTAGTGTGCCAGCTTTGTTCTCATAGATGTGTGTCAATCAGTTATATTTCCTGTTTGCCTATACATCTGGGATCATCCCACTGATTTCCCAGGGGGACAGGTTGACAGGCAACAGATAAGGGCCACTTTACTGGACATTCTGGACATATCTATACAGTTGTGGGGTATGATTCGGCATGCAGACTATTACCACTGGCAGGATTCGAACCATGGCTGTGTGTGCTAAAAAAACAACAGTTCACATCTCAGTTGCATGTGCTATTCGGGTTTTGTTGTCTGCCTTTTCCCTGTTTTCTGTCTATGTGTTTCTCAGTTGTACTAAATGGCCTCCTGGCATTACACCAGTCATTTACAGGCATTCCTACACATTCTATTTATGGTGCACGGTGTGTGTAACAGTGCTTATTACAACAGTACTATTACATGAATGCAAATCTACATTACCATATGATACCAGAGTATACACATGCAGTCCAGCAGTTAGACCTTTATTGTCAGGCTATTATGCTTTCATTTATGCACATACTATATGAGTCTTTTCCTGCCATATTCTCCAGTATATGCAGTACTAGCCTTAAACAATACAGGTTTTATACAAGCAATTAATTTACTAATACTTTTAGATTTATTTCCTATAACAGTACATGCAAGAGTACTACTGATCTGCCTCACATCGCAACCACTCCAGGCGAATGTCATGGGCCTCCTGGTTTGTGGCCCACTCAATTGCAGCTGTAGAGGACATAAGAGGAATATTTAGCCATACCTATCCATGATATACATGAGCTGGCAATTATTAAACAGTTAGTGGAATGATACTTACACACAGCTGGAACATCCCATGCCATTCTAGCCTCTTGGATCCACTAGTCCAAGAGGTCCCCCTTACGCCACTTCAGGTCGGCATAGTGATGCATGATCTGCTCAGTAGTTTGGGGTATGCCAGTGGCACTGTTGAGGTCACCGGCGAGATGGTCCCAGGCATCTGCCTTATATTGGGAGCCCTGATACTGGCCCTGCAGCAGTCTCTGTTCATGGTCTTTGACAAGGAGTCCTGCCATGACCCTGGACTCCTGGATGCATCAGCGCTATGCCCGAAAGCACACACTGTTTGCCCTTTGTGACATAGTGCCTGTAAGGGGAGCTACAACCAGTTATTAAATGTATTCCCACCTCTTGGGTTTAAGTAGGGCCGATTTCCCGCACTTTTTCGTGATTGGCCGGTTTTGAAAAGGCTAAGCTATGGGCAAACCTGCTTACCTATGGTTGGCATTGTTTAAAGGGATATGACACTGGGCACATTGAGTTAGCTGCCCTACACATTGCTTACACCTTCTAAGCTGGCCTGTGCATTGCTAAGCATTGCTTATATTTGACTTTGCATTATATTTCCTTTTTGGCATTGATTTATTATTCATTACATCTTATATGTATGCTTGTTATCCATGATTCATGTGTACGTACACTGTATGGGGTCCTTGTGTTTTATTGGGGACTTCAACACACTATTACAATTATACCTGACTTCTGGGCTTACTGCTGTACTCCAGTTCACATATTTATGTTATGTAGTGGGTTATGGAACATATGTCTGTATACTGATTCCGTTCACAGATTCAGTTTGATTTTACTATAGTGAAGACTTGTTTGCTGATACCTCATTCTTCTGTACTTCTGTGATGGCTTGGTGGTTAACTACTGTGACTATAGGATCCTGGGTTCAAGTTCTGCAAGGCTGTTTATTTTGTTGATGGGCAGAACAAGGGCCATTGGATACAGAGTGATTAAGGTACTTTTGAGCATTTGTAAGTGGGTTTGCATGAGGGTAAGCAATGTTAACCTCTGGTTACATATGCTTACAGAGAGTTAGATTCAATATTGCTTAACCTGTGTGCCCATTGCTTACTCAAGTGCAAATGGGCTTAAACCCACTTATTAGTGCTTATATATGCTTACTACTGCTTATTGGTGCTTATACCTGCTTACTAGTGCTTTATTCATTATGACACTGACACCTCACATGTGCATTTACTGCAGTAGTCCAGTTCATAAATATATGTTATTTAGTGGGTTATGCAACAAACATATTGGTCATAATGTGCTTTGCCATGGAAAATGGAATGTGCTGCAGTGGGACTCGAACCGGAAATGCCTGCTCGTAAGGTGAATGCTCTGCTCACTACCCTATTGCTATGCTGCTTCATTTGCATATATCTTCCTTGTTATCCTCTTCAGCCATTTAAGCTGCATTAACCGTAGCTAAGCATTGGGCACACCCATGCACCTACTGTTAGCTTTAATCGGAGTTTTAAAAAAAATAAAAGGGTTTGTTCATTTTATTTCTATATACTTGCTGTTGTACACAGGGGACTGTTGGTGGGGATATGCAGACACCTATGAGAAGTCTCGCTCATTTCTTAGTCCTTTCAGCTCTTCGTCATTGCAGGGGCATGTATATACTGACAGCTCTGCTCTCAGACACACCCCCTGCAGTCTTACACGCTCCATGTAAGATTAGGAGCTCAGGCAGTGCACCTCATTACAATGCATGGCACACTGCCATCCTGCTCCTAAATGGCTGCTTCCATGCAGGACTAAGCTAGTCCTGCACAGAAGATTAGTAAATCCGGGGGCTTGTTATACACCTTTTTTACATCAAAAAGGTACTTACCAAAGATGTTTTTCTCCCAGATTCAAACCTTAATCATGGCATTCAATTTGCTATAAAAATTAAATCTAATAGGATGGTGTAGACAAAATACAATAAAAAACAAATGAGACAGTGCAGGGCAAGACAGCGACACACAGACAGAAACAGATGCTAAATAAATACTGACAGTGAAGGAATAAGAAGTAAGTACTGGGAATGTCACAGCAAGAAGAAAAAGAAGAAAAGTGTAGAACAGACTGAAGATAAAACATATATTTAAATACTTTCAAATATGATGAAATTCTTAAAGAAAAGAGTGCATATGAAAGCAATGCAGTAAATATAACAAACAAATGTATGTAAACTGCGCAGTCCAAAGTTCAGAAAAATAAACACAACAAACATAATATCAACCCGAGAAAAGGCAACACTGCCACTGTAAAGCACACAATAGCTCCAAGCCAAGAGAGATGAGACTCCACTTGTGCTCTGCAAATGATTTTCAGGCCAATACTAAGCATTCTGTCTAACACTTGTTTCATAAATGAGACTGATTCATAACAAAGGCTAACTGATCTAGGAATATTTCTGAAACAATTATGTAGGCAGAAATTCAAGACAAAAAGGGAGTGTGAGCTGTCTGTGGTCCCGTGCATAGGAAAGTAATTCTCATTCTAGCAAATGGCCCTTATGTTATTGAAGCAAAATGCTCAAATATTTTAAATAACAAAACAGACTGTCACTATCTATATTAAATAATGAATACTCAATTTGCTTTAGGCAGCAAAGCAGTGTGTGGGCTACAATACAGTTTGCTTCCCCAAATACCTGCAAAAATGTGAGATGCTACTTGGAAGCTTAGTCTGTTACCACACCACTGTCTAAAACGATCATTATACAATGACCCACATTAATATTCAAAAAACGTGCACGCTGATTGGTCAGCATGCACGTTGTAAATCAGAGTTATAGTAATGGAAAAAGGTCCGGTCGCCTGGACTTTTTCCATTACTATAACTCTTTTTTTTTTTTTTTTACAGCAACGGAGAATGCGAGATCGCCATTGCTTCACACTTTCTCGCTATGTTAAACTCGTTTAACATATGAGACAGCATTAAAAAAAGCAATGGACATTCTCCGTTGCTTTTTTTAATGCTGGCTCGCTATGTTAAACGAGTTTAACATAGCGAGACAGTTTGTAAAAAGCAATGGAGATCTTGCTTTCTCCGTTGCTTTTTACAAACTGTTTTGCTATGTTAAATGGGTTTAACATATCGAGACAGCTTTTAAAAAAGCAACGGCTCTGTTGCTTTTTTTAAAGCTGTCTTGCTATGTTAAACCCATTTAACATAGCGAAACAGTTTGTAAAAAGCAACGGAGATCTTGATTTCTCCGTTGCTTTTGCCCACAGCTCTGATGTACTGCGTAGGCATATGCATGCGCAGTACATAAGAACTGCCACAGAATACCAGACAGCTGCGGAAGGACAGCAAGGAGGCATTATACAATGCCATTATTTTAGAAATTTTTTTTTTTCCTTAAATAATGTCATTGTATAATAGCAATAACCCACTTCTGGGTGTGGGTAATGTGAGAGCGAAGCCCGAGGGACCAAACAAAGCCAACCGTGGGTAAATCCAGCATTACCCACACCCAGGCATGGGTTATTGCTATAATATCCACTTCTGAACAAAAGGTATTAGTGCTATACAGCTTTGCTACCCAAAGCCTTCATGCCACAGAGAGAGGCAAGTGATATTTAAATCAAAATTGTCCATTTCAGGATTTGGGCTGATATTATCACTAAGATCAAATTACTTGCCAGTCACACATACATTTACAGGAGGAAAGAAGAGCTAATTCTCTCTGTATGAAAAGGTCAATCAAGTCTTATAATTCCAGGCTAAACTATTAGCTTTACAAATCTGATTTTTTAAATAAAGTAGAGAATCTGTCTCTCCTCCCTCATCCCTGCAGCCAGCAGCTGCTACAGTTTTACATTGGTTTCTGTGTGGATTATGTATGGTTTATGAATAAAAAAGCATCTTAAATTGATCTAAATCCAATTAAACTTCAGCCTTTCTCAGTTATGTTTCTTATATTCAGAAATATACATCTGTATCTGTTAAAAATGCCTTTACTCATAAATAGCACTTAAATCTTTTGTAAATGTTTCCCATGTAGCAACAAGCTGTTATAATTACTAACAGGAAGATGAAACCCCCGTGAGACTCCCCAGATTAGACATTTTACCTCATATTTAACTCCCTCATTATTGAAACCTGTGACTGTTCTGGACTTTATAAATGCTGTTAAACCACAACATATTTCTACAGACTCTTACACCAAACATACATTCTTAGTGCTAAGACACAAAACTAGGAATGGTTCATAATTTCATAGGCCAGCACTTCTTAAGTTTTCTTCTCTCTCATTCGTTTCTCTCTGTGTCCATCTCTCTCACACTGTCTCTTAGTGATACTTACAATAAGTAACCACAAATTCTTTTTAATGGTTTTGCCTTTTGGCATGCTTCACTTGTTAAAGCCTAATTCTGATTTTATCATCTTAACTTCAAACCATGATTAAAATTATATATCAGTTACCAGAGCTCTTCTTGTGTATGTATTACTGAATTAAGTGATCATAATGGTCTGTTGGTCATTCAGGGTTTGCTCAGGAGAACTGTGATTTAACCACAAAGGCAAAGCTGTGAGGGTAACTGTAGTTAGACTGGCTAAACCCTGCATGGTCTACAAACTGCAGCAATCGATTATTATTATATGATGCAGCTATTTCAAACAAAATTGTGTCTAACCAGTTTAGGCAATTATATACTACAGGCTACAGTTATCTATAGTTGTAGATGTCACTACACTGCTTCTAAGACAGCAATTTTATAACTGTTTTTTGCAGTATAACAAAAGAGAAAGAGCTCCAGCCAGTATGCAGTATACACATGCTATTCTGTCTATCTGTATTAATACATGTGCAGTACTAGACAGTATGTGTTTTATACTGACATAGCTACCTTATGAATCCCAGGATTTTTTTTTTAACATTTCTGGCTTTGGTCATATGTGTTACAGGATCAGTAACAGTTAAAGTGTTTTGTTTCATTTCACACCTGTTATTTGTTTGACAGTGTAATATACTTGAGAGTTAAACAACAGGGTTACATCTGTTTCTGCAGGGAGATTTGTAATTAATTATTTCTCGAGTGCATTATCCAATGAAAATACAATTAAAAATGCAATTTATAAATTTTGTTTTCTGTACTTTTACCTGACTCGCATTTCAAGTAGGTATTGTTTGATGATTCAGACATTCGCAATGGATCATTAGAAAGAGAACAAACCAGTAAGTGACCACTGTCATGGTAAATATACTTCTGTTTCAGTGTACAGCAACAACTGACACAAAGGCATACTTACAACATTTTACTGTTTTATTCTAAAGCTGACAATAACAGACCCATATGGGGTTTTTGTTTTGTCTTTGTTGTTGCTATGGTGGTTATCGTTATAAGACTTGATACAGATGCTTTTATATCTGTGGTAGTTGTGGTAAGACTAGGCACAAATACTTTTATATATTTTTGGACATAGAGCCCATGGTTTAAATGACAAGGTGTCACTTAAACCTATTTTAGTGAAGTGTCCATATGTACATTAGAAAAGATTTTTTTGAAATGCATAGCTATAATACTAAATAATTAGCACTAATAAAAATTTATGAAAGTATGTTATGTATATGCATTCATATCTTTAGAAATGTGAGATAATTTTTTTTAATGTAATCATTTAATGTATTAATGTAAGTGTAATATACGTTTCTTATATGTTTGCACAAGTTTTCTGATCGTATCGATGTGAGAGAAGTAATTAATATTGTGTTTTTGCATGTTATTTTGAAAGGAGTTTTAGAAATAGTCTTATGTGTTTTTAAAAGGACTAATTGTTTTTATGATGTCATAATGACATTTATTAAGTGATTGGATGAATTAATTTTTAATTTTTGGGTGATATGAACAGTTATACTTTGGAAGTCTGATGAAACATTTGATTGAACGTGAAAGTGCTCATTATTGGATCCTGTATATGTTTTTCGCTTTGGATTAAACTGTTTTAAAAAATAGCTGTGGCGAGCCTCTTCTTTTGTTGTTTTGCTGTCTTGAATTTTGTTCTGAAGAGGCACCTTGCTCAGGACTGACTGGTTGCTATTGCTGATAGATATTTTTGGACAACAGCATGTTTGCGCCACAGGTCATTGTTCTTGTTAAATTTGTTTGTTTTCACGTTAATCTGCATTGGATTTCAGTTTACAAAATATGTTCACCCTATCTCCCAGAGGAAACAACCAGACAGTTCCTAAATTAAAGGTTACTTTACAGTTTTAGCCATGCCACTGTAGCTGCTCATTCCTACAAAAAATAAATAAATAAATAAATAAAAAAAACCAAAAAAAAAACAAAAGAAAAAAAAATAAAGATTACTATAGCTTCATGCATCTTTATAACCACAGGTGATCCTTTCCATCTAGTTCTCATGTTAATGCATCTTCTCTAATCTCCACTTCTCTACCACTAGCCCACTAAATAAAGCAAAGTAAAATGAAGTAAATAATCTAGTGAATTAATATGAGCACATGAACAGTCATCTTATGTATTTTTTTATGGAAATCTGGAGCAACTTTTTTAAAGGTATCTTTCTCATATGAAAATTTATTTTAGTAAAATGAGTTGTGTGCATAATTGCTATGTCCAAGTTTTCTATATGTCAATTTACAAATATAGTCAACAGATGTACATAAAACGGACAAAACACACTTCCAGTAAGGACAGCACCAAAGGCAAACCATGCAGTAAATCCCACTTTCTCCTTACATACGTATGTAGATCAGGGCTGTTTATTGTATTATCAGAGAATTTAGAAAAGAGGCAACCTATAAAGAAAGGCAGTATAAAACCTAGCACCTAACAGACGATAAGGAAGAGTAAGAAGTTATCTTATACAGGGGGGGCTTGCAGTTTTGCAAAGACAAAAGTATGGTATACAGGAACCTGATGTGGCTAAAAGAAGACCCCTTAAAACAATTTCAAAATTATTACAGGGAGCCTTTTTAAAAGATGGGTGTATGGGGATCCTTGGATTGGAGAAGCAGTTCAACTCTGCCTAGCAAGCTAATGAGACATGAAAATTAAGTTTAATTACTAAATGTATTTATTATCTACACTGCTTTGCAAATCAGACATTTATATACACTACAGTCTGCAGACCATTCAGTATAATATATAACCAACAGAGTGTGCTTTAATGAAGCAAACCAATTTTTTTATATTGTTTTAAATAATTGGGTGGCTTCTCCCTGTTATACCAAATTGTAGCCACCATGCACCTGGTCAAGAGCCTTAATCATGTGACCTACACCTCATTCTAGATTGTGGGCACAAAGAAAAATAAAATTTGTGTTCAGTGACACTGAGTATGAGGTTAGAAATAAGGACAAAGCAACATACAACTCTTAATAAATTGCATTACAATCTAAAATTCTTCACAGTATAATGTACTGAAGCATGTAAAAGTCACTATATAACATTGGTTAAACCCAAAATATCAGTCATCAATTGTTAGATACATAATTACAACATCTAGTGAAAGTATACAATACAAGACTGTAGGTGGGTAAAGAGGCAGAAAGTGTGAAAGATCATATGAATAATTCTAAGGTTGTATGGTCCTGCAATATACAGTTCCCCAACTCTGGTATAGTAGAAAAGCTAAATAAACTGAGAATAAACTCCTGTGTCACACAATGGATTATCAACTGGCTCACAGATAGGATGCAGGAAATCAAAATGGCAGAAGTACCCTATACAAAGAGACCAGTCAACAGTGGAGTCCCCTTGGGTTTGATGCTGGGACTTCTGTTTTACATGTACTTCTCTGAAGTAGAAACCAATAACAAAGGGCTCTAGCTGACTAAGTCTGCAGATGACTGCAGGTTAGATGTAGTTAAATAATCTGAAAATTACTTAGCCATCCTGCAAGAAGGCTTGTCCCAAATAAATAATGGGCAGCAGTATCATGAACTGAAACTAAATGCCAAAAAATGCATTATTGTATTCTTTGGGCAGCCATCTACCCTGAGAGACTACCACACTGAGAACATGCCCCTAAGAGTTGATTCAGTTGTTCGGGATTTAGGAACTTATGTAGACAGTGGCCTAACTTTTGACTAACATGCGTCCACTGTCATAAGAAAGTCCCTCCATACTGCACAGTTTATAATTAAAGTGATTCTGTCTGGATATAGGGATGTCATTGCTCCCTTTACTCAGCCCTATTTAGGCCTGTCATTATGTAAAATGGCCCCTTTACATTGTATCAGTTCAGATATCCACAGAGATACCACATTAGAATGATACAAGGCCTAAACAATATCCCCTACATGGACCATCTCAAAGCCGTGTCACTATACTCAGTACCCTACATATTCCTAAGAGGTGAACTGTGACTGGAATACAATGCATCCTCCAATGTGATACTGATGGATTTACTACACATCAGTAAGTCAAATGGCATCAGAAATACCTGGCCTAATGATGTAAATCCCTTCTCCAACATCAATTGAATGGTTTGGAGGAAAAGGTATACCGCAGAGGATACAGCTAATCTAGAACAGACTTACTATCCAAGTGAAGCAAAGCTCATGACTGTCCATATTTAAGCAAAGCTTGGATCTATGGACGGGAAACACAAATGTTACCCCATAACTACTCCCTGTACTACTAATGGACAGAGACATCTTCTAAGTTCTTTATCCCATGCATGGCTCCCCTCAAGTTATTGATGGCAATATCCCAGTTATTTCTCATTAGGGTAATACATAGCAATTGATCAAGAGATGAGTAAAATCAATCACCAAATGGGATGGGTTAATTCAACCACCAAAAGGGTAATTTGCTAGTCTTAAAATGTTTCACCAGGGCAACTAGCCTACTACTTACCTATGAGCCTATAATGTTAGGGTAGCTTGCTTGCTTGACTAGGGATCGTTAATGATTTCCATATCTTGGCTTTAATTAAACTTATCACTATTTTTCTTAGCACAATCAGATTAAAATTCATAATCCTTTCTTCATTTGCCTGTTTTTACTTGTCTCTTTTTCTTTTAGTACATCTCCAATGGCCAGTATAAACGTTTTCTAGTAAAGCATTCAGAATTGTAATTTAGGCTGGATCTGCAGCCAGACAGGTGTACACAGCTTTATCAGAACAGTCTCTTATGCACTGAGTGGCTCCATGGCCTCCAGAGAAGTTCAGGAAGCAGGTAATTAGTAACTCTTTATCACGTAGCTGTTCCACAAATATCAGATGAGTAATACAGTGCACCTTGGCCTAACTCAGACTACAGAAAGCAGAATCTGTGTCAAATACACTGCACATTCCATTTATCTAGGATTGCTTCTGTGCAGCCCTTGTCTTTCCTTGTTGAAGTCACTTTTTTGTGGGTAGACATATCTATTTGCCTGTCTCCTGCAGCTGCTCCAGCAATCCAGACATTGCTTCCTGCCACTATCAACAACAGCACCAGTAAAACACCTTTCTTTATTGCCTCCTTCCTGTTATCTATTGCATTCCATATTGTTTTCTTTTGGTGCAGTGTTGGCATCCCAGAAAAACATAAATGCATATCAAATGTGTTTAGTATGACATAAAAATAGAAATAACAAAGCACAACTTATTTATGTTATTTAGCAGGCAACTAGGCTGAAACAAACGACTTGAGAGTGAAGATTAAAACTAGTTACTACATCAGATGCTGCAAATGTAGTTTTGAAAACAACAAAAATGCACTGTACCAAGTGAAGAAAGTAAGGCTGTATTATAAAAACATGCATGCTGTGTTAAAAGCCTTACTACTGCAAACAGAAGGTTAATACCCCAAAAGTAAGAATATGAAAATCAGATTACATCAAAAGAGCAGTTGCTCTCTAAGTTATAAGCAACCAATCTCCCCCTTGCAAAGTAGTAGTCTGATGTTCCATTTTCTAACCTGTTGAATATAAATTTATTTATTATTTACTATTTGCTATTTGTTCATCTGGCACATGGAATGGTCAACTGACCCTTTTCAGCCACAAGTGAGCTTAAAGAGCTCAAAGAGCAGAAAATATATCACAATCTTTCAATGAACAATATTATATACAAAATGAGTACATAACAAATTTCAGAACATAAGACTGAATACAGATAGAGTAACATTAAAAGATCCAGTTAAAGTGCCTAGCGAGAAGATATGTACAAAATGTAAGCTGAAATGTGCAAGAAATGCAGTTAAATCATACGTATAATACATAAACTCCTACATACACGTAAATTGTTTGCTTATAAGATGACACATTAAGGGGTTTGAAAAAGTTTTTTAAATGTATTTTAGTATTCATGATATGGGATGTTATGTTACCTAACCACTGTCATGGTAGCAGTTGCAGATAGATTCAGTGAAGAAATTCCCTTTTAGTGCATCCTTGAATCTTTTAATTGTTCCTAGATTTTTTGATGTCAGTAGACAGGTGGTTCCAGGTGAGAGGTCCCATTCTACAGAAGGCTCTCCCATCTACAGCAGTTTTAAATGGAGGATATACTATAGTGAAATTGTTGTTCTGTATACTTCTGAGTATATAAGGGTTGTCTAGTAAAGGTTGTTTCACTCTTAAAGGGGGGCAGTGACCCTGTTTTAAAACCTTGTAAATCAGTGTACTTAGAAGAAGAAATTGCCCTACGAGGCACTGAGATCCATTTGAAACATTTTAGTGAATTGCAATGCTGTATCTGGAGGTCTGCTAATAGAATGCATCTGCAGATTTTATTCTCAGCAGTCTGTATTCTGTAAGTATTGTGGGCTGAATGTATAATGAGAAAAGAAGGGCCATATACAAGCTTATGTATTAAAATATTTTTAACAATGGTTCTGTGCTTTTAATTAAGCAACAACTTTACTAGTCACAAAATGTGTGCGTGTCTGCATGCATGCGTATGTATGAGTGTATATGTGTGTGTGTGTGTGTGTGTGTGTGTGTGTGTGTGTGTGTGTATACGTGCACCTTGGCATAATGGTTAAGGTCTTCATGTCAAAAACAAAGGTGCAGAGTTTGATTCTGACCTTAGGTATCAACTAGTCTCAAAATGGCCCTTCAGTGACATTAGGCATTTTGTTCCCATTAACATCTGTTAAGAGAATAGGAGAAGTAGTATGGAATTCTTGGCTGAGGCAAAAAACATGACATTAGTTTTCTAGGGGTTAATTAGTAGTTTGTTAGTTGTGGACCAGGTGCATAACTCAGTGAAACTGTCCTGTAACTTGGTTTGTCAGAGTTGCAAGTACTGGTTTGCAGGGGCAGGATATCATCTACATATATTATCTATTTAATATTTGGTAATTCTAGGGGGAAATCATTAACAGAGAGGAAAAGAGAAGAAGACCTAGCACAGATCCTTGCATTACACCTGCATTAAGTTTACCAGAAGTAGAGGATGAGACACTGCTATGGACTTGGAAGGTTCTATCTTTGTCTGTGAAACTAACAGAAAGTGTTATCTCCAAAGGTATCTGTTGTTGAGAAGGAGGGAATGTTTGACCATTTCAAAAGCCCTTGTCATGTCAACAAAGAGACCTGCAGTAATAAGCCCCTCATTCAGGTTAGAATAAATGGTATACAGTGGCCATTACCAGGGTAGTAAAGGTACTAAAGGCATTGCAAAAGCTATGTTGTGCATCACATAACAGGCCATACCTCTTAATGTGCTTAAGTAGTTACATGCATAAAAACCTTTAAATATTTTGGTAATAGGGCACAGGGTAGAAATAGGTCTATAATCATTCAGCCCATCAGGAAAAGTGACTTTAGGTAGAGGTTTATAACGGCATGCTTGAATGCTGGTAAGACAGTTTCTGAGGAAAGAAAGACATTAAAGATAAGAATAAGGGGTTTAGTGAATTCATTTAGCTGCAAGCCTTAGGAAGGTGGGGTGAAGACTGCTAGATTTAGATCCTGAATTGTTGAGTTTGAGATGTAGGGATTTGATCTGTTTTACTGAAATTTCAGAGAACTGAAAGGTTGCTGCATAAGAGGCTAGAGGGTATAGGTCAACGGATGAAGATTCTTGTTCTTTTTTGGTGTGAGGGGTAAATTGATGGAAAGGCTTTAATTATGGCGGTTATAGTGGACTGCAAAATGTGAGCACAGTCACTAGCAAAGTGGAATTATTATGTTAAGGATTCATTCTTGGTTGCTGAAGAGTTATTCCATGTCCCTGTTAAGCATTTTATTTCTTTCCAAAACTGATTGGGTCTAGATCAGTTTACTTCCCGTTTCTGTCTGAGGTACAGGGCTTTAGCAGTTATCAGTTGCAATTCTTGTTTCTTTCCTTAAACTCAGAAAAGTTTGGTGTAGTGCTCTTCTAAAGGCATGCTGCTGCTGACACAGCACACTGATTCCAAATGATTTTTAATTTAAAAGTACTTTAAAGCTTTGTCAGTCTTGACAACTCAAGGGTATTACTTGAAAAAAAAAAATGCCTGAACAGGGAGCAGAATGGCAACAGCAGCTGAAGAGAGATATGACACTATATATTTCTTAAAAAAGTCTTACACTTTATAGAAATTGAATACATGACCTGGTGCGACTGCAATAAATGTACCCCAAGCTTTAAGGAACTTATCACGTCCTGCTTCAGAATAATTTGTCACTCTGTTAAGAAGGTGCACATCATTTAACCAAGCCAAAAGGGAAAAATAAGATCAGCACCAAACATCTCATCAGGTGAACAAACTAGAGAGTTACTGCAGTAAACTACGAGGTGATAAGAAAACACTGCTGCCAGTAAGTCGGGAGAACAGCAAGAAATATCATTCATGCTAAGCAAAATTTATTATGAGAATTTGTCTTTACTGGCTAAAAGTTTTTTTCTTACAACATTTCAATGTTCTTGAAATGTGAGGGTTATTTATTTTTTAGGTAAGTGTGTAAGCCCTGTTTGTTAAAAATCTGCAATAGTTTCCTCCAATAATATAGTCATCCTAGCTAGGTAAGGAATTTACCAATGAAAAATCATTTCATGATACATTTTTCCTAAAACTTTCTATGGTTATTCTTCAGCCATGAGTCCTTAAAACTTAGCTTGGCAGATCTTAAATACAAGATTTTTCATTATAATAGGCAAAGGAATGTGAAGGAATCATTCCACTGTAATATCACAATCACTCTGTTGAAAGAAAAGGCTGTTAACATACGCTAAATACAGGATTAAGTATCTCTGGATTTGTGGTAGTCACTTTTGGCAATATGAATATTATGAGATGATTCAAAATTACTGCAATGAAAAATAACTTCCACTTGAAAATGTGCTGGAAACATTGAGAAGAGAGATGGAATCCTAGCTATAACCCCAGTGATGCATTTTTTGTGAGGGTTTAGTAGCATGCTACTGAGGCACTAGACTTAATAAAGTTAATTTCCTGGTTTCCTTTATAGTTTTATATCAGCAGTATAGCTAGGGTGGGGCAAAGGAGTCAGACACCCTGGGCACAAGATGTTTGGGGCCACACCCGGGAGATGACAACTAGTCAGTATTGTATTGCAATACAAGCATTCAGAAATTAATGCCATTAGTGCGTCTGTAGTCAGAGCTGAGGGCTGAGCTGAGGGGCACAGATTGAGAAGAATGGACCTTGCTCCCCATGGAGAGCTGTATCAGGTAACATATATTTTCTTTCTTTCTTTCTGTCTTTGTTTTTTCCTTTAGTTACTGTTGAGGGGAGATAAACTAGGGAATGGCATCAGGTACTAGCTGAGCAAGTTATGTCACTGTTTTATGTAGTTTCAAGTAGCAAGCCTAATGCTGAGCAGGCAGATGGCAGTAATACATCAGAGTTTGTTCATGCATTCCCAGGTAGCAGCAGTTACGCCTCTTGCTTTAGTGTCACCTAGTAAAACTGGGTTATACCCAGAGCAGCAGTGATCTGGCAGAGATGTCGGCACTATGGCCTTCAGCACAATGTAAAAGTGAAGTAGCTGGAGTTGGTATAAGATCACGGGTTTGGAAGTAAAAGTCCTGTTTCAGGAATAGTTGGCATATCAGCTGTCACGAAAAGGAGGTAGACTGTAAAGTTTCAAGGGTAGGAACGTAAGTTTCAAAAGCTGAAACTATCATATGCCTTACAGCTGCACAACTTCATCTCATTCCACACAGTCTGCACAGAAGTTGTGACTACTAAAAATATATATTTTTCCTAGAATAGGAGGAAATTCCTCCAAAGGTGATGAGGAGTTTTCTGTTTAACACAGCAGGGGATCCAATGAATGAAAGGGCAGTCTGTAGGGCTTGATGGCCATCCTAGAAAATATATGTCTATGTTTCATAATTAATGGTCCAGGTTTATCAATAATGTACCAGTTTCAAGGATAAAAGAAAGTGGAAGCCAATAAGTAAGGGGAATTCTAAATTTATGATTACCTTCACAAAGCAGACAGTTGGGATCAAGTCTGGAAAAATTTGGAGAAAAAGAGCTGTTTTTACAAGTGACAGTGTTTCATCAGGACATCCATGTCACTTATTTTTCATATCTCATGTCGATGGAATGCAAGGGCCATCAGCACTCTTGGCTGAGCAAAATAATTTATTTTCACATTTGTAGAACTTCATTATTTTCAAAGAGTTGTTTCAGTAATTTGTTTCAATTTTGCATGTTTGTTTTGAATGTATTGTGTGAATGCTATTTAAATATTTGTGTTTCTTTTAAGACTTGGGGGTGCTTGTTTTAAATGGCATATATTACAATTTTAAAATTCAGCAGTGTTTGGAAGGCTTCATAACATTGATTTAAGTAATGGTTATTTGACTGAGCAGTTTTTATTTCCAAATTTTTGTTTTGAAGTCGCAGGAAGCATATGTAGAAACAAATCTGATCACCAGGTATTAGAATAAGCTTGTTTCTGTGTCCATCTGTATTTTGCATGTTTTCTATTTATTTATTTTTTTCGATAAAAAAAGTTGGCACACAAAGTTTGCAGCTCTGAAATTCTTCTGGCAGAACTAATGACTTTCAAAAAGAAAGTATTCCAAGATATATATCAAGTTATTAGAGGTTGTTGGTTCAAATGACAGAAGAGTTCATTTCTCCAGTAGAAAGCACAGATTCTGAAAAGGAACAGCATCAAAGGATCTTTGAATACAGGATGCTCACAAAAAGTGCCCCTAAAGATGGGCTTACAAAATTTTAGAGGAGCAAAAGACATGGAATTAGTGTCCTGATTGAAAGAAGGTATTGCTTCTGAATTTAATTTAACAAGACTGTAACTAAAACCTGTAAAATATCTGCAATAAGTAATCAAGGATGGAGATATAACGGCAGAAAAAAAGATCCAAGCCCGTGGCTGTGGCCCAAACTGAAATATTAGGTAACTTTTTCTGGTATTGGGTCTCTGAGCAGATGTCTGGATTTGCTCCACTCTTTTTGCTTAGTAAGGGTCAGTGGTCATCACTAGAACTGCAGAAATCATGCTGACATCCATAGAGAATGAAGGTATGGGTGAGGTATGTCAGGTGAGTCTATGAAGAGGGTTCATTTTCAAGTAAACTTTTATTAACAGTTTACATACAATAAAAGGCTGTGGTGGTGCAGTGCTTAGCATTGCTGCCTCACAGCAAGAGGTCCTCCCATTCCATTCTTGGCTGGAGTGCCTTCTGTGTGTTGTCTGCATGTTCTCCCCATGGTCGAGTGACATTTAAAGACATGCAGGTAGGTGCGTGCATGAATGGGTGTGTCTTTTTTGAAGACTGGGCGTTGGGCTGGCAACTCAACACCGTAAAAATCCACTGCCAATCATTAGTGGACCGGAGTTCCGCTGTGGCGACCCCTAACCGGGAAAAGCCAAAAGACTTTTTTTACATACAATAAAAAAAGAAACATCACTAATACAATCACAAAATAACTATTTACAGCATTCATTATACCAACTTATTTAAATCCTTAAAATGTAAATATATCTTATATTGATCGCTTATAATAAAACAAAAGAACAAAACTCTACTAACTAATCCTTACTTACATTTTTTCATAAGTATATGTCAACTGGTAATATGTTCTTAAATTTAATTTTTATCACACTCATTTCTTTCTGGCAGGTATCAATGGCTGGCACAATACATTCTTGAAATATTGGTATTTTACTACTTTTCTGATTCTTGGTAATAGTTTTCATGTCTATAAGTAATAAATTCCATAAAAAACATAATTTTATCAAATGTGTTAATGGACTCCAATAATGGGTCAAATCATGATTTATATCAACTGTTACTAGAATGCCTGGAAATAGATGAATGTTGAACTAACGTGTTGATATGTTAATTATATCTAGTTCATTGTTTACAAAATTACAAAACCATGTGGACATTGTAATTTTTGTTCCTAGATTGATGTCAATACTACATTTTTGCATCCAGATATGGGGATTGAGTTTACAATGAGTGTTGCATCCGATTGTATGATGAGTAACCTTGTATATTTAGCAGTTTGCCAGGCCTGTGCTTCCTTCTATGTGGGTAAGACTAATCGGGCCTTGAGAGATAGAGTTAGAGAACATGTCTACCACATTAGGAAGGGATCAGCACACAATGCCCTGGCTAAGCATGTATCTATACAGGGGAATATGCATAGGTTTCTATTCAGGGTCCTTGAGGTTATAACCCCAACCAAGCGTGGAGGTGACATCATTAATCACACCGAGTCCAAGGAAAGCCAATGGATAATCAGGTTGAGGGCAGACAGTGGCTCTGGATTAAATGAAAGGGCCTCTATCAAACCTATGTTGAGGAAAAGTAGGAATATTAGGTAATTTATCTAGGTGAGACATTCCCATATATATACATTTTTTGCATTTTAGTACTCTTTAACATGCACACATCCCAACATATTCACATGTTGTTGTAGATGGTTGTATATGTTTTTACGTTTTTATGTTTCTATTTTTGTTAGTTGTTTATTTTGGATGCATTTATAGGTGTTACATGCGTTTTATATGTGTTATAAGCTAGGCTTTTTCGTTTCACAGTTGTCTTTCCATGCTAAGATGAATGGTTCTACTTTAAGGTTTGATTAATTCCCGTTTATGATAGGTTGTTCAATTTGAAAGGATGTATATATAGGAAGTATTTGATTCGATGTACCATTTATGATCTGAAGAAGCTCTTGTAGCGAAAGCACTTATCCTGTATACATTACGAAGATATTTTATTATTTTTTATCGCTGTTTCGATAATAAATTTAAGAGGACTTTTTAAAAAGTTGACTTCCTGCTTCGTTCCATCTCCTTTTTGATGCTTTATTTTATTCCTGTGACTTTGGAGAAGGAACGTTTATCTGGTCTATTGGCAGCAGTTCTACTTTTGATTATTTTATATCTAGTTCATTGTTTTAGCTTATGTAGTTTGCAAATATGTCATTTGCAAAGTTGAATAGTAGTAGTGACAGTGGCCATCCTTACTTAGTGCCTTTCTTGTGTTTATTCCTTGAGAAAAGAAAGAATCTTTTTTAACATAATATTTGGAGTTACTATACAATTGATATACAAGCTGAATGAACTTATCAGGAAATGCATATTTTTGTAAAGTTTTAAATGTGAAAGTCCAATTCAATGAGTCAAAGGCTTTTTTTCCCCTACTTCTATATGGGTTATGACAATCTGTAAATAATTGCTGTTTACATTATCTATCAAATAAATTATTTTAATATTATTCTCTTTGTTCATAAAACCTGTTTAATCACAATCTATTACATATTTTGCATTATGTTTCAATCTATTTGATACGACAGTTGATGAGGGATACTCAAGGACCTCTGACATACATGTTATTCCATAAAATCATATTGCAACATTGCAACAGGAAAGACCATATTTATTGAGGCCAAAATGGAATTGTAAGCATGCCCTTGACTTTCCGCAGTTTAGCCTTCTGTAAATATTTTGGGATGAGGGAACATGGAAAAGAGTCTTGGGGGCTACTTCTCAGTGTATCCATCTCAAGGACCCCCCTCATCCCAAGAGAATAAGGGAAAATAAAGTGCAGCATTTGACATTTGCTGAAGATACAATCACACTGCAACAAAGCTTCCATAGTGACACAACAATTTCTGCACTACAGACTGGTGAGCAGGCCAACTGTGTGACATCAGTAGACATTAAATGAGCCAGTTTGTTAATGATTTGGCTTCTCCTGGAATAATACTGGCTATCAGATGGGAAATAGGTGGGCATACCCTTTCCTAAACCACCATAATCTCCTAAAGAAAGGGGCTAGAATGGGTACCTGCACTTGAAAGTGTTCTGCCACCCTAGGACAGAGGCATCTACAGTAACAGTCACAGTTGAACTAAGGATCTGCCTGTTGACAGGATGGACTCATGCAGCCACTTGCATAAATGTTCACTGAATTTCTTGGAAAACCTGATAAGCAACATCATTGGATTTGGCATCGGAGACCATATACATCATGTATATCATGAATCCCAGAGCCTGGAGATAAAGAGAGACTGGAACAGTTTGGCTCTGTATGATTTGGATAACTGAGGTGATGAGGGGTTTAGTCCTATCCTCAGATAAAAAGTTCCTGCAAGCCAGAATGCTCAATGTATGTTAGCATATGTGTTTTTATTACCTGAGGTTTTGAAGTGTTCCCTGTGACTCTTAGGAACTGAAGCAATATCAGAAGAGATTCACAAATATCTGTTAGGATATCGATTTTCTCAGGAAAAGGTAACCAATTAGTCAAGCGCAGGAAAGCCTTGCATCCTACTGAAATGTCTGGATGCACTAAAATCCAAAAAAAGACCGAAATTTAGGAGAAGAATGAATATCAAACATCATCCTTCATCACTAAAATATCAGGCACCCCTGCTCTCCAAATGTGGGAGGTAAGCCCCTCACACCTCCAAACTTACATATATCAATTCTAACATTACCATACTTCAGATAGAAGGGAATAATCTATGAAGTATCAATCTCAGACTTAATATACATAAGTCAGGATCTTTGGTCATTTGGTCTCCACATTACAGGATTTGGTATTCCAAGTCCTAATACTTTAAGTGGTCTATGGAAAGCACTGCACTTCACAGCCAATGTCTCATTGCAATGATAGACATTCACCAAGAGAACACCATGAGCTCAACTGGCAGTGTACCAGTGCAGGGAATGATTGGCCTCTACTAAATGCATAAACCTCCTGGATTTCTAAGCAAGTTTGATATACAGACAGTCATTCTGGAGTAACAAAGAGCTCTTCAAGGCTTCTTTGGCTAGACAAAGCAGGACTGGTTAAACTACAACCTAGCAAAATGACTCTTTAGGATAATGATTTAGGCCCTCAAACTGGCAATAGGTCTAAAGTCTTCCATTTTCTTTATGAATAAAGACTTGTAATAAACAACTGGTCTTTTCTAGTTGGGTGGAAGAATTTGGATGGATGTCTTTGGAAGAAGACTGAGAATCTCTTTTCTTATCACTCACTTTTGATTGGGTGGGACATCTGGAAGGGAATATCTATGGTTTTCGGGTGGAGGGAATGGAAAAGTGAGTTGCTGAATGCAATTGTTCTGACCTTTTTCTTATGTCATGGTCATCCATGTGAACAAGTGGAGAGGGGGACAATCCCAGACTGCTTCTTTTCTAGGGCAAGTCTCAGGTAGCAGACTGCTCACTGATTGAAGGATTAAGTTGTTATCCCTGATTACTCTTTCAGTTGTTAGTGCTGGTGGGCAGACAGACATTCTTGAAAACCTTTTCTCTACATTGGCTTTTCCCAGAATCACTACTGTTGATTGTTGTTGCCACACTGAAGCAAAAGTCTGCATGAGAACTGTTGCATCTGCAAGAATGAGCACTGAGACACTTCATACCTGAACCCAACAGCTATAACAGTTTTTCCTGAGCTTGTTATTCAAGTACAGTTTTAATGGAGGGACTAAATAGGAATATATTTTCAAATGGCAGGGTGGAGTCATAAAGGTGGCCACAATATCATCAGCAAAGTCAGTAAGGTACTGCCAAGCATAACAGTGTATTATTAAAACAATGACTGCCATGCTTAACTAAAATATCCACTGTGTCATGAAACTAGGTGCTTGTTCAGATTTGCAGCAGACAAAAAGTTGACATCTGGTACTGGACCTTATCCTAGTATATTTTGTGGAACAGCTTATTCTGGAAGCATAGCATGTGTGAGTCATGGTTTATGTCCCTAAGGTAGAAAGAAGAGGACACAAATTTGTTTCCATAATCTCTTCAGGGCTGTAAAGTACAGATGACTCATTGTTACAGGGCTCTGCAGGGTTGGAGATTTCTTCAATTCAGTTACCACAACAGTAGAGCTGACTTGAAAAGTGTGAAACCTGCAAGTACAGTACATGGAAAGCTGCAGGATCTTGTAAAGTCACTTCTGGACATGTTCTGGACATGTTCTATAACATCTAGGTTTTGCCATATAGACATGACCACCAAATTATCTTTTTGACTGGGGGAATCCCACAGGGAAACACTCAGGAGACTGTAAAACCTCCTGCAGGATACCATCACGAGAGGAAGTTGGCTCAGAAGGCCATTCTAACCTAATGTAATACGTTCCAAAAATTTCCAAACTTGGAGTCGTTGGGTATATAAAAGGAAACTAAAGAAACACTAAAAGTGGCTAGCCAATATAAGAATGCCAAAGAACCAAACAAATGGGCTAAAATAGCAGACTAGAGGCAATTAAGCATTAAGAAATCAGTTTATTTGTTAAAGTTAAGAGCTTTCATCCCTATTAACTGGGACTTCATCAGAACCAAAGCATAAATCGTCACTGCTATTTATAATTTAAATAAATTTAAATCTATTTTAAAGCAACCAACTATAACCGATCTGTTAGGATTTCCTTTGAACCAAGTTTTACCTTGCTAACTTTAGTCTGGAAAAGATCAAAAACTGTGTATTCTGTACCTCAAGAAAAAAAATCTTGCTACAACTTTCTAAAGAGTAAATCAAAAGAGATTCTCCTATTATGACTTGATGAACCTGGAAAAATGTGGACGAGTCATTTATTCCTTTCTGATCTCAGCATCAGGAGAGCCTAAATGTACAATTTCCTGTTTTATGAGAAAGGGAAGAACCATTATAAGAACCTTCTGGTCAGGACATCCATTGTTTACTAACTCAAATGTCAGTAGCAACGTCCAAGACACTATCTCTCCTCAAAAATTTCTTCTCCCAGAAAAATAAGGACATTCACCTAAAATCTCAGAGCTCTCAGCCAAAAAGTCCAGAAGCTTTCCTTATAATGTTTTACCCATACATAAAGATGCTATGAGGACTAATGCCAGAAAATCCTAAGTGAATTACAATTCCCACTTGCAGTAGGAACAGATCCATTAAAGCAGATATCTCCTCAGTTCTTCAAATTCTATAATAACTGGCTTTATCATTCTGTTCAGGACTGGCTTATCCTTATATCTCAGGGCAACTTTAATCTGTACCAAACAGAAAAAAAACGGAAGTTATTGTCCTTCACATACAATTTCTAAAATGGCTTTCACATTTTAAATATTCCCAACACATACTTGTTCTAACCTGGGATCAAATTTTTGTTTAACAGAAACGTAAAACTACAACAACAGTCCAGGGGATCCAAAACTATACATATACATATACATAAATATTGGGAAAATGGAAAGGCTTTTGGAAAAAAAAAGAATTTATGAGCACTGTTATGATATCCAGAAGGGGAATCCAAACAGTGTTCTTTACAAACATTCTATAAAATGCAATACTTATTAAAAAAATCTGTTTGGTATCTTCGAAGCGATTCCACAAGATCACAGAGGTGATATGTCGGAGTCTAGAATTAAGTACAGGAAATTAAATTGGAAATTTAAGTTCAACCCTACTGTTTTCCCTGAGATCAATGATTTTACATTAATAGTTCTTGTGCTCAACTTGAGGGCAGCTAAATTATGATTTCATTGGCTTATTAAATAATTTAATTAAATCCCCACAGGTTGTTATGGTGTTAGGATACTTTTGATTTAATAAATACCCTACGTTGATTTATTATGTTTAACATGGAAAATATTTAGATTTCAGGTATAAAAGGAGTCCAATAGACTATTTTACATAAGAAGACTTTTTTTTATTTTTACATGTAAATGCTTTTAACACTAGTCATTTTCTGTAATGTATTCCTTTTCATTTTAACGCTACACAGTTTTCCAACCCAGGTTTGATTGAAGACTGCTGAAACAGGGCTCAGTTTTGAGTTTTTTTTCTGGTTAATTGGATAACTTGTTTAAATCAGATTGTTCATTTTCTATTGTTTTACATATATATATATATATATATATATATATATATATATATACATAAATTTGCACTTTATTCATCTGCTTTTACTATATTTGTGTTTCTTCCTACTTTATTACTAGGGGCATTGACTACAACTCTGAACTGAGATATATAACAATAAGCATCTTTTTATGTGCATTTAAATAGTTTTTTTGATTGTATCTACTTTATTTTCTGAAAAAAAAAAATATATATATATATCTATATATATATATATAGATATATGTATATATACGTGTTTCCCACCTTTCTAAGCTAGTCTAGTCCAGTTTTCAGGCTAGTGCTGAATTTAGGGCTGTGTTACAAATCTCTGTGTTTGCCCACACCTTACTTGGATAGAAGGAAGTTTCTCTGTTCGCCTGTATGAGAGGGGAGCTTTGAGCAGCTTATCTGTCCCTGGAGGAGTGGTTTCAGCCCAGAAAGTAGCAGTTTATTGGCCATTTTGGACTAATTTCTATCTCTTTCATTTTCCTACTATAAAAACTGCATTTGCCTGGTTTTGCGTGCCGAGCAGCACCGGTTAGCTAGGGTATAACTATTCCCAGCTCCACAAAGTATCCTCTTCAATTTTTCTCTTTGAACTAGACAAACTTTCAACTTAAGCACTCAAGCCGTTCATTTCTCAGCCTGGCACTTGCTCAAAACTCATAGCAAGCACTTATAAACCCTAGCACTACAGAAGGACAAGGCTTTCTATTCGACCTTACCAGCCATTCAGTAAAACAGTTTACTGTACCTATCCAGGCATGTCCAAAGGGCAGTTTCAGGTGTACTCCATGGTCCAACTGGTGAATCTGGGCATTATGAGGCAATGTTACAACTGCCTCATGTACACAGACAACCCTCTCCTCCTACCACCAAACACAAATACATGTGAGAGATGCAATAATACAGCCAAACTGGAGGCTAAGCTCTATCAACTCAAGACTGGATCAGACAGTCAAGAGGAGAAGGGAAATACTGGCATCACACCACCAGTCGCACATAGACCTGTTAAACCAGCACCAGCATAAAACACATGTAAATACACGAAAACATACTCAGAGGCTCTAAATAAAAATCTGCAAAATCAACAGAGCCCTCCAAAGCAGTCATCCAAGCAACCTCCACCCCCCAACACAAACCATGAAACAAATACCTTACAAAACTAGTGTGCCACACAATCACAGCCCTCAAGGCAAAATAACATACCCAACATACTAGTAATAGGTGACTCTATAGTCAGGCACACTGACGTCCCACTCACTAGGCTGAATAAGGAGAAGGTTACTGTTAGTTGCCTGTCAGGTGAGAGGATCCACCACATAACACAAGCACTCAGGTCACTCCAGAACAAGTACAAATATGACTCTGTCATTGTCCATGTTGGTGTGAATGACCTGAGCCATACCTCACTGGACTGCATGAAAAGAGACATGGAAGAGCTCTCTGATCACATAGCCCAGGCCGATATGACCCTGACTCTGAGTAGCATCCTGCCCTCACCAAGAATTATACCATTTTATAAAGAAAAAAATATCAATTTCAACAACTGGCTAAGTTTCTGGTGTCATTCAAAGGGGATCCAGTGTCTGCCTGGGATGACATGCTCGACAAGCCACGCTGCTTCGCTAGAGACGGCTTGCACCTGTCACCCTTAGGCTTTTGAATACTGGCCAAGGCTCTTGCCACCCCCATAGTACCTTTTTTAGGCAAGGCTCAAAAGACAAACCCACCACCGTAAATAGCACAAGTAACAAAAATCTGAGGGTAGTACTACTCAATGCCAGAGGTCTAAACCTCCAAATGCATGTACTCGAGGCACTCCTCAGTATGGAGAAAATCGATATATGTACAGTAATAGAAACCTAGTTTAAGGCTCCAGAGAGCACCCCAGCACTACCAGGCTACAACTCATACCATACATTTTGGCCAGAGAACCCGGACCGAAATACAAAAGGTGGGGAAGTATCCATATTCATCAAGGATACCCACACCTCCAGGTTAGTGGCAAAGCACAATGCTTCAGAGATTATCCACGTGCAACTAACAACGGGCAAAACTGCAATTCAAATTATAGCTTGCTACAGATCACCCACCATGTCCCAGGACCCCCATTCCACATTTCTGGAAACACTGGGTAACATAAAGAGCCTACCAAACACCCTAAGATTTGGTGATTTCTACTACCCAAACATTAACTGGGAGAACTACTCAAGTACTAACTACCTTGCCCAACATTTATAAACTCAAACGCCCATGAACAATTGGTCAACACTCCCACCAGAGGTGACAACATATTGGACCTGGTCATCACCAACATGGGCGACCGGTGTTCCACACTGGATGTCAACCCCATGCTGATTAGATTTGACCATAAACAAATCACTTTGGATATCCACATTCCGCCCCCACCCCCGGACAAGGAAACCACCATGAAAAACTTTTCAAAAGCAAACTTCCCATTACTTAAGACAGAGGTGGAAAGTTTCATAGCCCCCATGCTAAAGGATAACGCTGTCCAAGCTGCAAAATCTTTTACTAATGCATTCTATGGGCACCTACAAGAATGCATGGATCGTGCTATCCCAAGCAAAACCAAGACTCACTCCTCCAAGAAAAAGAAACCAGTCTAGTGGACCCCCACCATAAACAAGCTATACAATAGAAGGAGGAAACTAGTACAGAAAAGAGTAAACTCCCAAGAAGGGAAGACATTCCTGATCAGTATCAGCAAGAAATTTATGATCCCTCATAAAATCGTCCAAGGCGAGCTTTGAAAGAAAACTTGCCAAGAACTCCAAAGATAACCACAAGGCATTCTTTAGCTATGTCAAGAATCTAAGTGGCAATGCTCAGATCTGCTCGGAGTTAGTGCAGAATGGCACAAAATACAATGAACCAACCGATATTGCCAACATTCTGGCAGACAGGTTAAGTGTAAACTTCACCCCCCTCTCACCCCCAAAAGGGCCCATAACCATACCAGAAGAATGTAGAGCCCCTGAAATCACATACACTCAGGTTAAAATAGTTCTCTCTAAAGCCAAAAACACAGCATCAATGGAACTGGAAGACGTCCCAGGCTGCATCCTACACGAGCTCAAAGACGAACTAACCCCTCACCTAAACACACTGTTCAAACTCAGCCTCTCCACAGGCTATGTACCGATAGAGTGGTGCACAGCAACGGTTATTTCGCTCCACAAAGGTGGAGACACAACAGACCCCAGGAACTATCGCCCTATAAGCCTGACTAGCTTGGTCTGCAAGGCTATGGAGCACATCATCATGGAACTCATTAACAGAGACATTGGGAACCTCCAAACACTGGACCCTACCCAGTTCGGCTTTGCTAAGGGCAGATCATGCTTCCTAAACCTGGAGGACTTCTTTGAGACAGTTACCAAGGCTATAGACGAGGGAAAGGTGATACACACAGCCTACCTACACCTCGCAAAGGCCTTCGACACCATTCCCCATTCTTGTATTATAGACAAGCTTGCCAGCCTTAACATAAACCACTATGTCACAAGATGGATTGCCAATTGGCTCATGGACAGAACTTACATGGTGAGAGTTGTGGGAGCTAGGTCTGACTCTAAACCGGTTACAAGTGACGTTCCACAGGGCTCAGTCCTAGGACCCCTCCTGTACGGCATATACTTCTCAGAGGTACAGACAAGCACAGGAGGACTATGGCTGACCAAGTTCACAGATGGCTGCAAACTAGGGACTATAATTGACTCACCGGCTGACACAGACATCCTCCAAAAGGGTCTCACTGAGACGGATACCTGGTGTCAAAATCATGGCCTCAAGCTAAATGCCAAAGAGTGCATAGTTATTCCCTTTGGAAATAACAAAGTACCCACAAACTACCACATTGGTGGTAGTCCCCTAAATACAGAAAATGTAATAAGGGATTTGGGGACCCAAGTAGATAGTAATCTCTCCTTATCACATTGCCAAAGTGGTTAGAAAATCCTTCTATGTGGCCCACCTAATCACAAAAGGGTTTGCATCCAGATCAAAAGAGGTCATTGTGCCCCTCTACTCATCACTCATCAGACCCATCATATAGTACAACACCCCATTTGGGATGTACCTTACAAGACACCTGCAACAGCTAGAAAGACCACAGAAGTACCTCACCAATAGGATCACTGGCATCAAGCATTTTAATATGCTCCAGACAGCAAACATTTTTTCCCACAGTCTTGTAAACTATTTTTGAATCACATAATGAATCCTGCAACAATCATTCTACTAACACATCCATTGTTATATTGAGTTATCACACAACTCAAGTATTTGCATAAAACTTCTGAGTCTGAAAATGTTCACATATTAACAGCTTACTAAACCATTTATGAATAATGAAGATAAACAAAAAATGCTTCCTTGACCCACGAAACAAATGCTGTTAAATAAAGAAGTTGTGGTCTCCAGCAGCAGACCTGGCTCAAGAAATGAAAGTTGATGAATGACAAAGCTCCTGTCCTCAACAGCACAAGATAGCAGCGATAAAGAACTCAGCATAACAAAAACACAGGGCATATATGGCAGGTGATTATATGGCCTGCTGGGAAGCAGATAATGTAACTTAATGTAATATAACACACCATAAGCCATATTCTTGATCTCACACAGTAAATAAAAACCACATTCCCCAAGCCTAATGATTTGTAGATCAGTCAGGTATCTTCGTAGGCACATACGTTTATAGAAAAGTACCAGAACATCACTCTACATACCAGTAGAAGCCTAGTCAAAAACATATTCACAAGCCCCCTCCAGCATGAAGCAGTGTAACAAACAGAAAAGGGGAGAATTTGAAGATGCGTATACCGTTATCTAGATTTACTTTGCAAATGGAGATTTATTCCAGAATTGAGTGATATATTGGGATATGGATTCATCACAGCAATGTGTCTTGCCTTTCATCTGGCTATTTGAGGAGCTAATGTTCTATGAAACTACAGGAGGTCAAGGAGGTTTGTATCTTTTATGGCTCATTGGTAAGATACAAATCACAAGTCTGTAAGAGAACTAGCACACAGAAAGAGTTGCCATCTTCTCTATATAAAAAGGGTTCTTGATGCCATTGATCTTTTTAAGTAGGCACCTCTGAGGTCCCACTATCACTGGGATGTTTAGACAAGTATATGTCAAAGGGGCACTACATTCAATAACATGTCTGATAAGAAATGAGTAAAGAGGAGTTAAGACTTCTTTGGAACATAAGGAGATGACTTTGGAAACTTGATGAGCCAAAGTGAAGACTTTCTACAGATAAGGATTTACCAATAAGAATGTCTAGATCCCTTAAAACAGTGTCTCAGTAATGTCTCATCTATATGGTATGATGTGGACATTTCTTCTTTACTAAAATGAACTACAGTATATGTCTGTTATTTATTCTGAGGCCATCTTCTTACACCAGTTGTTACCCCAGTCTAACCCATGCTGGAGCAATTATGAGTCAGTGGAAAAACTAGAAACAACACTCAATTTATTGTCATTGAAAACATAGATATCTACATGCCAGGACTGTTGGCTTGAAGGTCTGATAAATAGAAGCCAAAGAGAAGAGAACCCAGTATTACGCCATATAACATTCATCACTTGCAATTTTTTTACTTTCTGACATGGCACCTGTGAGACAGCCTGTTAGCTATCTGCTGCATAAAAAATAGATTTATAATCAAATTAACAAGGCTGTCAACAATGCTTGTGTATGAATTAATGTAAAAATTATTGGTCACAGCCAAACATACTCTATATACTGTATAACTTATATCCATTGTTTTGGTGACTTTTTCAAAAAAATAATAATGAAGTTAAACAGGCAGGACTTCTCTTTGTTAAAGGTGAATTGATGATGGCCCTGGGTTAAGACATTGTTGATGTCCAGATTAATGAGGACTGAGATAATATGTTCCATAGCTTTACATGTGAGGCCAGTTATACTAATGGGTCTATAGATACCAATGTATGTAAATGAGCCACTCTTTTATAGTGGCATTACACTGGCTGTTTATACACTTCTAGAATGCAACCAGTGGAGTGGCTTAAATTAAGGGGGTTAATTAGGGGTTCAGTTATGACTGCGGTGGTGGTGCTGCGGTAGCATTGCCGCCTCACAGAAAGACGTTGTCCTGTTCGTTTCTCTGCTAGAGTGTCTTCTGTGTGGAGACATGCGTGAATGGGCGTACCTTCGTTGAAGGTTGTGAATCAGGGCCGGCAACTCGGCACATAAAAATCTATTGCCAATAATTAGCGGACCAGAGTTCCGCTGTGGTGACCCCTAACTGGGAAAAGCCGAAAAACACAACAATTAGGTGTTCAGATATACCATTGTTAGTGTTGATAATCATGCAATCAGGCATGCTATTAGTATTATGGATGAGGTGCGCTTTGCTTTTGTGAGGGCTAACAGGACTTGTTTCTTAGTAATTACAGAGTGTGACTAGGATGGTCAAATCTGTGAAATAGTTATAACTGTGGGTAGAATAAAGTTTGCACTACATTTGCTGGCTAGGATACAAGCTATTTCCATTGGATCAGAGTAGGCAAGATTATCACTGTGATGGTGGTGCTGCGGTAGCGTTGTCGCCTCACAGTATGACGTTGTCCTGTTCGATTCTCAGCTAGAGCGTCTTCTGTGTGGAGACATGCGTGAATGGGCGTACCTTCGTTGAAGGTTGTGTGTCAGAGCTGGCAACTCGGCACATAAAAATCTACTGCCAATCATTAGTGGACCGGAGTTCCGCTGTGGCGACCCCTAACCGGGAAAAGCCGAAAGACACAACAACAACAACTCTGAACACTGCTAGATATTAGTTCTTATCTTCAAGAAATAGGTTAAGAAAAAGCTGTAGTTACTTTTGGCTTTGGTGACTAATTTAAATTAATATTCAGCTTTGCACTTCCAAAAGGAATAATTAAGTTATTTGCTAGTTTGCTTAAGTGAGTTCTTAAAATGGGCAGTATAGGACTTCTTATAAGCATTAAGCCCTTTATTTCCTTTTCCTGTACAGTTTACTAATATGGGCACTCCACCATATGGCTTGTTTTTAAAAGCATCATTTTTGTTGCAAATACGAACTGAGCTGCCTTATCAATACAACTCTTTAACTAGGAGAAGAAGCCAGAGTCATAGGTATCAGTCAGAGCAACAGGGTCCTCTGGACTGGAATAGTTATTTATGTAATTTATTTAGGTCATGAAATAACACAGGAGGGTTTGCTTTTGAAAAAGTCTGCAAACTCAGAGGTATTTGCATGGGATGCAATATTAGTTTTAAAGGAAAAACTCACAAATTTAATGAGGCAATATGATACATACAGAGGTGTGCAAGAGCTAGCCACATATGTGAGAACAAAATCAATGGTATGTGGATCCCTAGTATAAGGTTTACAACTTTTCAAATGCTCAAAGTAGGACATCACAGTGCAAACAATGGCACTTCATTTTTTTGCCAAAGTAAAAGTGCATTCTTGTTGAATTTGAGTGCAATATGCTGTTTCAAGTAGTATTTAAGGATTTCAGATACAGATTAATTGTTTTAAGCAACTATTAGAGGAAACTTTGGAAATAATTGTTTGCCATAAAATTGCAGAGCATTAGCCATTTTTTATGTTGTTTTACATGACACAACTGCCTGAACAGGGACTGCCCTGAGTAAAGAGGGACAGGTGGTAAACCTACACTAGTGGGATGATTAACTATTAGTACAAGGGAGTTAACATATATAATATCTAGAAGGCTTTGGTAATGCTAATCATCAGTTGTGCAGGTCAGCCAGTTTGCCAGTTTATTGATGAATAGGTGAAGTACCCTACTAGAAAGAAGTTGGGATTTATGAGAACAGCAGCTAAGAACCTGAGATAGTTATGATGGTAAGAAGGAGACATAGAGATTGTTCTATAGTTAGCTATGATACACTGATTAATCTTGTTTAGGGTCATTTAAATGGGTCTATATCATGGCACCGAAAAGGCTGTTAATCGAATGGCTTTAATATCGAAAATGCTGTTCATTGAGGTGTGTATTTTGAGATCACTGTAAAGTGAAGATTGGAAAATTGCCCTTTCCTCACTGTAGTGTGATCTCGGAGTTGGTATATATATATAATTAGCGGGGGTTGTAGGGGGTGCAGCTCCCCACAAGAGCGACTTCGATGAACGGCATTTTCAATTTTTAAGCCATTCAATTAACTAATTCATTAAGTAAGATGCCATGATATAGACCCCATGTAGACATCTATGAGTTCAAATTTAAGATCCCAAGGAATAATTTGTGAGAAGGTAATATTCTTGGCAAATACAGATTCTCTCCCACAACTCAGTAGTTACGAAAATATGATGGACATTGAATGCAGAGGAAGACAGAGAGAGTGTCTTCATTAATTTGCAACCAAATTTCTGTAACTACGTATATATGACATATTCAAGGTGAAGGAGGACCTCTGGTTAGGGCATTTTTTGTTACGACTCCTGGCACTAAATATAGCCACCCTAATGGATTTTGAATTAGACTTTAGAGGGTGGGAATGCCCAGAAAACAAACTCTGTCTAAAAAAAGGCATTAATGGGGCAGCAAAGGCTTTAGCCAGCATGCAAAGATCATGTTAAGAGAGGTACAGACCATTTCTGATAAATCAAGGTTTGTCAGCAATCTCATTCCAAGTTGATACATAATGAATCTCCCAAGACTGATGTCAGATACACATCAAATTATTACAGCTAGTTACTATGACTTTAAATCTTGGCATCACTCTATGTGAGAAAATGTCTTTTCTGTCCTAGGCACATCCATGGTAAGACCAATCACATCCTTCTGCATGTGCCTCCTGTTGGACTGCCTGCAGTCATTCACACTCACATGGTCCACTACTGCATTATAATTATATACACTAAAACTGAAAAGATCATAGTGTCCTTGTCATGTGCCAGAAAGACAAGTAGCCATCAGCATATTCTTATCCTGTGTGATAAGGGTGGTGTCCATATTCTTGGCAATGCAAATAATATTACTAAAATAATACCAGGGGTGAATGAAGTCTTAGTAGCCCTTAAGGGCTTAGAGTGGCTCGCTACAGAAGGGCAAGAAATGACTGAGATTCCATAATGGCCGTTACAGATGAAAGAAGATGAGAAAAAAAGTATACCAGAATGACGTTCTATTGGAATAAGACAAACGGGTGATTGGACTAGAAAGTGGTGACAAAATAGGATGCTGTGAAATTAGACATGACTACGGGATGTGACTACATTACACTCTGGCCATAGTAAGTAATAGTGATAGCTAGTATACTCAAGTTCAAAAAAACTAAACTAGACAGCAATATATGGGAACAGCAATCAGTAACAAGGGGCAAATTGAAATCAGATAATCTAACCCAAAAGTTTTAATTTCAAGTGCATTCACTAAGTGCAACAGCTTCAATTTCTATAACAGTGTAACAATCAGTGCAAACAACAATGCAACAATAGCAGTGATCTAAAGTGAGATCCAGTGCAATCACAGTAGCATAGCTAGGGTAGGGTGATGGGGGCTGCCACCCAGGGAACAAAGTTCTAGAGGTTGCAATTAGCAAATTCTAATCATTGTTTACTGCATTATTGTTACTGCATTACCGTTATTTAGAAATGAAGCCCTTTACTGCATTTGTGGGCAGAACTGAAGCTTTTAGCTCTCCATGTGTGGCATAATCTATATTAACTGTTTGCTACAAATGTAGTAAGCAGTTTTAATACAGTTTAAAGAGAGAGAAGAGTTTTTTCGCTTTTTTTTTTCTTCTTTCTCTTTTGAGTCGGAAGATCAGATCAAGAAACGAGCCAGAGTACCAAAATATCTATCTACTCCGCTGGCAATCAGTAGCTTAAATAAGAGGTGAATTTTGTCTCTACCTAACAGCAATGAGCAAATTTTACTTTAATCACATGGATCCAGTGCAGTAACTGTAAAGAAATAGCTAGAAATTATCGATACAAATAGTTCCAAGTGCAGTAACTGCAGGGAATAGTACAATGTCATTACAGCACAGGTACAAATAGCAAAAGTATTTATTTTATCTTACTTGTTAACTGGGGGGTAGAACACTAATCCAATGGAATATTTTAGGGTTTAGGCTTGGGTTACACTGAAGAAAACAGGAAAAAAAAAAGTTAATATTTACAAAAGATGTACAGTTAGGTTACACAGAATCAAATAATCATTATAGTATAAATAAATAAATTAATATAGTAAGATAGATGCAGTTATGTATTACACTATTTATAGTAGAATTGCAGGCAATGAGTCTGCCTTATTTACAGCATGCGGTGGTGGTGCTGTGGTAGCGTTGTCGCCTCACAGTAAGACGTTGTCCTGTTCAATTCTCAGCTAGAGCGTCTTCTGTGTGGAGACATGCGTGAATGGGCGTACCTTCGTTGAAGGTTGTGCGTCAGAGCTGCAACTCGGCACGTAAAAATCTACTGCCAATCATTAGCAGACCGGAGTTCCTCTGTGGCGACCCCTAACCGGGAAAAGCCGAAAGACACAACAACAACAACAACATAGTAATATAGTAGTAAAGAAAACAGAGGAAGGGGGGAGTACAATTACCTATACAGAGGGACTGTAAAAGGGCTGAGGAAAGAAAGAAGGCGGTAGAGTGGAATTACATCAGATGGAGAAATCCAATACTCCCTAGTGAATTAGTGAAGAGCAATATGTTTAGATTCTATAACAGCACCTCAATCAGTAACAAGCATCAATGCAACAACACCAATCATTAGTAACTGACAGAATAAGTTAATATGGCTTCTATCTACCTAATATCAATAACGGGTAACAGTGCAGAGTTACTCATGATGATCCCAGCAGTGGTGTAGTATTACCTTTGATACTGCTAGTAACGTGCAACAGTGCAATATTACTCAAGCATTATAACACGATAGTCAGTATAGCAGTGTTAATCTAAATAATGCCAAAAGGTGAAGTGCGATCAGTAAGCTAATAAGTTAAATATTGAGACAATTTCACTATATGTAATACAAATCACAACAGCTATACTAACTTAGAGAAGTTAATGAACTTTATGTTATCTACAACAAGGATGTAGAGGCGGATTACAATTTATAGACTATGCTCTTGTGCTGGTTACCTAAAAGGATATATACTACTCTGTCAGAATGCAGCATTGCACTGAACTGAGCAAACCTTTAGGGAGTTAAAGTCTGTGACACTGCCTTGTATAAGCTGGTCAATCAAATTCCATGCAATGTCCCTGCAGAAGCTAGTCAACTAGAAACAGGCACTCTAGGCCTTAAGTGGAACCCAAGCTCTGGTAGCTGTCATGTGGTGGAAGTCTATACTCTCAACAGTGGCTGGGACACTGTGCATCCAGTTCTTGTGCTACACTGAATTAGTCAGAAACCAGATTGAAAAGGCTTTCTTTTCTGTTGATTCAGTGCAGTCTCCTGTTACCTCCTCCGGATGTTACAGTATAGTGCCATCAGCAGCCCTGCACTGTAGAACTCTCAGCAGCCCAACACATTAGCTGAAAACTCTAAATTACAATTCAGCCCCTGGGGCAACAGTTACAGGTACAAGCACAGACAAATACCTCTAGGTGTCTGGAGGAGCAGTAAGGTTTTGTTGGGGGTGGGCATATTAGAATTAACAAAATGTAGCAATTGCTAAAAGTTAAGACAAGCATATACACTGTCTGGTGGGTAATGAATAAGATTAATGGTATAAACTATTAGTGAACTTCATGCCGTACTCATGGGTTTGATTCCATTATTCCCCATTTGCTT
Source organism: Protopterus annectens (assembly GCF_019279795.1). Taxonomy (NCBI): domain Eukaryota; kingdom Metazoa; phylum Chordata; order Ceratodontiformes; family Protopteridae; genus Protopterus; species Protopterus annectens. The sequence goes on along the minus strand of NC_056733.1, from coordinate 1,783,269,932 downwards.
ACTCTATGACTCTAAGTCAGTCACCAGACAATGCTCCTGGGTCATACTAGTCCCTGAAAAGGGAGACTTGTGACCAGTAAGCTTAAACAGTTAATAAATAAAATAAATAAAATAAACTAGAAACAATAATGCATGAGTTAAGCAGTATAAGCAATTAAAGGCAGTCTAAGTATAAACAGCACCAGATGGGTCAGTACACTTAAACTAGTCTGTGCTGTCAGGTCCTCATAAGGACTGTTATCGCTTATACTTCCACCGCAGTCTACATCTCATTCCTGCATTATGGAATTCCTCACTCCCTCCCATAATCCCATCAGCAAGCTAATTGGTAAAAACCTAAAACTGTTGATAAAATGTAGTATTTTCTTTGGAATTTAGCAATAATTGATGCTGCTTTTTTAACCTGTAGTCAGGATGGATGATTTTCTTTGCACATACAAAAGTAAATAAAATGTGGATGGAGACTGTTCACTCTTTTCGTGTGTACTCAAGATTGTACTCAACTTAATAATAAAAGACAATACATAAAGGAAAACAAATGCACTGCACCAGACTGAGAAAGCAACTACTGTTAAGACTTATATTTGCAAAAATAAGATGTGTGACTTTAGAGTTTGCACAAGAACAGCATTGTGGTCAGCTGGCTGCTACGTGCTAAACAGATGATACAATTACCAGACTAACTCGGAAAACTTTACCATAGCCACCTAACAAATGGCACAGTTTGACATTTCCGTTTTCTGCCCACTGGAAACACTTCAAGAAGGAAGTTTCTTTCTATAACATAACAGGTGCTATTTGCATGACACTTCCCTTCACAAGACATTACGACTTCATCTTTAGGTCTTTGGCCAAAATCCATCATTGTAGACTGGATTGTAATTACAATTGGGAGCATGCAATGTCTGAAGAAATAGTTGAGAATTACTATAGTTCTTAAACAGCTGTCTAATGTCACAACATTAAAAAAGTAAATCACACTTATAGTATGAGATCCATGTGCAATAGTTTAAGCAATGCAATAAATGCTAATATTTCACACATCTCTGCATGAAATTACTTCAGCTGTAAGCCTTAGCAGTTGATAGACAGGATAAATACTTTTTTTAGTCACATGCTACAGTTAAGTGTCACATTAAAATATTAAAATATTACAAATTTATAAGTGATAATGCCACCATCTATTACAATAATTGTCACTTGTTGGAAAATATTTAAATGACACAAATACAACAAAATATCTTACTAATTAAAGTAAAACCATTTATAAGGCATGTAAGAGAGCAATGACAAAATATATAAGCATACTTAGGAAACAACTTGACTATGGAGGATGTGAGGCACCTAAAACAAGCAAGGGAAATATTCTTCATAGAAATGAAACCCCTTTGATTCAGAAACATGCCTTATACGAACACTCAAGGGCTTTCGTGGAGATGCTGACAGGTGAGACAACTATCCAATGGTAACTGCCAATTAAACAAACGGAATTTCACACCTTGAACATTCTCGTGGAAATGACAGTGCCAAATGGGGGAGACAAATGTTTTGCAAATGCAATTAGAAAATTCTTGTAGAGCAGAGCAAGCAGGTTGCATACAAACAAGTATGCATATACATAATTCAAAGATAGAAATGCTACGAGAATAGCTGCAATCACAATAAGTGGTCCACAGCAATGTTCCTGTGAAGATCTATTCACTGAAATGGGTGGAAATGGCAGTATAGAAAAGACAGAGAGTGGGGGAGGGGAGAGTGCAGGCAAAGGAAAACACTTCAGGACACAGAGAATGAAAGTGTAGGAGTGGGGAGGGGGAGGAATGGTATATTTTATTGTGAATAGGTACATATTTTCTTGTTTTTTTTTTTTCTTTTGTCAAGAAGGGTAGGATGTAAAGGAAAGGCAGAAAATGGAAAGAGGTTAGAGGTATGGAAGCAGAGACACTCTAATAACAAAAATTCAGACAAAGCCCACTGGGTGAGGTGATACAAAATGGAGGGTTTCACAATGGATATACAGAGACACTGATAGAGGAAGAATAAGTGATGAAGTGAATTGATGTGAAGTATTAGCAAAAACAAGAGAGGGAGGGAGGAACAGACAAGAATGCGGGACAGAGTGCGAGCCCAGCTCATGATCATACTGCCTAGGCTTGACACAGGAAAAGGACAGTCACCAACCTAACTGCCCTCCTGACTGAGTCGTATCTCTGATGACACTCAAGGCAGTGGTATGACTCTGCTAGTTGCACAAGGACACTCTCCAGTTGGACAATGTAGGTGTCAAGCCTAAAGTCCATAAACTCTAACCTCATCTCTTTCCACTCCGGGAAGGTAACAAACTTTGACCTACTGGCAGTATCATCAGAGGAAACAGCATTCCTCTCTGGAGATCAAACATCAGTGGCCTCCAGGTCAATCCTCCAACAAAGAACCTCCATCAACAGTTACTGGATTTTACATTATTCTAGTATTAACTGTCACTTATTTTCCAGTATTAACTTCTATAAACATTTATATTTTGGAGCTTGCATAAACATATAACTTCAAACAAGTGGTTATATTTTTGACCCAATACAATAATATCTTCAACATTGTACTGATTAAAGGAGAGGAAACTATATGTTGACAGATGCGTATTCTGGAAATATCAATCATAAGAGTACCATGGCTCAGACTTGCACTATCAGCAATAAAGAACCCCATCTAGGTGCTTACAGAAAACCCTGAAGTGCAAGTTATAGTAAAATTAGCGACATAATGATCTGGCATTGGAACATGATATATTCACTTACTTCCCTATCAGGAACCCTGGGATAGTATTTTAAAAAAATGCATGAGCTTACTGATTACTGTGCGCCCAAAAGCTGGTTAAGTAATGGTCTTTTACATTCTTGAAAACCCCGGTGGTGTCACTTTTTTTAAATAAATTTCATACAATGAAGATACATCTGCATACCATAAAATGCACTAATTCCCTATTATAAATAAATTTAAGTACTGTATGCCTCAGAAGAGCATTTAATAAAACTATGGTTAAATTCTGCATTATATCTAATTCAGACGCTTAAAAATAACTACAAAACCTTTTACTGTTATGTAACCAAATAAAAAATCATGTATAATAAATATCTGTATCATAACAATAAAATTTCTAATAAAACATTTGGCATTTTGTAGGTATGAGCTTATACTATTCAGCATATACAATTAAAGTTGGTCCATACCTTTCATGTATAGCACTGACAGTACTTATTACCTTCTACTTAGTATAACAAGTTTGTTAAGCTTTACAAAGGTTATAAAATCCTGTACGGTAATCACTGATATACAAGGAAGAATTAAAAGTCATTCTACGTAAGTCATTTAACATTTTCCTGTGGAATTACTTCATTCTGCTGTTGTGGAAGGTGGAAAATGTCATCTCATTTATAAGAAAGATGAATTAGATCCATAAGCTTCTCTCAGATTAATTTACCACAATTTTTTAGATTTCTAGTACTATGATCGGGGTGGACCTCATTTCTAAGTCAAAGTATGATTAAAGTTCATGAAATTAGTATTGTTTCACTCTCTGATATTAGCCAAAGGTGCTCTTCCAGCACCTGCAATGTGCCCAGAACTGAGTCCTTGTGTAATTCATAATTCACACATGTACTGGTAGCATATCTAAATACAAATGTAAATTATTTTTTATAAGACCCATTGCTCCTACTACTACTACTACTAAAACTTTCTGGGTATTTTCTTCCAGATTGCACTCTTTTCTGCCTGCAAATCCTGGTATTTTATGACTTTGTGTCTCTGTACACAAGGCACTGTAATCACTGGGTATAGCAATTTCAATAATCAATACTACGAGTACTTCTGTCTTCTTTTCATGGACTACTATATCTGGATTTCTCAGATCTATTTTTTGAACTGTTAGCAATGAGTGATCTATAATGCGTTGTGGCTCAAATTTCCAATGCTTCTCAGCTACTTCAATACTGTAATGTTTGCACAATCACCAATGCAAAAGTTTTGCCACATTATTTTGTCTACTTTACAGGCCCTCTTTACCATTAGTGTATCACACCCAGCAAGAAGATGTGAGACGGTTTCCAGTTCTGATTGACAAAACCTGCATTTGTTTCTCCCACATGTTCAGTGGACTTTGTAAACCAATGTGTGCACAGTCCACTATCCTGGGCTTCCAATATTAACCTTTCATCTTTTTGCTTAAATTTACATCTCCTTAACCATTCCTGCATCAGATTCTGACTGACATGAAGTTGTTCCAGGAGTTTTATGTACTTGTAACTATATTATGCATTTTCCACATTTCTTTTCTTCTCATCTGATCCATCTCCTTTCGTTCTTTCTTTTGTTTTAGGGCACATTTTATTGTGTCTACTTCTGCTTTAATTTCCATTACTGCTTGACAATAATGTGCTTCTGCTAAACTAAGCATGGAAGACATCTCACACTTGTTCTCCTCATGTTTTAACATAACTTTCTCTATGGTTGGATCTTGTGAGGTCATCAGATATGTATGCAGATGATTGCAGATCTACAGATGTAATCAATTTTGAGGAGGCCCTTACCTCCTTCAGAACGAGGAATATATAAGATCGATATATACAATCTTGGCATAGACTGATTTTTATATATCATTTGATATACCTGAAGCATTTTTCTTTTTTTCCTGTCCCACTGATCCAGTACTTTTTGTAAGTGATCAGTGTAGGGTGTATCTTATATATCTGTAACAACTCCTTTATCATTGAATGTGAGATGCTACCAAATGCTTTTTTGTAATCTCTCCATGCCAAACTTAGATTCTTCCTGTTTTTACAATTCTTCATTATGACTTTAACAACAAATGATCCTTTATTCCATATGACTTTCTTTTCCTACCATTTTGTTATCTTGCTATGATTGAATTTTCTTCCAAATGATTATAAACTCTGTTAGCATCAGTTTCAGTATATAGATTATACATCGTGAGAAGGCAAGTTACTGGTCTATAGTTTTTAGCATAACTTGCAGGTTCACTCTTAAGGAGGAGTATCATTTTTCCTATTGTTAACCAGGTTGGAGTCTGGTTGAGATGCACACATAAGTAGTCTTACAGCTCTTCATGTAAAGATGTTAATACTTTTAGCCAGACGTTAGGTACTGCATCTGGGCCTGGGGTTTTCCAATTAGGAGTTTAACTTAATTTTGTTTCTGTTTCTATAAGCATTACTTCATCCCATTTTATATCCTGTACATTCAAACTTCTTCCTGTTTCTTTTACTAATTCTCTCCATTCAGTAGTTTTGTTATGTTCCACAGGGTTCCATAGGGCACAGGGTCTTCATAGATATTTCTCCAAAATGTGTCTATTTCTTTTTTTTTTCTATTACTTTTGCTTTGTTTCCCATTTGTGTATACAGCTGTTTTGTGTAATCAATGCATTGATTATTTTGTTCTTTTCTTTATATATATCTGCATACTGTCTAAGTTGTTCTGCCTGTGTTGATATCATTAGTTTATTATTTCCAGTAGTGTACAATAGACCCTGGTCTGTTCTGATACTGCACATTGCTTTTATCATGTCTAGCTTTCTAATTATTTTTGTTAATGTGTTCACTCTTCTATACGCTAACAGTGACACTTCTTGTCTTAATCGCTTTATAATTTTTTCTGTTCGGTGCTTCCATGACGGTTTCTGATTTCTTCCTTACCCTTATTCCTCTGTTTTTTTTTTTTTTTTTTTTTTTTTTTGTGGTAAGGCTTTATTGGTTATTAATTTAGCTAGACAGTAATATATCCTATTTACTTCTGTTATAGCACATACATTTCTGTTAGTAGTCTTAATAACTTGACTTTTTGTGTGGAGTCTGCATGTCCTCCCCGCGGCTGGGTGGGCGTTCGAAAGACATGCGTAAATGGGCGTGCCTTCTTGAAGGCTGAATGTCGAGCTGGCACCTCGGCGTTCGTGAAAGTCTACTGCCAATCATTAGCGGACCGGAGTTTCGCTGTGGCGACCCCTAACCGGGAAAAGCTGAAAGACAACAACAACAACTTGACTTTCTGTAATCTATTTCTTTCATCAAACTTAATATGTCTACCCATCTGTATTGAATCAAGCAAATCAAAAAGTAGAGCTAGCTTTGACAGATTTAAATAGATATGTTAATGGGAAAAAAATCTATCACTGGATGAAACAGAAATGAGAGACAGTAGGCTGGCAAAAAAATGTCATGGGTGAAATTTGTTGACAGGTTCTTACCCTGGAAAATCTACAAGGAAAAGACTAGAACATGATATTTTATATGTTCTTCTCTACGATGGATTGGAATAGAACCATGATGGAAATATTTCTATTAAACAATTACATTATTTATTTAAGAATGCCCAACCGCTTTGGTATAGAGAAATAAATAACTTGAGAAAAGATAACACAGCAAACTACTGAATTTAGGTGACATGTTAATTGCTGTAATTTTTTTAATGAAAAGTTTCACATATTTATGTTCATAAAGAGATATGCAATACTGCAGAGAACTGATGATTAGAGTGCAGAAGTATAAGAGAAACATTGTCTATAGAAATATGAAAGGACAAGGTGACTGAACTGCACACCAGAAAAGATTACTGTCCAGTTATACAATCACTGCATTATGATAACATGTGTAAGAAGTGAAATGAGGAGAAAGAGTCATGAAGTTTGTAAATACTTACTTTTTATTCTTTCACTTTTGAGGATGAAATTGTTGGACTAAACATTTCTGTTATACAGCATACATGTATTTTAGACCACCTTAAATAAGCAGACTTGTATTTCATTATTGAAAATTAAGACATAAAGCAGGTAAAATATTCAAGAATCTGTGTACCATTGTTGCAGAAAATTTAAATTGCAATCACACAGCATATACTATATAGGAAAACATCTATTGTGACACATAAGCTACAATATTGCTTAACATTAAATGCAAGTTAAACAATTACACTAATAATGCTAAATATCTCTGGATGTGGGACTAGTTCATGACTTCCATCATAAACTGGGCTATGCATCATAGGATCATAGGTTCATAGGTAAGTGCTAGGCTATCTGCCCTTGTGGGTCACTTTAAGCTGAGCCAGTTTCCCTTTTTGTGCTTGAAATAGCCTATCCCAGTTAGTTATATATATTGGCCTTACCGGTCCCATAGCCAATAATTATATATCACCCCTAATGATAATAACAGGGACCGTGCCATAGATAATTTGGGGGACCAATAAATGGGATAAAGCATTTAGGGACTATAAACACTATTCAATAAATGAAAAAAAAAACAAAAATAAAAAAAAAAAGCACAGTTCAGCTCCGAGGCTCCACACATTTATTTTAGGTCACAGCAATCTGGTACCTCAGCCATTCACCTTCAGGGATCAACGTAACAACCACCACAATGTATTTTATATACATGTGCAAACAAGCATCCCTAAATAAACAATTAAACAATTAATACAAATTCATCCCTAAAAAATCCATTATAAAACATCATATAACCATGTATTCCAGTTAACACAGTGCTTAGTTCTCCTTACTTTTTCTGTCTGAACCATGGTGATGTGGTCACCCATTCCTAGATCGTTAAGTAATTCAATAGCTAATGTCTTCAAAGTTTGTACTCTGACAGAGTTTCTTAATCTCCTCCTAAATGGCCAAATAACATAACACAGGTTGCTAAATAAATGAAAGTTATCTACTTTCCATAACAGCAGATCCATGTTATTGTTTTCCATCTGGTTAAACATGTGGGTTATAGGATGTGGCTTGGATGCAAGATTGACCATTTCCAAAAGAGTGTAACCCCTTGAGCTCCACATCCTCTACCTATAATGCCTAGATCTGACTGAATAACCTCAGATGAAGTCTGTCTCCCTCAAAACCAGTTCCATTGTGGATTCTAACAACATTATATCAAGAACTCCCAAACAAAAGAAGGAAAAACAACCTTCATGACTCGGACATCCTAAGAATAAGAGAAACACAAAACAAAAAACAGGAGGGGGCAGGTAGATGGGGTGGTAAAAATCCTGGTGCTTCCTCTTGCACCACCTCTTGCCATGATTTTCCCACCCAGGGGAATACAGGGGAAAGCAGTAGAGGCAGGGGGCCCTGGGTGTAGGGTCACCTAAAGACTAGTCAGAGTGAGCTTTCCCAGAGTATGATGATGTGAGTCAACAGGTAAAGACAAAAAGGGGAAGGGATGCTGGTTAGCACTGACCACTCCATTTCCAGGTGGGAGAACATCCTCTCTAGAATGTCAAGGGTGGATGCTGAAATTGGCCACCCGAAGTACGCAGTGCTGTGATCCAAACCAATTCCAAGGATATGCTTGACTCTGAAGCCACTCCTGTCTGCCCTGATGCAGAGATCGGAGCCAAACTATAGAGGGCCAAAGTACCAAGACTCCAAAACCAGAAGTTTTGAATCAGACACAGAAACCCCAGCCCTGAAGGGTCAGCTCCGAGGTCTGCTCAACTCTGAGTCAGCTGGAGTTGAGAAGGCCAAGGCAGGGATGGCAACGAAAATCAGCCAAGCCATTGCAGCCAACCCCACAAGTGGTAAGGCACTCTATTCCCAGAGCTATTGGGTCCTAGGGAGGAAATAAGTCTGTAGGAGCTGAAGTGTTTGTCCTCTGCCCCTAAGGCCAAAGGGATCAGGCCTAACTGTATTTCTTCTTACAGGAAGGAATGTATCAGTTGCTCCAAATCAGCATGTCTCCAACTTCCCACCGATTGGACTGACTGAGAAAGAGAAGCTACAGAGAAGGGGCCACCTACTAAGATCAAGGCTCCAAGGACAAGGCTTGAACAGGTGAGGTTCAGATCCTGTGCTGAGAAGGAAAAGACTCTGGAGGGAATTCATGGGGTAGAGGGGGGGAATGATGAATGAATCCTGCACAAAGGAGCCCCTCTCAACAAAAAGAGGCTAGGAAGGGGACCCTCCCCACAGTCAGTGCCTTGGAAGAACAGGTCAGGGTAGTCAGATCCAATTACTTTTTTGAGACAGCTGGAGGGCTGAAGATCATTGGATTTTCAGATCCAGATGGCTAGAGGTAGGGGGAGCCACATGTTTACAGTCCCACTTACAACAGGGATCCAACAAAAGCACATGGGCAGCTTGAAAGGCCAAAGATCTTTGGATGTTTGGATCCAGCTGGCTAGAGGTAGGGGTAGCCATGCATTTATGATCCCTCTTGGAGGATCTAGGATCTTTAGTTCCCTCCTTGTGATACCAATCTCCCTTCTCATGTTTGCTAGCCAAAGTGGATGAGAAAGAAGTCCCCAGTAACACTTTTAAGGACCAGCTTAGCACTCCTGTCATTGACTGATCTAGCCCCAAGACTATCACAAATTGCACACTAGCTCTCCAGATGAAGTGACCCAAGACAATAGATGCACCAATCCTGCAAGTCCTAGAAAGGAGCTTCTGGCCACACACCACACACGTCTTGAATCTCTTATCCATCCTATACACACAGCACACAAACGCCACACTAAAATATACCCTACTTAACTATAACCTACTTCAAAGTCACAAATATAGGAAAAACAAACACAACACACACACCACAGGGTGGGAAAAAAACCTGCTAATGTTAGAAAGGAAAAATCCTATCTAACCCTAAAAACTACACTACATAAAAGCAAAAGGGAAAAAGAATTGCAATACTAACTATCCTATACAATAAAGAGGGTAGAGGAAACAAGGGGAGAATTACGCTCAAAATTACTGAAAAGGATACAGCCCTAATGGAGCTTGAGATTAAGCTGCTATCCTGGAAGTCAACAAACAAGATCTGTGATTATTCGTCAGAGCTACGCATTATGGGTAGAGGAGGTGGAGCTCAAGGAGCTGAATTCTTTTGGAAATGGCAGGTCTTGGATCTGAGTTGGATCCATTTACATACAGGATGGACCGGAATGGAAACGTTATACTGTTTTTTCTTTAACAATACATGAATGAGGAAAACATTACATATTAGTTAAATCACTAACTTATTCCTTTTAAATGAAACACTGAGCTTTAAGTTGATAAATATGTGTATGTTCACTGACATATATCTACATTTATATCTAAGTACATGTTTGCATTTCTAATTACAAGTAACATACAAGTAACCTATCCATAATGTAGTGTTATTACGATTTCTGTTTCTATTTACAATGCTAAATAAATCATGTAGCACTATATGATTTCTGTTGCATTGCTAAATCTTGATTTGCTAAGTAAAATTATATATACTACTGTATCCTCACTGTCTTGCACCACTGTAGTAAAAGTGCCTGTTGAAATTTCAAGGACTATCAATGTGCTCACCTGCTCATCTTCAGTAATGCATGCTAACTCTAAGACTAACACTGGCCTACCCATACACCTAACCCTATGCCTTACCTTGGAAAATCCTGCAAAAACTATCACTAGTTAGACAAATGAGGTCTGGATGTTGCTGCATGGTTTGCGTTTACAGATTGAAAAAGGAGTGTGTGCCTATTTTCCTTTTGGCAATCTTGTATTTTCATTGTTTTTTTCATTTTTGGGATTAGTTGTTTTTTTTTGAAATGCAAGACTTGATTAGGTGTTTTTCGATGCTATTGCATCTCAAAGGATTGTAACCCATATACATGTTTAATATAAAAAACAGGTTATGAGCTTTTAAACTCAATCTAAGTGATCTTCTTACTCATGTTTAAGTATCTGAATCCCAGTAAAAGGTGATATTTGTTACTTTATGCTAATATTTACATTCAAGAGGAAAGATACTGGGCTATACACAGTTGCGGTGAACTCCATTCTCATGTCAATTCAGATCTATCAATTCTACAATTGACTATATTTATTACTTCTGACTGAGCCTCACCTGTAAAAACAGTCATCTGTTTCATCAGTTGACTAACAAAAGAATAAGCAGAATTAGAAGAAAATGATTAAAATAAACATAGAAGAAGGAACTACAGATAGAACAGGTTTAACAACATGCATGTAAAAATAATTTGCTTATACTGATAGGAAAATAAGCTAACATCTAGAAAATCTTGCAGCACACAAATAAGTAGCAGTGAAAATAATTATTAAAATAAATAAGGCAGAATGAACTAGTGGCAGATAACCTAGGAGGGGTTTACCAACATCTCAGTAAACACAATTTGATTCCCTAATATGAAAATATGTTACCTTCTATTAGAAAATCCAGTATATTCCAAAGCATACCATAAATAAATACCTAGTAGTAATTCAGTTGCTTGAAAATAATAGATTAATAAGAGTTTGCATAAATGCATCAAGGTTACAATTAGGTTGCCACAAGACTAAGCCAGGCCTTATTTTCTGCTTATAACTAAGATAAAAACATTAAGTGTACGTGCAGCTCATTGGTCATGAGACCAGGAAGTGAGGAATGGTGCCTTATGGGGAATAATGATGTAGTTCAGTCAGGAAATGTTAAGTGGTAGAAGCCAATGCATCTAAAAATAAAACAACTTTCTGTTTGCCTAGTGAAAAATACAGTCCTGCAGCTGGTCCCATCTAACATCTGCCAAGCACCTCAATTAAGTGAAAAACCACAAGGAGTACTAACACATGACATAAGTCTAGCAGTCATTAAAAGAACTGACCTAAAAACCATAACACACTGCCAGAATCAGTCAGCAAATGAAGTTATTTTGTATTAAATATAAAAGGAATTGTTTTATGAAAAAAGATACACTCATGTTGTTAAAAAAGCACTGGGAATAATCAGGGTCAGTTTCAGTACACATTAGATTCCCTTCTAACTTTTGTATGAAGCTTTTCTTATTCATCTTCACTGAAACATTAACATACATGAAGCTTAACATATCGTAACTAATCATAAAACTGAACTCAAGTCATCTTACAGAAATGTCAGTTCTTGTTTTTAACTAGTTCATACAAATTTAGACACCCGTATGTGCTAGTATGTTGGGCCATGGCAAATAAGTCTGAAACAAGTACATAGTACTACTGACAAAATGGAAATAGTTTCTCGTTTGGTTACATCCATGAACATAGCTTCACAGCATTTATGTTTAGGAATACCCCATGCCATTGTCTCACTCTGTTACCCTAAAGTGAAAGTTTCTGAAAGCATGCAGTGCTGTGAAAGGCTTCATAATGAAGCACAACAATCCATGATGTTCGCTACTATTAAACTGCGATAGTATTTTTGTAGTGTAAATGATTAAGTTACTGTTTTTGTAGTAGTGTAATACCCTGGTTATTATTAGTTCAAAGTAAAGGTGTTTGCTGATGAAGATTTATGATTTATACACATATCACACACAGGTTCCTATTAGAAGATCAAAAGAACGAACACTAACAGATCAAGCAGGGAACATCGAAAACCAGGAAGCTGAAACAGCATGGACCTACTGTGCAAGATCATGGTACAGTGGGGATTGGGGTTTTTCTTCTTTCACCACTGTTGTGCAGTCTCGGAATTTGTATATATAATTAGCAGGGTGGTATGGAGGCCTTTCTCCCCTGCAAAAAGCAAGTGTTGTGTTTGTCCAGTGCCATCCAAGTTTTCAATGTTCCCAACCTGATCTTTTAAAGTTCACTTTTCAGATAGGGATCCCTCACACAGTAATATTATATACATATTTTTCAAGTATTTTTTTGATGTTAGCAAAGTTTTCAGTTCTTAAAAGACCATTTCATCTACCACATATTCCATAAGACATAAATTCAGGGGTACATGAAGTATATTTACATTTAAAATATTTGTGTGTGCATGGCGGTGTGGGGGTTGAATGCATGGGCATATAAACAATTCACAGTAGCCACTTGGTAGTGAAAGGAAAATTAATTTTCTAGAAAAAAATATGAAGACAAGGAGAAAATACAACTTATTTCACGCAGAAGTCAGAGAAAGAGAGAAATCTTAACCACTGAGCAGTAGTGCCATATATTCAAATTTCAAAAGTACAGTATGGCTGAAAACTGAACAATGCTGATGCTGTGAGTGAAAGATTGCGTGTGTGTGTGTGTGTGTGTGTGTGTGTGTGTGTGTGTGTGTGTGTGTGTGTGTGTGTGTGTGTGTGTGTGTCTGTGTATGTGTTTGTGCGTGTGTGTGTGTTTATTTATACATATGTGTGTGCGTGTGTGTGTGTGTATGAGAGAGAAAGAGAAAGAGTTATCCTCTATATGAAATGTTCCTAATAGCGTATGAAAAAATGGCATTAAGAAGTTCAAATACATAGAATACCGAATGCCCTAAACATCAAGCATACAAAAGATTGAGAAAGGAAAAGTATTTCCTCTCCCAGTCTTCACACAACCCCCCCCCCCCCCATAACACTAGCCTTGACTTTGTCAGAATAGTGGTAGAGTTATGGAAAGTTTTTTTTAAGGTAAGGTGTAGGGCTAGGGTTAGAGAAAGGGACAGCATTAGGGTTAGGGTTAGCACCCATTACTAAGGTGGACAGGGGAGCTCTACACAAGACACACTCAGGCACACAAACACATACTAACAATCCTACAACTCTCCTCTCATGTAACCCTGACCCTAACTGTAAAATACACTCCATTACACACAGACACCCAAACCTTATTCCCGACTCTAACCCTAACTGTCACACACACATACACAAAACACTCACACCACACCAACCCCAAGTGCCTTTCTCAACAAAACATTTCCTTGATATTTTGACCATTCAGCTATCAATAGGTTTGACAAACAACACCATGTCTAGCATTTGTCAACATTTTCAAAATGGAGGGGACCCATATATAAATATGTGTGTGCGTGTGTGTGTGTGTGTGTAATATGTGTATATATATATATATATATATATATATATATATATATATATATATATGTGTGTGTGTGTGTGTGTGTGTATGTATGTATGTATATATATATATATATATATATATATATATATATATATATATATATGAATTCAGATAAATGGGTGTAATAAGAATGAATGTATATCTGGTACTCTGTGTAAATATTTTTTGCGTATCTATACTTGGCTGTTCATTAACAATTTGAACTTTACCTTGGTACATCATCAGTCCTATTAACAGTTCCAGTATCTATGTTACTAAAAACTAAAATAAATGCTCAAACACAGTACAGATCTATATTTGCTTTTAAAGAACAAAGTAAATAAAATTAAAAAATACAATAAAGCATGGACAAAATATCCCATTCACATCTATATAAACAAACATTCACATAGTGCATTACTTGGCTACAAAAATGTATACATACAGCCAAAACCAAAAATGGCCGTCTAGAAATGCTATTCATTCATATTACAATGAAATGATGATGATTAATAATAACAATAATAATAATAATAATAATAATAATATGTGCTATTAATATTATTATAATCAAAAAAGCACTTATAACAACTAGGCACTCAGTAAACATGACAATATGGCTGTGAGTTAACATAATGGTTATGGTGTTTACTTCACAGAGGTACAAGGACTGATTCCCATCAAAACAAATTGGCTAGGCTTAACATGACCCTCAAGGGCAGCTAGCCTAGTGCTGTCTTATGAACCAATAATATGTGAAATACATATAATAAACAATAAGATAACTTGATTTACGGCTCATTCCCAGACTTAAGAACAAGATGTTTCATATACTGCAAACCAAACTTCATGCATTCTGTACATATGTGTGTGTGCACAAAAGCAAGTCCCCAACCAGAATTCAATATTTTGGTTCATACAATGGCTGAGTATACTTAACCTTCAAGTATTAAATAATATGATAAATGTATTTTCAGTGCAATATTACTTTGAATGTTTAACTACATTTTATATGTACCATAATACAATGTCAGACTACACAGAATTTAGATGAGGTATTCAGAGGATGTTACTCATTTTCTGACTTCCAGTGCAGGTATGTTTAATTAAAGGTTTTATATAGTTAAATATCCTGCACTAGTGTCACTCATTCCAGGAATATTACCCTAGCCTCTAACATAATAAATCATGTCGGAGAGACAGATATGTCTCAGAGTCTATCCCTTTTCTGGAACAAGCTTCCCATTCATATTAAGCAAAGCCCTTCCCTGACCCTCTTCAAGCACAACCTGTATCAATGGATGGATAATCACAAATTTACTCCTGGGATGAAGCCCATGTCCCTCATTGAGAGAGGCAGTTGGTATTAGATACCATAGCACAGGCTCATATCTATGTGAACTTCATTCACCTAGCTATTGAAAATTGGGAAACTCAGGTTAAATATGGCTAGGCTTATAAGGGCTATTGGGCAGTTAGCCTAGCTATCTCCTATGAACCTATGAGTCTATAAAAATATTGACATTTGCATCAATGTAAAATGAAACTTGATTACAGAAATGAGAGAGAGAGAGAGAGAGAGAGAGAGAGAGAGACTAAGCAACAGAAAAACAATGTCTGCAAAAGGAGAAAGCTCCACAAAAGTGCAATTTTTAATTCTGAAGCTATATATTCTGTGGGAAAAGAACAACATTTTTGCCAAGTTTATGCTGTCTGTCATTGAACACAACCTGACGGTGTACTACACTACCTTGTTAGGTGATATATTTTAATTATTGTATGAAATACACTGTGTGCATATTTGACAGCACTACTGAGATGCAGTAGCTAGTAACTTTCAAGGCAGTTGTTTGTGTTTTTACATAGAGAGAAGGGTAGTTTTTAATATTGTCATCTGGCAATAAAGACACAATAATATATGTTTGCATCATTTTGTCATTCTCAGTTTGTTTAAAGTTGTGTTTCTGAGTAATATCCCACAATTGTACTTGTAGTGGGAGAAGATATGTGTTATTTAGTATAAAAACTGTATGCCATTTATGTGCCCACATTTCTGACCAGATGTACATATTTTTCAAGAGCCTTTGTACCTGTTGTCAATCTCTGAAGTTTTGAGCAGTGTGGTTATGATTCCTGAACATAGTGAGTATTGTACAATGGAGCATGCAATCTGTATAACAAGAAAGGTGTCTCTTTGAAGATAAGAAAAAAATCTGTATTTAAATCAGAAAAGAAAAGTTGTTGTTTATGAAGAACAACAATATTGTGAATCTCATCAGTAAAGAGGTAAGTAGGTTTACTCTCTGCTAGGTGCTGAGGACTTATGGCCTAGCAACAGTAGGGAAGGCAGTCAGATGTGTTCCAACAAAACTAAGAAACACTGTTATTATATAGTACCAGCAACCTGTACAAATATGTAAAAGGGCTAAGCTGCTTTGGTAGCCACAATGGATGAAGGACGATATGACAGGGACTGTCATGCAAACAAAAGCATGCACAACTGCCGTCACCAATTACAATTTGTTTATTATGCAAAACTCCTAGTACTATCTGAGGAATATGACAAATGAACCATCTTTTTACTTTTGTACAACATATCTACCCATTGTGTTTAACTTGGAAAATGTAATGAACTTCTTACCATCGTTCATAGGTTCATAGGTTTGTACTAGGGCCCTAGGGCCTATACAAGCCTAGCCATAACAATTCCCTGGATATTTCTTCCCACAGTATTTACTTCCCTGGACCCCTGTCTAGCAGGCCGACTGACATGATCCCCAGGGTGAATTTCCTATCACCCATCCAGTCGTCAAGGTTCCTTTTCAAGAGGGCCAAAGAGGCACTCTGCTTGACATGTATGGGCAGTCTATTCCAGAGTCTGGGGAGTCTCTGAGTCAGGAACCTATCCCTCCAGTATGTTTTGTTCATTGTGATGACAAGGTTTAGATCCCTGGAGCGTGTGTCTCTGAGGGATTGGGATTTCTTTAACTGTAGCATGTCCAACAGCTCTGGCTTTGACATGGCCTTGTATGTTAAGCAGAGATCGCCTCTGAGTAGACGATATATGACAGAGTATAGATGGAGTTTTTTTAGATGGTCAGCATAGGGCAACTGCCTTAGGCCTGTGATTCTTAAGTGAGGTATTTCTGTGGCCTTTCCAGTTGTTGCAGATGTCTTGAGAGGTACATACCAAATGGGGCATTGTATTCTATAATGGGTCTAATGAGGAATGAGTACAGTGGAACAATGACCTCCTTTTTTCTGGATGAAAAGCCCTTAGTGATGAGGCGTGCCACATAGAACGATTTCCTGACTGTTGTGAAGATGTGGTTATCAAAAGTGAGACCACTGTCCACCTGTGTCCCTAAGTCTCTTATCACACTTTCAGTGTTTAGTGTACTGACACCTATGTGGTAATTCACGGGTACATGTTTTTTCCCAAAGGGGATAACTATACATTTCTTGGCATTGAGCTTGAGCCCATGGCTCTGGCACCAAGCATCTGTTTCTGTAAGGCCCTTTTGTAGAATATCCACATAATTTGTGGATTTAATAATGGCTCCCAGTTTGCAGTCATCTACGAACTTTGTTAGACAGAGTCTCTTAGTGTTGGCCTGTACTTCAGAGAAGTAGATGCCAAACAAGAGCGGTCCCAGGACTGAACCCTGAGGTACTCCACTTGTCACTTGTCTAGAGCTGGATTTGGAGTTGGCTACTTTTACAGTGTGGGTTCTGTCAGTAAGCCAGTTGGCAACCCATCGAGTGATGTAGGGATTAATGTCCAGCTTATTAAGTTTATCTATGATTCCAGAGTGGGGGATGCTGTCGAAGGCCTTGCCAAGGTACAGATAGGCTGTGTGGACCACCTTACCCTTGTCCACGGCTCTGGAGACTATTTCGAAGAAGTCAATCAGGTTCAGGAGAAAAGATCAGCCCTTCAAGAACCCGAACTGCATGGGGTCCTGTGTTTCAAGGTTGCCAATGTCTTTGTTTATAAGTTCCATGATAATATGTTCCATGGCCTTGCAGATCAGGCTCATCAGACTGATGGGGCGGTAGTTCCCTGGATCCAAGGTGGATCCCCTCTTGTGGAGTGGGATAACTGTAGCTGTGCGCCACTCAGTGGGCACAAAGCCTGAGGTGAGAATATGATTAAACATGACACTTATGTGAGTTCATTTTGTAGTTCATGTAGTACACAGCCTGGGATGTCATCTGGTCCCATGGATGCTGTAGTCTTAACTTTGGAAAGTGTGTTTTTTACCTGTGTGGCTATTATTACCGGAATCTGGCAATCTTTCGGTATTGAGATGGGCCCTTTAGGGGGTGAGAGGGGGGGTGAAGTTTGCACTGAATCAATCTGCCAGGATATTGGCAATATCCTTGGGATCATTATATTTAATGCCATTCTGTTGTAGCTCAGAGCAGATATGAGCATTGCCATTTAGATTCTTGACATAGCTATTGAATGCCTTGTGATTGTCTTTGGAATCTTTGGCTATTTTATTTTCGAAACTAGCTTTGGAGGATTTTATGAGGGATCTCAGCTTCTTACTGAGGCTGGTAAGGGAGTTTTTTTGCATCCTGGGATTTTCCTCTTTTCTGCAACAGTTTCTTCCTTTTGTTATAAAGTTTGTTTATGGCAAGGGACCACCAGATTGGCTTCCTTTTTTTGGAGGAGAGCACCTTGGTTCTATTGGGGGTGGCACAATTCATGCATGAGTGGATGTGCTCGTACAGTGCCTTAATGTAGGAGTCAGCAGTCAAACTTTCAGTTCACGTCTGCATGGGTGTCATGAAGTTTGTCACTTCTGAAGTTGGCTTTGGAGAAGATTTTTACAGAAGTTACCTTACTGGAGGTGGGGGTGGGATGTGGATGTCAAGGGCAATTAGCTTATGGTCAGACCTGGCCAATGAGGGGGTGACCATAGGTGTGAAGCATCGATTTCCCATGTTGGTAAAGACCAGGTCTAGGATATTGGAGCCCCTGGTGGGAATAAGGATTAGTTGATACAGGGCGTTGCAGTTTATAAATTCCAAGAACAGTTGGGCAAAGGTGTTGGTACATGAGTAGTTTTCCCAGTTAATGGCAGCATAGTTGAAATCACCTAGTATTAGGGTGTTTGGTTGTATCTTAATATTTTCCAGAAAGGTGTAGTGAGAATGTTGGGACATGGTGGGAGATCTGTAGCAAGCTACAATTTGGATTGCAGTCTTACCTAGTGTTAGTTGCTCCTGGAGAATTTCAGAAGCATTGTGTTGGGCAACTAGCTTGGTGTTGTGAACATCCTTGGTGAATATGGACACTCCTCCACCTTTAGTATTTCTGTCCTGGTTTGCTGGCCGAAAAGTGTGGTAAGAGTTGTAGCCTGGTATTGTAGGGGTGCTCTCTGGAGCCTTGAACCAGGTCTCAGTTACTGCACAGATATCGATGTTCTCCATTTTTAGGAGTGCCTCGAGAGAGTGCATTTTGAGGTTTAGACTTCTAACATTGAGTAGCATTACCTTCAGATTTTGCATGCTTTTACCTGTTATGGTGGTGGTTTTGTCCTTTGAACTTTGCCTAAAAAAGGCACTATAGGGGTGGCAAAAGCCTTAGCCAGTAACCTGAATCCCAGGGGTGACAGGTGCAGACCATCTCTGGCAAACCATCATGGTCTGACGATCATGTCATCCCAGGCAGACAGATACTGGATCCCCTTTGAATGACACCAGAAGCTTAGCCAATTGTTGAAGTCAATCATTTTGTCCTTATACTGTGGTATTATTCTGGGCGAAGGCAGGATGCTACTCAGAGCTAGGGTCATACCTGCCTGGGCCACATGATCAGAGAGCTCTTCCATGTCTCTTTTCATGTAGTCCAGGGAGGTACATCTCAGGTCATTCACTCCAACATGGACAATGACAGAGTCATATTTGTACTTTTTGTAGAGTGACTTGAGTGCATGCATTATGTGGCGTATCTTGGCACCTGACGGGCAGCTGACTGTAATTTTCTCCTTGTTCAGCCTGGTGAGTGGGACATCAGTGTGCCTGACTATAGAGTCACATATAACAAAAGTGTTGGGTACGTTGTCTTGCCTTAGGGGCTGTTGTTGGGTG
The DNA here is from genome assembly GCF_019279795.1 of Protopterus annectens. Taxonomy (NCBI): domain Eukaryota; kingdom Metazoa; phylum Chordata; order Ceratodontiformes; family Protopteridae; genus Protopterus; species Protopterus annectens. The sequence goes on along the minus strand of NC_056733.1, from coordinate 1,783,250,005 downwards.
GCACACTGGTGTTGTGAGCTATGTGACACTTTGATTGTGACTGGTATTTGTTTGAATTTCAGCTTCAGAGGTCCTTGTTGCTTGGGCATGTTACTGTTAAGGGCCTCCACATATGTGGGTTTAGTTTTGCTATGTGTGGGTGTTGGTGGTGTGGGTTTAGAAGGGCTATGTGTTTCTTGAGGTGTAGTGTGAGTGTTAACCTTCTCCTCTTGACTGTCTAGCACAATCTTGGGTGGAGAGAGCTTTGCTTCCAGTTTGGCTATGTAAGTGCATCTCTCGCAGGTTGTAGTGTTGGGTGGTAGGAGGAGAGGGTTGGCTGTGCACATGAGGCAATTGCTGCATTGCCCCAATATGCCCAGATTCACCAGGTGGACAGGAGAAATAACGGGAAGCTGATGCTTGGACATGCGTGGTTTGGTGCTTTTTTTTGTAAAGTATTTTCTACTGCGGTAGTGGTGCTGCGGTAGTGTTGTCACCTCACAGTAAGGCATTGTCCTGTTCGATTCTCAGCTAGAGTGTCTTCTGTGTGGAGATATGCGTGAATGGGCGTACCTTCATTGAAGGCTGTGCATCAGGGCCGGCAACTCGGCATGTAAAAATCTACTGCCAATCATTAGCGGACCGGAGTTCCGCTGTGGCGACCCCTAACCGGGAAAAGCCGAAAGACACAACAACAACAAGAACTTTCTCTTACTTAGCAAAGTACTTTGTAATTATAGGCTGTTTAGTGCCTGTGATTAATTTCTCCTTATTAACAAGGAGAGTTGAGTGCTTGTATCAGTTTAAGACTTCCTAGTGCTTTCCAGCAGGATTTAAAGCAAGTGCTATTCACAGGGATGCTTAAAGGTAAGATGAAAAAAATGTTTTTTTCTGCCTGACTCACAAGAGACAGAGATGTGGTCTCTTTTCAAGTTTTAATATGCAGTTAAAATCAGAATACAAGTAAACACAAGGTAAAAAAAACAAATGACAGTATTCAAAATAGAAAAAGGCAATAAAGTAATAAAATAAAAAGCAAACTAACCTTTTCCCTCACAGCAAAGTGTAGCAGAGTCTGGGTGGGCCTTTCTAGTAAAGTGATGTAATTTTGCTGCATGCGTTAGTGATTCCTTCAGGTATTCTATACCAATGAAAATGGGTTGCAAGGAAAAAGACAAAGGTGCATTTGCTGTATTATATTGTGATGATGATTATAAACAGAGGAAGAAAGCAGGACTATATAAAAAATTGGGTCTGAACTGCAATGGGGGGATGTGAAAGGAGAAACTGTCTTAAAATGGAATGTCATGGACAGATCTCCAGGAGATGATACAAAATAGTACTAGCCTAAGTACGTTCTTAAATGGAATGCAAATAACTGAAATTAATGCGAGAGTAAGAGAGAGAGAAAGTTTACAAAAACAATCAGGTGATGGAGCAGGTGGGGATGCTTTATACATATATATATATATATATATATATATATATATATATATATATATATAAAATGAAGACGAAGCATAATAAAAGCACAGGAGATGCTGGAAGTGGGGTTTGCAATGTTAAACAGAGATATCAGAAACATGGCTACTTCAGATGGAGATTGAAGAAATGAATTTATTATAGTATTTATGTTCTATGGACATTGCATCAAGGGGATGAATTGGGAAGGGGAGGTATATTCGAAAGGTGAAAACATCCTGGAGTACTGAGTGTCAGAACAAAACAGTGGATATGGTGATGTATATTATTTAATATAAAAAAAGGACACTGGCATCAAGACATCATCACTGGGAGGTGTCTATTCCACTAAACACAGATGCCTATGGCATTAAAATAATGAAAGTTGGGGTAGGCGTATTTCATTAAACAGAAATTCTGGGAATGTGAAAGTATTGGTAACCATGCATGTGTGTGTGGGGGTGGAGCTTCTAACATTATTGTTCTTTGTCTAAAGGGTATAACATCCACATTTGTTTTGGGCAACATTACTGTGGTGACAGGTACATAACAGCAAAGAACGATATCACAGAATAGGTTATTAGAACATCAAGTTTCTAGAGACCCAACAGCAAATTAGATTGGCAGGAAGGTGCAATTGCTTACAGCTAAAGGAGGTTAAACAAGTCAAGAACATATTATATAAGGGACTGAATTATGACAATGATAAAACCAAAAACAATGCTAGGAAAATGGGTCGAGATGGATTACAAAAAAAACAAACTTCTCAACTGCATAAAATAGAAATAAGTTTATTGAGCTCTTTCACCCCAAAAACAGGACTTCATCAGAATACATTGCACATTACATCACTTCCTTAAATACAATTGTTTAATGAGATCAATACTTATTTAAAAAGATAATTTATAAAGAACTACTCCCAATAATTACAATTAAAAATGGTCACAAAAAACATAGAAATAATATTTAATAGCATAATGCAACACCATACATGTCAATAATTTATAATTTCAAAGTATTTCACCTAAATAATGGTTGAACTGAAATAAATTAATTTAGATACGGTATTGTATGCGCATTCAGCCTAAGCTGCCATAGCAAATTTTATGTTCCAGTTTAATTTCCCATTCTCCACCTTTGGAGGTAGGTTTAACCTGCTCCAATATGGCAAAAGAAAACTTTTTTTTATACTGTGGGCATAATAACACTTGTTTGAATAATTAATTATTTACATTTTTATTCGACAAGTAGTAATTCTGCAGGTGGGCCTGAATGAGCTTTAGTTCTGTAATAAAACAGTTTGAGCAGAGATGTTATAAACATTGTTGAGAAGAACTGGAATATATTAAGGGCAAATCCTATTGTATACAATTTACTAGTGTTTGCTTATGAGGATTTATGATTTATACACATATCTCACACATGAGTTCCTATTAGAAGATCAAAAGCTCAAAAGAGAGAACATTAAAAGATCAAGCAGGGAACATCGAAAACAAAGAAGCGGAAACAGCATGGAACTACACTGTGTAGGATCATGGTACAGTGGGAACTAGGGTTTTGCTCCTTTCACCACTGTTGTGCAATCTCGGAATTTGTATATATAATTAGCAGTGTGGTATGGGGGCCTTTCTCCCTTGCAAAAAGCAAGTGTTGTGTTTGTCCAGTGCCATTCAAGTTTTCAATGTTCCCAACCTGATCTTTTATTCAGATAGGGACACCTCACACACTAATATTATATGCATATTTTTCAAGTATTTTTCTGAAGTTAACAAATTTTTCAGTTCTTCACAGATCCATTCATCCACCACATATTCCATATGTTGTTTTATCTACAAGACAGCTCGCTACTTCAAAAATCTATTTGAAGATAGTCAAAACACGGATACAGATCTCAATGAAAAGAGCATGGTATTACCTAGTATGGACACTGCAATCAATGTTTTTACATTTTAGAAGGTGACATTTTAATATTAGACAATTTTGGGAAAAAAAGGAATTGTTCCACTGAAGTAGCTATCTATATTGCTTAGTGTTCAGGATGTCCTGCTTTTTATGTCGGTAAAACTAAATGGTGCTTTCATAAAAGAATTTACAAGCACCTTTATGATACAATGAATAAAAAAGTAAAGAATTTACGATTCTAACATGTATTACCATGCCCACAATATAAAAATTTTCTTTTGTCATATTGGAGCACTTTAAGACTTGCCCCAGAGGTGGCAAATGGGAAATTAAATTGGAACATAAAGAATTGCTATGGCAGCTTAGGCTGAAAACACATATAATACTGAGTCTGAATTAGTTTAGTTCATCTCAACCATTACTTAGATTAAATGCTTTGAAATTTAAAATTATTGACATGTACGGTGTTGCATTATACTACTAAATATTATTTTTATGGTGTTCTGTGAGCATTTTTAATTGTAATTATTAGGATGTAGGTCTTTTTAATTTATCTTTTTAAATTATTACTGATCTTATTAAACAATTGCGTTTAAGGAAGTGGTGTAATGTGTGATGCATTCTGATGAAGTCCTATTTTTTTGGGATGAAAGAGCTCAATTTATTTTGTGCAGTTGAGGATTTTTTTTGTAATCCATCTGGACCCAATTCCTAGTGTTATTTTTCTTTATATTAGCGTCAATCCTTTAATGCTACACCACACTTCTGGTTTATTGAATTATGACAACTAGAAAACAGAAATGGTTAAAGAAGAATAAGTTATAGCAGTGGGGGGTAGAGATCAATAAGACACCACAATGAAGGGTATACAGAAGGACAAAAGGGAATACTGCTTTGATCACATAAGAATTTACTTTGGTGTGAATGGATTTGAAAGTATAGTGGAGCCCTCTGTAGAAACGCTGAACAGGAGGTTATTTTGGGCTCAGTTTTAAAAGATTAAAAATAAAACTAAAAAGGATTTTAAAATGTGTTAATTTCTGCCTTGACAGCGATGGATTCTAGTTATTGGAGGAACTTGATCATGTGATGCTGGACTATACAATACAACATGAGATTTTTCATGAATCCCAGCATCTATAAATAAACTGAATGTCTATATTTTTGAGACACAGGAAGAAACAATTGCCCAGTTGTGTCATTATCATTCTCAAAATCTGTTGATAGTTTACAATAAGAAAGTTCGCATAAAGCACACACAGACAAAAAAAAGCTGAAACAATAATCATATGCGAGTAAGCATGCATTATGGCACACTCGTATATTCTTTGATCTAAAGTCCGACATCCTGGAGAGGGACGTTTAAGGAGACCAATAAAGCCTTGTTAATAACAAGGCCACAGGAAGTGATGGAATTCTGCAGCATTCTGTAAAATCATTCAAAATGGTGCTGTCACTGTGTTGTTTGGAATTTGAAAGCAAATATGAAAAATACAATAACGGCCATTTGACTGGAAAATATCAGTTTATATTCCAGTTCCAAAAATGCAATACTAAAGAGTGCTCAAATTATCAAAAAATTGTACTTTCTCCCAGGGTCGGCCTTTGGCCAAGTGGTGCTGTAGGCAAAAGGGCTCCATAGCACCTACAAACACCACCTTGTTCCCCCATCCTGGTCTATTTACACAATCCAGATTAATGGAAAAGCACCCCTGCTAGAGCGGTGCCCTAGGTGGCTGCCTAGTTAGCCTATGCCTAAGGCCGGCTATGCTTCCTTCATGTGCCAGCAAGGTAATGGCAATGGATCCTGCAAGCTGCACTCCAGCAGTATAAGATCTACCAGATGAATGAGCTAGTTTTAGAAGGGGTAGCGAGACTCGTGATCAGAATGCCAACATTCTCTGGAGAATGGAAAAGGTAACGTTCTTATAATGACTACTCTAAATCCTTTGACTTTGTGGACCATAATAAACTCTGTCAACTTTTAAAGACAAATGGGGGAAAATACATCATCTTATTTCCCTCCTGAAGAATGTGTTTGCAGACCAAGAATCAAAATTTAGAACCAAATATGGGTAAAAATTAATTGGTAAAATAAAGCTATATTTTGTCAGTTTATTTGATTTATATATTGGATGTATCATGCAAAATGCTTGGTTTGATGAGTTAGATGCTAGAATGAAAATTACTGCCATAAATATTAACTACCTCCGATGTGCAAGCAGCATCATTCTATTGGCTGAAAATGAGCAGGAGTTGAAGATCCTGTTGATTAAATGGAATGTAGAAAGCACAACAGCTGGTTTGCTGGTCAGCGTAAAAAAATAGGCAATGACATATCTGCAGACATGACTGCAGCCATGAAATTAAGAAATGCTTCTTTGCAGTGTGGAAAGCAATGGCAAATCTGGATAACATATTAAAGAATAAAGACATCACACTGTCAGCAAAGGTCCATCTAGTCAATGCTCCATCTATAAAAATGTATGTTTTTTTGTTTCCCAGTAATAATTTATGGCACTAAGAATTTAACTTTAGATAAGGCAGAAAATCCATGCTCTTGAACTATGGTATTGAACAAAAGTCAATAATTCTGCGGACTACAAGAAGATAAAATCAGTCAATACTCAAGGCCTTTTACTTGGAGGTCTAATAGTAAATTTGAAACTCAAATGCTTTGGTTACATAACATGAGGCAGGATTCACTGAAGAAGACACTGATGCTGAGAAAGACTGAAGGAGAAGAATGAAATGGCAGTGGCGAACACAGATAAGTAGCATTACTGAAGAAACGAATATTAATTTGTTAGAATTTGAAGGAATTGTTCACTGACATGTTTACTGTGTTAAAATTCTTGAGATCATCATAGGGTTCATAGGTGTGTACTAGGCTAATGGCCCTGGAGCCTTTACAAGCCTAGCCCATAGGATTACCCTGGCATCGTGCCACCCGACCTTAGTTCCTAATGCCTCTGTCAAGTAAAGCCACTGGAGTGATACCTGGGGTGAATTTTCTATTTCCCATCCACTCATCAAGATTTCTCTTGAAGAGGGCCAGTGAGGCGCTCCGTTTGACATGTATGGGAAGTCTCTGGTTTATGAACCTGTCCCTTCAGCTTATTCTGTTGATTGTGGTAATGATGTTGAGGTCTCTGGAGCATGTAGTGTGGAGGGATTCGGATTTCTTTAGCTGTAGCATTTCTAACAGAGCTGGGTCAGACATGGCTTTGTAAGTCAAGCAGAGATTGCCTCTAAGTAGGTGATATGAGACAGAGAACAGCTGGAGTTTGTTGAGTCTGTCCATATAGGAAAAGTGTTTAACTCTTTGTGAGGTACTTTTGTGGCCTCTCCAGTTGTTGTAGGTGTCTAGTGAGGTACATGCCAAATGGCGCATTGTACATGATGATTGGCCTAATGAGGGAAGAGTAGAAGGAGACAATGACCTCTTTCTTCCTGGATGCAAAACCCTTAGTAATGAGATGTGCCACATAGAAGGACGTTCTGACCACATTGGCAATGTGGTGGTCAAAAGAGAGGTTGCTGTCAACCTGTGTTCCCAGATCTCCTATGACGACGTCTTTGTTCAGTAGACTACCATCGCTGTGGTAATTAATGGGAACTGGGTTTTTCCCAAAGGGGATGACGGCACATATTTTGGCATTGAGCTTAAGGCCATGGTTCTGACGCCAGTCGTTAGTCTCAGTGAGGCCTCTCTGTAGGATGTCAACATCACTTGGGGAGTTAATTATGGCTCACAACTTGCAATCATCTGTGAACCAGCCAGAGTCCCTTCTTGTTGGCCTGGACTTCAGAGAAGTAGATACCAAACAGGAGAGGACCCAGGACCGAACCCTGTGGGAGTCCACTCATGACTGGTTGACAGTTTCACTTGGAGTCAGCTACTTTCACACTGTGGGTTCTACCTGCGATCCAGTTTGCAATCCACCTAGTGATATAGGGGTTGATACCTAGCTTAGTGAGTTTTTCTATGATTCCTGAGTGGGGAATGGTATCAAAGGCCTTGGCCAGATCGAGGTAGGCTGTATGAACCACCTTGCCTTCATCCACAGCTCTGGTGACTGACTCAAAGAAGTTGACAAGGTTGAGCAGGCATGATTTACCCTTCACAAAACCAAACTGTGTGGGATCAAGAGTTTGGAGATTCCCTATATCCTTGTTTATTAGGTCCATGATGATGCGTATGTCAGGCTAATGGGGCGATGGTTCCCAGGGTCTGTAGTCGCTCCTCCTTTGCGGACAGGGATGACTGTAGCAGTGTGCCATTTGGTAGGGACAAAGCCTGAGGTGAGGCAATGATTAAACAGGACACACAGGTGAGGTGCCAGTTTAATCTATCGCTCATGTAGAACAGAGTCACGGATATCGTCAGGTCCCATAGAAGCTGTATCCTTGGCCTTGGACAGTGCTGTTTTAACCTGTGCAGCAGGAATACTGGGTGCCTGGCAATCAACTGGTATTGTGATTGGTCCTGTGGTAGGGGAGAGAAGGGTAAAGCTGGCACTGAATCTGTCGGCCAGTATATTGGCAAAATCTGTTGGCTCAGTATAGGAGGTGCCATTGTGCAACAGCTCCGAGCAAATCTGGGTACTGCCATGGAGATCCTTTACATAACTATAGAAGGCCTTGTGGTTCTCTTTACTATTTGCTGCAATTCTGTTTTCATAGCTAGCTTTAGAGGATTTGATGAGGGATCTCAACTTTTTGTTGAGGCTAATAAGGGAGTTTTTCTAGTCTTGGAATTTCACCTTATTTTGCATCAGTTTCCTCCTGCTGTAGAGTTTGTTTATGGCAGGAGACCACCAGATTGGCTAACTTTTTTTGGAGGAGAGCATCTTGGTTCTATTGGGTATGGCAAGATCCATGCATATGTCTATGTGTTCATACAGGGCATTAGTGTATGATTCAGTGATCATGCAGCTGTTCTCCAATTGCATGGGTGCTGTGAAGTTAGCCACCTCTGTTTTTAGGAGCCCAAAGTTAGCTTTGGAGAAGTTTTTCATGGTAGTTACCTTTGCAGGGAGATGGGAGGGATTTGGATTTCCAAGGTGATTAGTTTGCGGTCGGATCTAACCAGGGAGGAGTTGCCCATGTTAGTAATGACCAGGTCAAGGATGTTGCTACATCTAGTGGGGGTAAGAATGAGCTGGTCCAGGGCATTGGAATTAATCATTTCCAGGAAAAGTTGGGCAAGTGTATTGGTACATGAGTAGTTTTCCCAGTTAATTGAGGGGTAGTTGAAGTGGCCCAGTATGAGAGTGTTAGGTTGGACCCTAATATTCTCCGGGGTGCTTAGGAACATGGAGTGTGAGTCTTGGGTCATGGTTGGGGACCTATAGCAGGCTACGACCTGAAGGTATGGAATGAGTTATAGCCTGGTAGTGTAGGGGTAATATCTGCTGTCTTGAACCAGGTCTCTGTTACAGCACAAATGTCGATGTTCTCCATTTTAAGGAGTGCTTCGAGTGAGTGTATTTTGAGATTTAGACTTCTAGCGTTGAGCAGCATGACCCTCAGATGACTCAACAAAGTAACTAAATAACAACAAGCAAGCACAAAACTGCTTTCAAACAGAGTACTAAAGTATGGACTATATGATACAATTTGGTTTAAACACAGTTCAATTAAAAATTAAAAACATTTCTATATGTCTAGCATACCATGCCATTCATAGCTGTACAGAGAAATTTAGTTAGTTATGTAAAAATAAACATACCTCCATCACTTTCTTTAACAGAAAGTAAATCATAAAAATATGGAATTTTTTAGGTACAACGTACATTAGCTGGCAGTACTTGAAAAGTGGTAGATGTTTAGGATAGAATTGATAAGAAGTACATGGCAGGTAGTGATTGTGCTCTAATATTCAGAAAAAGACAAAACCATTTAAGTGCTAGACTAATGTGAGATCTGACCATAACAAATGTAAAGCACTCCTTGCTGAAGTTTGTAAGGTTGGTTCCCACTCTCGGCAGTAAAATCTGCCAGTAAAGATCAGAAAACAACAGAGGCAGAAAAAAAGATTTGGTTCTACCTGCAGTCCCTACTAATTAGTTGTCCCTTCCTCTTACAAAGTTTCAAAGTAGCTAGAATAACAGGATTTGTGCTTGCCTGCATTTTGTCTGAAAGATAATAACTCTGAAACTCAATGTATGTCACTATTTAGTGACTTCAATCCTCCATGAAATCCTCTGAAAACTATGGGCTTTATGAGGAACAGGCACAACAAATGAGGGACAATTCTGGACATTCTGTGAAAATGTAGACAGTTTATGGGCATGGAAGGTAAGTGGAAATGTTAGGGACTGTGTTACACTGCCTTTCTGATAGCACTCGCTAAATGTCTAAGTGTTTCACGGCTTTGTAACCTAACAAAACACTTAGTTTTTTTTCTCTTTCTTTTACTCTAACTAGCAGCACATGGAGCAGATAAATCGACATGCACTTCAAAATATAACGATCGGGTCACCGATCACAGGTTCGTAGGAGGCTACTAGGCTATTCACCCCTTTATAAGCCTAGCCATGTTATACCCTTGTTCCTTTGCTGACCAAGTTGTATGGTCTACATTTGCAGCGTGAGTATATGATCAGCAGCCACTGTCCTAAATTATGTGTTCTCTACATGGACGCCAAGATTCACCTTGAGAGCGATTTTCTAAGCAACCATGTCTCAAACACATAATAAATGGGTTATGATCCATGACCCATTCGTAATCTTCTATGTTTAGATCTAATTTATAGCAAGAACAATTCAATACCTTTATTTAGCAGTGGCAGTTACAAGAGAAAAAATATTTTGTATGTGTATATAAAAGTGATGAAATAAAAAAGAGTAAAGTTTAATGATCATAAAAATAAAAACACTAATACACAAACAACAAAAGAGCACTTCTTGATACTGGCGGCTCAGGATTCAAGCAAAGCAATGTTTTTAGGGAATCTATAATTACTTAGTAAAGATAACTATACAGAAATAAGGTATTTACAGAGAAGGATTCCATTTTAGTGCATTTTATAGGTCTATATTACTTCAGTGAAAGACATATTTAGCGAATACATCTTCATTGCCCACCAGCCACCAAAATTAACTTCAGCGAACCATGGAATTTTTCCCATGATTCAGAAACACTAGCCCAGCAAATGTACGGAACACAAAAAGCAAACTCCGAGATCGCACTACAGTGGGGAAAAGGGTAAAGTTGAAAGGCTAGCCAAGTGGCTGATGAGCAATGAAAACGTCTTTTGCTGAAGTAAACTAGACTCCATTTTGTAACATAACAGGTAGTTTTATTAATATATATTTTCCCCTTAGCTCAAGTATGTTAAATAGAGTAAGTAAAGTGGAGCATCATGGTCCCCACAATCCTGCATTGGATTCAGTGGGTAATTAGACAAAAATAAATGCCCATCACTGCAAAACTATAGTTTAAACATGTATATAGGGAAAAGGCATGAAAAATTAGACAAGAAAGTTATCCAACAGATAATTTACAAAAATATAAAGCAGTTAATAACAACTTAGGATGGCATTCAAGGCAAAACCAAATATGAATTTTAGTTTATAAGGTCAGAGACATCATATGTTATTTCATAATCATATTGACAAATTAAATAATAAAAAAAGATATTAGTGAAACTGAAATGTGTAAAGAATAAATGAAGAGATACTCCTGATGTATTTTGGATCATTTTGGTTCTTATATTTAAATGAAGGTACTGCCCAATGAGAGTGGCACTGAGATTAATATTGTTGATTTACAGCAATAGGTCTCTGTAACTATTCTCACCTGGGGTGCCTTCTGTGTAGCGTCTGCATGTCCCAACTGTCCTTGTGTGGGTTTTCTTCAGGTACACCAGTTTCCTCTCACCTCCCAAAGATATACAGAACGTTGGTGAATCTAGACTGCCCTGGGTGTGCATGTGTGATATGGAAGAAAGCCCTGGCAAGCCGCTTCTTTTCTCAACTTGCCTAAAAAATACTCTTGATGGAAGAGACTGTTTGTGCGTGTAATATAGGAATCTGATATGACTCATAAGCATGGATAAATGGAATGTCCAGCATAAGAATTATGACTATTACTAAGAATATGTTACTTTAAAGGATCAGGCTGAAATTTGGTTATCAAAAATTAACTGCAAACAAAAAAAAAAAGAAATAGTATTGTACAAGGAGATTTTGTTTACCGATATTAAGCATAACTTTATGGACCTTCTCACGACATGATATAACATAAACCATGCAGATCATGAGTTATTGTTATGGATCATAACTACAGTTTTCACAACTTGAAAGGCTGAGACAGAAATAGTCCTGGTAAACTGTGCATTAGTTTAATGTGCATTACTGGCTCAGCTTTTTGACAAGTATTTACTCACTATAAACAAAGAGCACATCATTGTTAACCAACATCATTATAGCCTTATTGGAATATGATTAAACTTTCTGATTTTGGTGGGCTCACGCAACCACATTTCAGTAGTGGTTTATCAAGGTGTAGCTGTCAGTACTATTTATTTAGCTATGGCATGTGAATTAATAAAATTCCTCTGTCTTAAACTTAGGAGCAAATTACGTATGACTTGTTGGATGCAAAACTGGTCAAATAGAAAGAAAAAAAAATAAAGTAATTTATAATCTCATCAACGATGTATAATGTCCAGTCCAATCATTCTTCAAACAGTCACCTACCAAACCAAAATAACAACATTCTTATTGATACCCTGCTTAATGCCAAAAGTATCAGAAACAAGTTGGGCTAAATTATTGCCTTTCTCTGCAGTCCCACACCAGACATAGTCATAACCACAGAATCCTGGCTAAAAACTGACTACCAATTGTCCATTTCTTCACCAGGTACGAATACATATTTAATACCCACCCACATAATAGGTGGAGAGGTAGTGCTCCTATACAAATCTACCTTTACCCTCTCTATTGTGACCCATGGCAGCACTAACTCAAAGCATGAACCTAACTGGCTGCTAGCCGAACTACCATCTACGTTCAGTGACAACCCTTAGTCAAATTCCATGCTCTACAACAAAACATTATGCTAACATACCACAAAACAAACATATCTTTATACTCTGGGACTTCAAACTAAACTGTCTGGGTCATATCTCCCAAGATATATCTGAATTCGGGTTTATATCAGAACATTCAAGTATTAAAACTTTGAATGTTCTGATATAGAACACTATTCAGCAAAAGCTAAGAATAGTGAAGCTGCAGAACAGCGAATTCTTTTCTCAGGAAAGAATTCAGTTGCCCGTTTCTGTGGCTTTGCTATTCTTAGCGCTGTGGTGGAAAGTTACGGGTTGGGTTCAGGTAAGTGTACGATTGTTTGTATGTTAGGGTTAGGGGCGGGTTAAATGAGTTAGGATTAGGGTGTGGGTTAGGTGTGTGTGCAATAATGACAGACTTTAGGGTTAGGGTGGTTTAACTGAGTTAGGGTTAGGGCACGGGTTAGGTGAGTGTGCGATAGTGACGGACCTTAGGGTTAGGGTTTGGGTTAAGGTAAGTGGGTAGATAGTAGTGTATGTTTAGTTTAGTGTAGCATTAGATGTAGGAATTTAAGTGTATGTGTGTGGTTGCTGTTTGTTTGATGTGCTTGCGTTGTGTGTATGTGTTTTGGAGCAGCAAAGTTTTTCCATGGGAAAATATTTGCTGTTCTGAATGTTCGGTATTTGCATGTTTAGATGTTTTGGGGCCAATGAAATAGCGTTCACTATTTTCATCTTTCGATAACATGATAAAAACGCTCTGAATTCTTAGCTGAACCTAACTTAATAAAACTGGTATAAAAACCTACCAGGCATGGTTATAAAACTAATCATCACAACCTCACTTTCCTCATAACCACCTGTGACACACAGCTAACATCATTTCCATTAACATTCCCCCAATACACCTTTATTGATCACTAACCTATAACTCACCACACTCAAAACATCAAACTATAACACCCCCAAAGGTGATCTTATTTGTACCAAGATCTTCAACCAGTGTTTGCAAAATCCATTCTCATTTGCCAGCTATACACTAGTTTCCCATATCCAACCTAGCAGATGCAAATGAAGTTACTATACAGCTCACAGACTTTCTTCCCTCTCTTCACAACACTCATGTTTCCTTAATTATCAGATTCTTCTAACACAGTAATACAAATTGTATAACCAAAGAACGTAAACACTGATGAAACTTCATAATAAATTCTACCAAATCTGGAAACATGATCTGTCAATATTAAACAGAAAACATCACAGCAATGTATGGGTCTATCACTTAACAGACAATTTAAAGGCACAAAGCCATATGCATGCCATCCAAGCAAACCTCCATCCAACACTCACTTACAAAATTATGGTAAGAAGAAAGCAACATAAAATGTAAACCCCTCCTCCTAGAGAAGCCTCTTTGAAGGGCTATATGCCTTCACAATTATCCACGAAAATACGCAGGTAGAGACTAATATTCTATTGTATAGTGAGATTTTTGTTTAAATTGACGAGTGCCAATATTTTTATAGGTCTGAAGAAGCTGTAGTGAAAGCACTTACCTTTGTTTATACATATTAAATGCCTCATTTTAGGATTATTTGGCTTTTGTTTTGTTCCGTTATTTCATTTGGTTTTCGTGAACTGATATACCTCCACAATTCACCATTCTTTTTCCAGCGGACTTCCTCAATGAATTCTCCAACCTACCCTCACTTCTATCAAAACACCCCTCAAACCTTCACATGGGACCAATTTCCCCAGAATAGATCCAACCCTTTTACTTTGGCAGAATAACATCTTAACACATTGCCTCATTGCTAGTGCAAATACAGCTTGACTCTCCTTCTGGCTCAGGCAACCAATGCCCATGGTTTTTATATCACAGGAAGTAAGAATTCTCACAGTGGTTTATACACCACTGTGAGAATTCTTACTCATCTCTTGAACCCATATTTATAACCTTTGTGTAACAACAAACAGTGCTAAAAAATCTAAAACCAGTCAGCATCAGTCATTTCTGACTAATCTCAATAATTCCTATGCTGGGCAAAATTCCAGAAAAACTTATTAGTGACCATCTTATCATCTATCACAAAAAATATCACTTATTCTCAAATAAACAGCATAAATTCTGGCCTAGAAGAAGCTACTCTTAGGAGCCTAAATGTCCACATTATCTGCAGCATGGATAAAGGACACCTAAAAGGTACAGTCTTCATTGATTTAGTTGGGGCCTTTGACATGGTCAATTGGTCCAACCTACTAACTCACCTCCTAGACATTGGAATAAGTCTGCAGGCCACCCAACGGATCCAAGATTTTCTCATCTACAGATCTTTCCAAATAACAATTGACTCTTCCCTCTCTCACCCTGCCAACAGATACTCCAATGTATCCCAAAGATATATACTAGGGCTCTTTGCTCTTCAACATGTTCATAAACAAACTCCCATTTGTTCTACATCAGCTTCAACTTCCACTAAAGGCTAATGACATGGTGATTTACAGATCTCGTCTGAATCACCTAGACATACAAAAGTAAGTACAGTTAGACCTTCTAAAGCTAAACAATTGCTCACAACTAAGCATCACTTATTGATTCACAATAAATCTATGATCTTCAGTACTAACAAAATACTAACATACACTGCAAATCAATTATCAGTTAAATTATCCCATAGAAACTATAACATCCTTTTGATAGGTCAATCTCTTAACTTTCAGGAACACACTGGAAAACAAAGGCCCCAAAATCAACTATTTGTTATTCCAGTACAAAGGTTATCCCAATTTCTCTCTGCTGCTACCAGAGATGTCATTGGTTATAGAGTCCTACTCAATTAAACTGGAATATGGTTTACTTGTTTTTGCCCCAGCCTAACAGAAGAATTCAGCAATACCTCTATCTGAAACAAAATCAGCCACTTTAACACCAACACTCCCAATATGGAACATCACTGTGTTTCACTATCAAAAACAAGTTTGCTACATGTAGAAGGCAGACTGACCCTCCTCCAAGTCACCCCTTCTCCACTTAGCATAACACTTATCATGACCACCTCACACCACAACCTCAGAAGCCATGTTAGACCAGGATGTATACTCTATGCACCTGTGTCTAAACATCACCACATTGATCACAGCTTCCCAATCCTATTCCCTAAACTAAGGCAATCCTTATCTGAACATGTAGCTGAAATATCAGAACAATGTAACTTCCTATGATAACTCAAACAATTTCTAAAAGAGAAATTTAAAATCAACTGCAATAAGACAGGTCATGCCACATAAATAATCAAATCCCCTACTGCAGCTACTCATTAGACTTTACACTGAGCCCTCTGTAACCCATAACAACACACAACACAACAAACACCTTTTTAATATGTATACAGTTCTTCAACTGATGCTAACCCGTTCCATATTTACTTTCCCTTACTAACACTGGACTCCCTTATACATTCCTGATTTTGCTCTGCATGCTGTTCTTGTTCTATTAGAAAACCATACAACTTCTTTCACTTCTGATTATATCACAGTGTTTAGATAAAATGCATTGCTATGGTAGTGAATTTATGTAGAACATACTAGAACTCAATGCTGTACTACTGGTTGATTTACTTTCTGTTTGTGTTGTTGTAACTGTACTCTGTTTATGCTCACTGTAATCAAGGCTGGGTCTGCAATTGGTTATGATAGCTCACTGCTCTGCCATAGTAAATAAAAAATAAAAAGGAGTGTCATTGTGTACTGCAGGCACAGTTTTAGAACCAGTGTACTTTGAATATATGTTTTTCTGCAGTTAGCACCCCAGATGAAAAAAATTTTTGTGATTTGTGTATAAACTCTTATAATTGTGTTTTACGCAAACCGAATAATCGATTTTGCCAAATTCACCACTGTAACAGGAACAGGCAAGCAAAAACTGAGGGTAACACTATTCAATGCTAGAAGTCTAAATCTCAAAATGCACTCACTCGAGGCACTC
The DNA here is from genome assembly GCF_019279795.1 of Protopterus annectens. NCBI lineage: Eukaryota > Metazoa > Chordata > Ceratodontiformes > Protopteridae > Protopterus > Protopterus annectens. Next base: position 1,783,233,655 of record NC_056733.1, on the reverse strand, counting down.
CTTAAAATGAACATTGATATCTGTGCAGTGACTGAGACCTGGTTCAAGGCTCCAGAGAGCACCCCTGCACTACTAGGCTATAACTCATACCACACTTTTCGGCCATGTAACTTGGACCAAAACACCAAAGGCGGAGGTGTGTCCATATTCATTAAGGATATCCACACCTCCAGGCTAGTTGCTCAGCATAATGCATATAAGGTTATCCAAGTGCAACTAACTCTGGGCAAAAGTGCAATCCAAATTGTAGCTTCCTACAGATCCCCCACCATGCCCCAGCATTCCCACTCCTCTTTTCTTGATGTACTGGAAAATATTAGGGTTCAACCAAACACCCTAATAATGGGCGACTTCAACTACACCACCATTAACTGGGAAAACTACTCGTGTACCAACTCCTTAGCTCAACGCTTTCTGGAATTCATAAAATCCAATGCCCAGGATCAACTTATCCACACCCCCACCAGGGGCAACAATATCCTAGACCAAGTCATTACCAGTATGAGTGATGGTTGTTCCACACCTGAAGTCAACTCTTCGTTGGTCCGATCTGACCATAAGCTAATCACCCTTGATATCCACATCCTGCCCCCACCCTCCATTAGGGAAAACACGGTAAAAATTTTCTCCAAAGCCAACTTCATGCTTCTTAAAACAGAAGTGGTGAACTTCATGACACCCATGCAGATGGACAATACAGTTACAACTGCTGAATCCTACACAAATGCACTCTATAAGCACTTACACGAGTGCATGGATCGTGCTATCCCAAACAGAACTAAGACACTATCCTCCAAAAAAAGGAAGTCAATCTGGTCGTACCCTGCCATAAACAAACTGTACAACAGAAGGAGGAAACTGTTGCAAAAGAGAGTAAAATCCCATGAGTGGAGGAGCTCCCTGGTCAGCCTCACTAAGAAGCTGAGATCCCTTATAAGATCCTCCAAAGCTAGCTATGAAAACAAAATCATCACTAATTCTAAGGACAACCACAAAGCATTCTATAGCTATGTCAAGAATCTCAATGGCAACACCCAGATCTGCCCTGAGTTACAGCACAAAGGCACAAAAATTACAGAACCAACTGATATTGCCAACATCCTGGCAGATAGGTTCAGTGCTAACTTTACCCCCCCACCCTCTAAAGGGCCCATATCTATACAGGAAGAATGCAGAGTCCTTGTAATCATAACTACGCAGGTAAAAGCTGCACTCTCTAAAGCCAAAAACACAGCATCCATGGAACCGAACAACATCCCAGGCTGCGTTTTACATGAACTTCAGAACGAACTGGCTCCCCACTTAAGCACCATGTTCAATAATAGCCTCACATCAGGCTTTGTGCCCACTGAATGGCACACAGCAACAGTTATCCCACTCAACAAAGGGGGAGCCACCACTGATCCCGGGAACTATCGACCTATTAGCCTGACGAGCCTGGTCTGCAAGGCCATGGAATGTATCATCATGGAACTCATAAACAAAGACATTGGTAACCTCCAAACTCTGGATCCCACCCAGTTCGGGTTTGTGAAAGACAGATCATGCCTCCTGAACCTGATTGACTTCTTTGAGGCAGGCACCAAAGCTGTAGATGATGGTAAGGTGGTTCACAAAGCCTATCTTGACCTCGCCAAGGCTTTCAACACCATCCCCCATTCTGGAATTATAGCTAAACTCACTAAACTAGGTATAAATCCCTACATCACAAGATGGGTTGCCAACTGGCTCACTGACAGAACCCACACTGTACAAGTTGCAGACTCCAAATCTGACCTCAAAGCAGTGACAAGTGGAGTACCACAGGTTTTCCATCTTGGAACCTCTCCTGTTTGGTATCTATTTCTCTGCAGTACAAGTTAACACAGAAGGCCTCTGACTGACGAAGTTCACGGATGACTGCAAACTAGGAGCCATAGTCAAGTCCCCAGATGATGTGGACATCCTACAGAAGGGCCTCACTGAGACAGATGCCTGGTGTCAGAGCCATGGCCTCAACCTTAATGCCAAAAAGTGCAGTGTCATCCCCTTTAGTAAAAACTCTGTACCCATGAACCACCACATAGGCAGCAATCTACTTAACACTGAATGTGTGATAAGAGACCTTGGAACCCAGATGGACAGTAGTCTCTCCTTTGATAGTCACATCACCACAGTAGTCAGGAAGTCCTTCTACGTGGCACACCTCATCATAAAAGGGTTCTCATCCAGGAAAAAAGAGGTCATTGTTCCCCTCAATTCGACACTCATTAGACCCATTATAGAGTACAACACCACCTTTGGAATGTACCTCACAAGACATCTGCAGCAGCTGGAAAGGCCACAGAAGTACCTCACAAAGAGGATTACTGGCCTCAAACAAATGCCTTACACTGACCACCTCAAAAAACTCCAGCTTTACTCTGTAGCATATCGCCTACTCTGAGGGGATCTCTGCCTAACATATAAAGCTATGTCAAACCCAGAGCTTTTGGACATGCTACACCTAAAGAAATCCCAATCCCTCCGAGCTACACGCTCTAGGGACCTAAACCTTGTCACCACAATAAACAGGACATGCTGGAGGGATAGATTCCTGTCCCAGAGATTTTCCATACTCGGGAGCAGGCTACCCATCTATGTCAAGCAAAGTTCATCATTAGCACTCTTCAAGAAAAATCTTGACGAGTGGCTGGGAAATAGGAAATACACCCCGGGGATCACTTCTATGTCTCTGTTCGACAGTGGCACGGGAAAATAACTTTCTTGGGTGGCGTAAGCCAGGGAACCTTGTTGGCTAGGCTTACGTAGGCCCTTGGGCCGATAGCCTAGTACCTACCTATGAACCTAAGAACCTATGATGTCAATAAGTATATAGGTATACATGCGGAGACATCATTTCTGCTTTTGACAATATCAGGGATTTTATGGGAAGATTTACTGACTCACTCACCTCATATTATGAGGAATAATTGGTCAAACCAGCTAAAATATTGACCTTCTTTTTTAGGTTACTGGTGAGATCACAACTTTTAAAAAGTAGCATAGAAGACAAGTCATGTGATACAACTAGTCAGCCTGCAGAGGTATTAAAACAAAAGTGCGTTGATGGAATGTGATGTGGATAGTAAGTGTAGGCTGAAAAATCTAATGCTGTTTCATATGCTGTAGAGGTTAGTAAGTGGTATTCTTGATGAGCTCATGACTGACACACTTTTCTTATTAGTCTTTGTTACTGGATTTTCATTTACATAATGGAGTTTAAATTAATACTGACCTGCTGCTCAAAGACAAACTTATGTTCTATCCCTTCCTAAAATGTAAGTTATTTACGATAAGTAAATGTTACATCTTTTCTTTGTTGCAATGTGACTCACTGTATACCTGTTTTAAATGCGTATTCACAAAGTTTGTACCCGTAAGCAGAAAATATTGATCATTGGAAAACAAATATAGTAAAAACAAATAAAAACTACTAAGTATGTTGAATAAAGTTCAGGATTTCTGCAATAAAGCAAAAGGTGCGATAATTTTAAAGTTGGATCTTGTAACTGTAAAGATGATGAATGGTGTAAACTATGAAAAAAGTTTTTAACTTTACTTCTGGCTTCTAGTCACCAGTAAGTTGCCAGTCTGATTTTCTTCTTTGACCCTACAAATTTCTGACTGCTGTAGAATGAAACTGAGGAACACAAATTTTACAGAAGATTCAGATGACTTGCTATTTTCCTGAACTGCTGGGCAAGCTACAGTATGTGTTGCACACTGTATGTAAGCAGCATCTGTCCTCACCTCTAAAAATACATTTCTGATATCTTTCTCTGTATTCTAGATTTCTGTCACAAATTAATATCTATACTTTCTGAGAAAAATGTTTGCTTAAACCCCCTTAACCCGTTCATACTGTATCTTCAAATGCCATCTACTTCTGCACCTGGACCTTATGAATTCCTGTGAGTTACATAATACTTACATATATCATACCCATGTATGTATGTGCCCCTTTCTTTCAGAGTTTACTTTTTTATTATTATTTCTTGTGAAAACTATGCATTTTGTGTTGTCAACCTCTGGACAGCCTCTGCCCTATCATAAACCCTACAAAAATGAAAGAACTAATTCACAAAAGAGTTGATGTTAGTCATATGCCATGGCCAAGTATAAGAAAAGGTGTCAGGAAAGGATCCAGAGAAAGGCCAAGATCACTCAGTGAAATCAAATTATGAGTCAGCACAAGCTGGCAGCGCAGAGCAAACAAAATCCTCACCACATGTGACTTCTAAACAAAGAAGGCAAACAACAAAAATTGCATTTGTAAGTATTGTATGGCAAGATTCTTGGTGCCCCAGTTGGTAATACTGTATACACAGTGCAAGCAAGCATCTTCTATAAAACAGCAGTTGCATCTTTGTGAAGATATAGCTACCTATACCCACAAATCATTATGTTTTTTTTGTGTTAAAGGTCTTCAAGTTATCATGGCCCACAACTGATTATCATCTCTCCCAGCAGACATCAACAAATACATCAGGTTGGTGGGAGCAACAAGAAGCTTGGTAAGGAGGTGATGTGCTAAGCTGCTGTGAGACTCTGCCTGTCTTAATCTGCTTCAGGAATTATTAATCAGAGCTCATTTAAAGTACTCTTTATGACAGGGATGTGAACTTTCAGTTAGCTAAGAGTGATCACAATTCAGGTCAGCAAATGATGTTTCGGCAAAGCTCTTCATCACATTTTCCCACTCAGGTGCATTGTTAACAGCCCTGTCTATACGGGAGCACTGTTACTTAAAACAAATTTTGTGCCAGGGGTGGCTCGTGGTATCAGACTGCCGGACTGCAGCCCTCCCACCTAGAAAAAAAAAAAAAGAAAAATCTTTAAATCTAAAAAACAAACAGAAAAAAAAAAAAAAAAGCACGAGTCCAGACTGCCTTTATCAGCAGTCCGGATAGAGATAGACAGGTACCCAGCAATCATTGCTGCAAATGCACCCAGGAATCAATGTGGGTACGACCGCACAGAAGAGGAGGTCCCAACTGCTTCAGCTGCAGGCAGATCCAATCAGGACTGAGAGAGGTGAGCTGCTCTCGCAGGACTTTCATTGCACGGGCTCATTCAAGAGGTAGGTGTAGCAGGTTTTGGTCGCTGGCTGGATTGCTCCATGTTGCAGGTGGTTTTTGTTGCTTCAGGTCGCTGCATTGCTGCTTGGATACTTTGGCTGGATTTAGGTGTTTGGTCACTGGGTGAGCCTGTGTGTTACTTCAGCTGGATTTAGGTGTTTGGTCACTGGATGGCTTTGGTGTGTGTGTGTGTGTGTGTGTGTGTGTGTGTGTGTGTGTGTGTGTGTGTGTGTGTGTGTGTGAAGTGCCCCAGTTACTATATACTGGTGGCTAGAGAGAGCAAATGGTGGTGGATAGAGATACTCAGGCTTGAACCCTGTACCTTATATGTAGGTGGCAAGGACCTGAATTCCCTATCCACCACCATTTCTAAAAAAACTTGCAGATTTTTGCCTTATATTTGTTCTGTTCCTCATAAAATCTGTGGTTTCTGTATCTACATTTTTCCATGCAAAGTATGTAGTGTAGTGGTGCACTGGTAGCATTGTTGCCTAACATCTACAGGTTCTCTGGTTTGATTCTTGGCTGGGGTGCCTTCTGTGTGGTGTCTGCACATTCTCATCTTGCAAAGATGTGATTGGCATTTCTCTCTGCTCTGCTGAAAATTGTCTTTTGTTCCAAGTCAGACTAGTTTACTGGTTAAATGTTTAAAAAATAACAGGCATTTGAATTTCAGACTTCATATTCTTCAGAAAGTACATGGTAACACAAAATTGTTCTAGCAGTCGTCTATGTTTATAACATGGATATTTGAAATGTGTCCGTATTTTTGGGACTGTATTCCCCCATTATTGGCTTTGTCCAGGTATTTGTGCTTGAGAGTTATCTATGGTGAGAACTGTATTCGCTGAATGTTTGGGGGCTGTATCCCCTCCCCCCCCCCCCATTACTGGCTTTGTCCACATGTTTTTTGCTAAGAGGTTGAGAGCTATAGTGAGAACTGAATTCACTGAATATGTTTGGGGGCTGTATTCCCCCCATTATTGGTTTGTTCAGGTGTTTTGTGCCAAGAGGTTGACAGCTATGCTGAGAACTGAATTCACTAAATGGTAGCCATTTAAGTTTGTCTTGCTCTCTTTTACAAAACAGCTGATTTGGCATAGTGGTATGTTTCTCTGACTGTTTTGCACAGGGTCCCCTGTGTTAAAGACATGGCAGTGAAATGTATGGTGGTAACACAGCATTTTATTCTAGCAACTTTCCAACATTATACAAGCAATGTTTAAAATGTGTCCCTGGTTGCCCCCCCCAATACATTTTGGCTTTTTCCAGATTTCTTGTTTTGCAAAGTTCAGAGATACAACTGCGTGTCGAGTATATTTTACAAGGAGCTGAGAGCTGCAGGGGAACAAAACTTTAGTGCTGCTTAGTCTGAGTCTGCTTGCATTAATAGCACAACAGGTAGTATACTTGCTTTTGATGCAGAAGGCTGTGGGTTCTACTCCCACAGTAAATAGATGCATTGCTGATACTGTACTGTGTTGTAAAGTGGGTGGATGCTGCAGTCCTTTTTGGCAAAGATACCTAGAGTAGTAACTATGAACATGTTATCAGTTTGCCATACAGTCCCTATTGCGATATGACTAGCTTATTTTTTTTTTAATGCATGCAACATAGGCAATTTATTCCTCAAGGGCAACAGGCACTTTATTTGTAGATGAATAAACAGTGACATATACAGTTGGTTGCTAGCAGCAACCTCTTCATTGTTACAGATTTATTTAATGTGGAATTATTTAGATGACTTTTACTACTTCAGAAATTGTGCATATTTACTGATACTGGTGGACTGTAGAAGGTTGAGTAGACTTTTATGATGGAAATGTTCTGAATTGGGTAGTCTTGTCATTGGTGCATGCATTTTGTTTCATTGTTTACTGGAAAAATGTTCAAAACAATAAATTTAAAATGCCGTCTAACAACTGTACTGTATTGTACAAGGAATATAATTTAGTAGAATCAGGAAGGTGTATCAAAGAGGACATGTATGTGTCATGTGCAAGGGGCCTATGATTTGAAAACAGCCCAAAGTTAATCTTTATCTGCCACTGGCAAAATGTATTTTCTTTGAATGTGGGTTTCAATGCTGTTTCATTGAATGTGCGTTTCAAGGGCAGAGACGTTTTTAATGCTAAGCCTATTTTCATTGGGAGACTGTGTTGCTTTGTTTAGCAGATGTCTTAGTGTTTGTGCTGTAAAATGCAAAATAAAACTTTCAAATGAAATCCAGATCATCATAGAAGTAAAGCAGTATGCACATTAGTGTTTATGGTAAATGGAGTGAAATAGCCAAGTAATGGATCATTGGAATGGCTGCAGGGGGAGGGCTCCATTCGACCATGATTTTGTGAGGGGGGAAAGGGCAGCAATCTCAAAGACAGCCCCAGCTGAACTATACCTCCCAACTGTCCAGATTTTCACAGAATGAATAGATTTTTGCTTCTTATTTTTGGTTTGTTCCTCATAATATTTGTGGTTTTCTGGAAAATCATTTAGGAATTAAGTCACTAAATAATGACACTGAGTTTCAGACTTCATAACCTTCAGAAAAATGCATGCTGAAGTAAGACCTGTTCTATCAACTGTCTCAGTTTATACAAGAGCAATTTTTAGTACTGTTTATGTTCCCCCAACATATTTGGCCTTGTCCAGATTTATTGCATTAACAGGTTGAGAGGTACATGCAAATAAATTGCTTTATAGAATTAGGTATAGCCAAACCTTTCAACTGTCCCCGAATTTGGCTCAAAATGTTGCTCTTCCCATAATAATCCCTCTGCAAAATAGCAATTTTGGAAGAAAACATGGAGGGTTTACAATTTAGAAATAACTGTAATAATCAGAGTTATAGATTACTTTTATTTCAGAAATGCATGTAGATTATTTTATTTTGTCAGCTGCTCAAGTTAGCAGTACTATTATTAAAAAAGTGTCCCTTCTTTGACAGGTTCCCAGCTGTATTGTGTGGCTATTTTATATTTTTGCATCACATTTTTGGTCCATTTTTCATAAAATTGTTTTTTTGGCAAATTAGTGACAAATTACTAAAGACTGAAGTTAGAAAATGACAGACATTTGAGTTACAGATTCCATATCCTTCAGAAAATTCATACTAATGCAAGACCTACTATTCGATTATCTTTCTAAGTTTATAAGAGCAATATTTAAAAATTGTCCTTATTTTGGGCCATTGTCCCACTTCTATGTATGGCTTTGCTCTGAGGGTGAGGTATGACAAATGTCTCAGGGCCATCAGTCAGCCAGAGACATTTCAAATTGTGACACACTTGTTGCACCTCACTCCCCCATGTAGTGACTCTGGATGTGTCCAAGCAAGGCAAGGAGCAGTTGTGCAGGGTATTCCCCCATGCAGTGTAAATGTGCAGGGTATCCCCCCATCCAAGGTAGACACAAGTACTACAGTGGCTTTTCATCTGTTCTTGATTTTGCAGAATGGTCTGGTTTCTGTCATATTTTTGTACTGTTGATTTATGCTTATTACTCAAAGTGCCTGTTGCTCTGTGTTTTAAGTAGCAATGCTTTAATGACTATCAGGTAAGCTTGTCTGAGATCATAACATGCAAGTAAGCTTTATAAAGCATACTGTTAACATTGAAGCCTTTCTGTTGTTGCCACGCAGAGAATACTTAACTAGATAATGTATAAGCGTTGGGTATTGAAATGCATATGACAGTATTTGTAATAAAGGACAGGATTACATTATTTTAAGAAGCTCATTACACTTGGAGACTTCCAGTGATCTCTGAGGACTTTACCCGTAAACTAAACAGAATGTCATTCATGTGTGGTCCGTAACCTGTACAGTAATCCTTTAAGCAATGTATCTTGAGCTTGTTTGCTTTTCATTTTTTACTTTGATCATATTTTCTCCATGAAACAAGTAGATAGTTGTCAGGCAGCAGGTCTTTTTTGGATAAGAAACATTTTTACAAGTTGGGGCATCACAGAGATTGCTACTTTCAGCATGTTACTTGGTACTTTAATAAAGCTGAATATAAATTATAATGCAGTGCAAGGAGAAGTGGTTTGAGTTGAGTGCTGCATGTTTTTCCTATACTTGATTTTGACTGGCATTCCAGTAATGTATTTAAAAAGTAATTTATTTTTTCATGCCTTGCAACCTTTTTGTTTCCATCTAGATATTAAGTAAGCTGTCAAGCAGCCAATGCATTTAAATATTTTTATTCTTTTACACTTCATTTGTCTTGATTGGACTCTCATAATGAGGGTTTGGCACCCAGGGCAGCATATTTAATTAAAGTTTCGTTTTTGTGGTTTTGTCCTCCCCTTTCTAGTTGTCCGCACCCCTTCCCATTGACCCCACCCATTTGGCCATCTCCTGCAGCCCCCCCTTTGATTTGAAGTCACCAGCCGCCATTGTTTTATGCCCATCATTCAAATTGTTTTTCCTGCTCAAACAAGCTTAAACTCACCTGATATTTACCAGCCAAGTGTTGTTCCTGATTGTTTTTTTTTCGGCACTCTTCCCTCTTTCAGCTGGGTAGGACCCAATACTGTAAGTAGCTAAATCACATGTGCTGCAGCCTCTCCCCACCCTACTCAACAGGAATCTATTATCAGAAGGCTGCAACTGTGGTGCCATTTTTAAAAATACCATTTCTCCATCCCAGATGTCTACCCTGGTCCCCTGCACTGTGTGGCTGCCAGTAAGTTTATTCTTTTATTTTATTTTATGGTTATTTGTGCAAATGGCTGTATACTTAATTATGGATTAGGCAGCTGTCAGTGCTTGTTAGGAAGTTTATTCTCTTTATTTTATGATTATTTTTGCAAATGGCTGTATAGTTAATGATGGATTAGGCATCTGCGGTTTATATACTTTATAACCATATTCTGTGCAAATGCATTATTATGCTGCTACTATAGTCACTGATTTCAGAACTAAATTGTGATTTTTAGCATTCCCTTAGCTTTTCTCGTATTTCCAGTCGCTGATAATGCTTGTGTTTAACTTAAGTAACTACTGCATTGTTACATTTCATTAGGAGCACTGTACTGTCTGCTTTTGTGGTCTGGACTTATTTACCTCCTTCCGGAGCTATTTTTCCATTTCAGCAAAGTAGGTTTAGTAAACACACTGTAGTAATGCTGTACTGTTTGCGCTAGTTCTTTGTATGACATCTATAGCTACCTCATGCCACCTGGCCTTGTCCATTAGCTCTACCACTCTCCCCTCCTTCCTATTTTTGTCTATGGCAGTTTGTTATTATTTGTTTTCTCTGACTAGTGCACCCCTCTTTGCACACTTTCTTAACTATTATTCTTTTAATCTACTCTATTCTCTATACAATCTTGCTTTAGTCCCAGCTCTTTTATGAGCTCCTGTTATCTTACATTATTCTGTATAGTTTATTTACAGCTCAGATACTCACCCGCAATAAAACAGGCTGCCCTTCCTTCTCTGCTGTATCCCAACTTCTTTGGGCTATGCTGCACTGATACTCATGAAACCCTCCCTCCAGTCAAAAAGGACGACCTATCCCAAGCTCATCAAACTGTAAATGTTAGCTTACAGTTTTCAGTTTATTATTCATTGTATTTTTGTATTTTTCTGGCTGGCACACTCATATGGACCTCCCTGTACTCCTGGCCATTTCCTCCCCATTCATGTTTAGACAATTAGGGTTAGTAGATGTGGTTTCCCTTCTTGGCCACTAGATGGCAGTGTACCACAAGGCAAACTAACTCCTACTATACCTAGCCCAAACAACAGCAAAAAGGATTATAAACTAAAAGTGCAAAGGAATAAATATTCTTATAGCTGCATTTATCCCACTCAGGTGCATTGCTAACAACCCTGTCTATACGGAAGTGCTGTTCCTTAAAACAACTTTTGTGTCCATCATTCAAACTGTTTTTCCTGCTCAAACAAGCTTAAACTCACCTGATATTTACCAGCCATGTGTTGTTCCTGATTGTTTTTTGTCACTCTTGACTCTTTCAGCTGGGCTAGCCCGGCTCTGTTCACCCTGGCTGAGCTCAGGCTCACTCTGCTCCCCTACTCTACCTCCATTCCCACCCACCCCACTTCAATTACATTTATACCTATCCTTGTCCCACCTACCCATCCATCCTCCAAACTCCACCTCCTCCATACCCCACCCAATCAAACTATCATCTAACAGCCCAACCCCTTCTTCACCTCCCCCACATACTCCATCTGCTCTGCCCTTCTACATAACCAGTACCCAATAACTACACTTCTTATTTCCACACCTCTTCCTTAGTCTAGTCCCACCTTCTTACCTACCTTTTACACCAAAGTATTCTACCCCTTCCTCACTACTACTACCTCAATACTCCTACCCTTACTTCACTGTCAAATCCTCTCTACTATTTTATAAAATCCACCTCAAATATTCACCTATCACACTCCACTCCTCACAGTAATTCCCCTCATATGCAACATCTTCCTCCTTATTTTTACTATTTACCTCTCTCTCCTTCTAAAACTCTCATCAATTCACCCAACTTATATACCTCCCAAACCCAAATGGACAACATCTAACTACAATGTCCTCCCTTCTAACGACTCTACAATCTGCTTGAGTCTGTATGCCACTGATTTAATTTTAGAAAAGAAACTGACAATCCCCTCTCCACAGGATAATCTTCCTAGTAACCTTGTCCAGACCTATATTAGGGACCCAAAAAAGAAGCTCCATCCAAACACTTTTCCTATTCATCTTAGCCTAGTCCAATGTGGTGATAGTCAGCCGAACCCTGGCCCTTCTCCTTCCTTTCATAATGCCTCTAACTCCACAAAATCCCTAAATTTCACCATCATCAACATTCAAAGTAAAAGAAACAAAATCCCCCTTCTGCATGCATAGTTAATTTAATATAAGCCAGACTTTACAGCCATAACCGAGACTTGGCTAAAACCATATATAAAGGATTCTGAATTTCTTTCCTCAAACTATTCCTGCCTTAGAACAGATAGACTCCACAAAAAAAAAGGTGGAGGCATCACCTTATTATATTTATTTATTTTATTTTACATTTGATTCTTATATCCAAGCACCTTCACAGTGATTCCATATTCAAAGCCTATTCCACCCTTTTCCACCGCAGAGTTACTTATCACCTACTTCAAACTAAATGATTATAAAATCCTTTGTATCACAGTTATATACATTCCCCCAGGAAACAATATTCCCATTCTCGAAGACATTCTTGCCTGGACAACCAACAACATAAAAAATGAAACAATCATCCTAGATGACGTTAATATTAACCGATTAGACATCTCCAACAACAAATCCTCCTCAGACATCAAACTTCACATCTACACTCAGTTTATTTCAGATATTACCAGACCTGACAATAGGAATAGCAAAGGTTCAATCCTGGATTGGGTCACGGCTTCTGATCCTAATAAGATTTCCACCTCTGGCACACTCCCAGATAGTATAAGTGACCACTCACCAGCATTCAGAATATATAACCCCACTACTTTACCAAACATACGATATAGATATATCCGAAATCTGTCCCATTTCTCCCCAAATACCTTTAATGACACTTTGCATAATACTAACTGGAATCCACTAAAATCTCTCCCTCTCAGTGAAGCTGTGAAATTCTTCAGTTCCACATTTCTTAGTATCCTAAATAGTCTTGCCCCTCTCCGGCTAAAAAGAGTCAAGACAAAACATGCTAACTGGCCTGCCAAGTCCACAAAGCAAATTATGTCCTCTAGGGATAAAGCCTGGAAATCCTGGCTAAAAAACAAAACTCCTTCCAACCCCATGTAATATAAACAACTTTGCAATCAGGCCAAATGGTTAGTACTTAAAAACAAAAACATAATACTTCCAAACCCTCCAAAATCAAATTAATCAAAACACAAAGAAATTCTGGGAAGCAATCAACTCCCTACTCCATCCAAGAACTAACCATAATCCATGCCCAAACCCCCCCAAAAAACCCTCTGAGTTAGTCTCTCTCTTGAACTCTTATTTCATTGACACTATTGCTAAGCTTACTACCACCTTCCCACCCATCAACACAAATGAGCCAAACCCTACAGTAGTACATACCCCAACTACTGCATTACCCACTTTCTCACTCTCTCGCATACCTACCTCAACCATGCAAAAACTTCTTCATAAACTAAAACTATACACCAACACCCCTGATAACCTACCTGTGGAATTCTTACAACTATCAGCTTCCTCTATAGTTTACCCCATCAACATTCTCCTCAATAGGTCCATTCAGGAATAATGTATACCTGATATCTGGAAAAAGGCATACGTTCTCCCACTTCACAAAGGTGGCAATAACTCTAATATCTCAAACTTCTGGCCTATTGCCATTCTCACACCCATATCAAAAATACTTGAGAAGTACATTCACACTCAGCTCCTTAGTCACCTGGTGAAACACCAACTCCTTTCCTCCACTCAACATGGCTTTAGACCAGGACATAGCACTAACACCACCCTCATTTCCTTCCTGGACACAGTTAATAGAGCTTAGGATGATGGATCCATAATCTCTGCACTCTTTCTCGATCTATCAAAAGCATTCAACACAGTTTCCCACTTCCTTCTGCTTACCAAACTCTCCAACCTCAGCACCCCCACACCCTTTATTGGTTTTCTACCTATCTCAAAATAAGCAAAAATCTACTATTTGGCAGCACTGCTCCTTGCCTTTCATCAACACTAATACAGGGGTACCCCAGGGTTCTATACTGGGTCCCCTTTTATTTAGTATATTCATCAATGACTTCCACACTTCTCTTAGCCACAGTACTGTAATCCAATAGCAGATGATTCTATTATTATCTGCTCTTCTAAATGTGCCTCTGTATTACAGCACCTTACCAAAAAGCATTTATCTCAACTGAATCTGGGATGTCACAGAACCATCTTGCCCTTAACCCCAATAAAACTAAACTCTTAATATTTACCCCCCAAAAATCCAGCCTACTTGACAAGTTTGAATTCTCTGTTCTTTCCCAAAATAATACTATTATTGAAGTCGTTCCCAATACCAAATTGCTTGGTATTATCATTGATGACAACTTAACCTTTGACCTTCATATCCATAATAACATAAAAAAAACATCAAAAACTAGGAGCCCTTTATAGGCACAACTACTTTCTTCTCTGCAAAAAAGGCTCTTGCCTCATCATTCTTGCTTCCAACTCTCTTATATGGCGCCCCCATACTCACCAATATTCTGTCCTCTCTGAAAACTAAACTTGATTCATGCTATAACAAAGTTGCAAAATTTGCTACAAATGCTAAATTCTCCACCCACCACTGTTCACTACAACTTAATTGGCTTGAATTCCCCCATCACCTCACATACCTACAACTAACTACTGCCCATAAACTTATTTACTACCCAGCAGCCTGCCTGTCCCTCTCCTGCATTATGACCATATACCATCCTAATCGACACCTTAGGTTCGAAAACAAAATGCTATTAAACATTGATAAACCTAAGCTCTCGGCCAGATAAATGCTGTATTCTTTTACTGTCTCCAAGCTATGTAATAATCTCCCTCCTTCATTCAGAACTATCAGTAATCCCATGGCCTTTAAAACATTCCTTAAACTTAATCTCTCCTCACATTGGATATGCACCTGCATCTCTACTGACCACTCCAAAACTTGACCTCCCCCCAGAATCCTACTCTTCTTCACTCTACAACTAGTCTATCTTCCCCTTTCCTCAATCATACCAACTCCTTCTGCTGTCATTTTAGCCTGTGCTGTCCCTACCATAAGCCTTCTCTCACCTTCTATTTAACCCTCAAGCTAATTTCTTCTCTCTGCTAATAATCTTACTTAATATTTAAAACGTCTATCCCTACACTCACATCATGATTGTAATCAGTTTCTTCACTGTTATTATCAATTTATTTAATGTTATTACCAAATTATTCTATGTGGTTAATACTTTATTTAATGTGCCACCTCTGTCTTATATACTCTGTATTGTTGATATAAGTTTTTCTTTGTATGTAATTAGATGTGGAGCTTTTCTCCTCAGGCCTCCACTGAAAATGGGCTCATTTCAGGCCCAGTGGACTTTCCCGGTAAACAAATGCAATAAATAAAATACATTTTCATAATATCAGAAGATGTACATACCAATATACAATGAAATATGTTGTGTACTTTTATGATATTTTTCTTACCACAATGCTGTATAAAGACAAAGTCAGTATATATAAATTAGGGGGAGGCAACAGACACTGTAGGAGATATGAAGGTATCATTTATTTTCAGTTTTAGTTACAGCGAGTTATTTTTATTCAGTAGCTTGTATTATAAGGTCATTTGTGTGTACTAAGTTATCAACCACTAGGCTTTTTTTATGCCTAGTCATACATTCCAAATATCTGACAAGTTTTGCTACCTTTGATAAATGAAAGCAAGGGCTTGTGAATTGAAATATATACAAGGAGGGGCCTGGGAGATGAACTATTTACAGGCTACCCATGTCCATTACACAGTTGCCAAACCAGGGATTAATTTTCCCATCCAACTCTCCAAGTTACATTTGAATTGAGTTAGTGAGGAACTGTGCTTCAAATGGATAGGGAGCCTGTTCCAGAGAAGGACTAGTCTCTGGGATACATATCTGCCTCTTCAACAAGTCCTATTTATATCACAGGCAAGGTTTAAGTCTTTTGAATAGACAATTCTGGTGCTAATGTTTTGCAGCCAGACCCCAGCCATTAGGGTGAGGTCCAGGAAAGCCCTGAATGCCAAGCAGAGATCTCCCCTCAACAGCATGTAGGAGAAAGAATAGAGGGATATGGCTTTGAGGCGGATTGCATAGTGAATGTTACTTATGTATGCCCTGTATTCTTTTAGGGAGGAACCTCTGTAGACATTCCAGTCATTAGATGTGCCTGGTTGGTACATACCAAAGGCCTCTCTATCAAGATGAATTCTTGGTGTCTATGTCTGAAACATGTAATAAACAGGTTATGACTGGCCACCCAATCATAACTGTGTAAACTCATAATGTGTACCTTATACAACTGTCTCACTTCATTAACTGATAACCAAAACATAAGCATGCAATAAAACAATTAAACTAATAGGACTATCCAATCACAGGACAGTTATATTTTCCACTGTGGTTACAATTCAACCCCTTCATATATGCACTCCATTCTCAGGTTGTTTCCCAACTGCATCATAATGTAGTAAGTTAAAGTTACCATGTTTTGGACAAGTTTTCCAGATATACTAAGTCTTTTTTATTCAAGTACATCTTCTACATCATTCCTCTTGTGTATTTCTGTATTATAATTTATTAAACATCATATCTTCGGTGGACCCTCAGCAATGTAATTTATATACAAAATATCAAAGGTCAGCCAATAAGGACCTCTTCTCTATGAATAAGTCTCATATACTATTACCTTTGTACCCCGTATTTCTACCAACTGTTTTACTCCTGCAGCAATCCTCTACAATTTTGTCAATTTTTTCCACAAAATTTGTGTTTATCTTTGTGCCAGTTCTTAAGACAGGATAGCTTTATAGACTAATATCCATGTTCTGACCTGGTCATCCATTTATAGAGCTCTGTCAGACATCTCTGACATGACCTCCCTGCTGCAAATCCATGTTGATTTAAGGTCCAGTGATTGTGGGATGTCTGGGGTGTAAGTTGTCAGTCACTATTTATGGTCACTTTTGGCTTGTCAGCCAAGTTACCTGCCATGTTCAGATGATCATGTTGGGAATCTACTGCCAGTAAGTATATTAGTGCAACTCAAAAATCTAATTGTACTCTTTCCTAGCAGAAACAGAGCTAAGTGGTTTCAAATGGCATGGGACAACAGACATCAAGCTCTATCATATTGAGCATTCTTCACACCATAAAAATATACCAAAACTCTACTATAAATACTAATCTTCCCACTACAAGTTGTTATCATCCAGATGAGGGATTGTATTGTTTCAGTGCACTACTGGCTCCGGTATGCACGTTTGAGAATGACTATAGTCGTTAACACTTTTCTTTCATCTCTGAAATTTAAAGCATACATTAAATTGTCACATGCCATTTTTCACATTCTATTATCCCATGAGAAAAATTAGAAAATGTGTGATAGGTCACTATTTTAAGAACAGTGCTGTTTAGATTGCTTGCTTATCTACAGGATGGTTTTCCAGCTGTCAAATATGGGCAGGCTTTGGCATTTGGAAACTCTTTTCTAAGTAATACAAAGGCAATGAGAGTGACGGATAGCACTCCAAGTTCCATGCTAATTATTTCTACACTGACAAACATCTGCTATCAAATACTTTCTTGGTTACTTATCCTTATTTTGATTTTTTTAAATAGTTACCACTATGATTTACTGGTCTTTAGTTTCTTTAATTGTCATTTCATTTTCAAGAAATTAATATATGTATTTATGTTTCTCTTTTTTGTAGCGACATTTATTTTTTCTTCAGTTTAAAAAATGATTTTACGATTATAGTATTTTATTATACAGATTCTTCAACCTGGCTATGTGATTTACACTTCATTTACAATTTAGTAATTTCATCTATCCCTTCTAATACCATCATTGCAAAAGTCATAATATAATACTATCTTATGAATTCAGTGATGATATTCCCCCCACTTTTGTGCTGAACTGCCTCTCCTGGATTTATACCGTCTGACCAAATTATACAGTAAGTGCAGAAGGGAAGTATCTACTCTCTAACATATTTCATTTAATTATTAATATACAACATTATTTTTAGTAACTGTTTTATGCATGAGAGTACAATACATATTTCAAAATTAAAAAGATCTGTACTGGAAATACAAACAATGCTTGAAAATAAATACCATCCTCTACTTATATGACAGAAAAAGCATCAGAAATGTGGGGTTTTCTGTGTTGAATTGGTAGCTGTATAAGCTGTATATACATACATATATATATATATATATATATATATATATATATATATTTTTTTTTTTTCAAACAAGCTAGTTTTCCCAAGCTCATATTGTGAAGATGTACTGTCTTGCTTTGACTGACATAAAAATGCTGGTATTAACCTTCTGACACATTGCTGTGAATACTATATAAAATCCAATTATAAACTCATTTTTAATACTGTGGTAGACTGTCTCTAGCTCTTCCACTTTTATTTCTTTTCTAAATAAACCTTGGAAAATTCCTCCTTAGAGTCGACCACCTGAAACTGCAGCTGTCCTCTGACGCTATAGAAAAAATCTGCAATTCCAGGCTCACGTGCAAATCTCATCAAGAGCAGACATTTCTAATTGATTCCAGGAGTTTTTCTTCTACTGTGAGCACAGGGCAGGAAGAGGATAATGAGTGGGTTTAGACAGGGAGGGGGCAGAATGCTACAGCTTAGTTATTCTGCCAGAAACAGAGCAATTTCATGGTCAGTTGGATCATGCATCTGGAGCAATACATCACAGCCTTTAGCCATTGGTGGTACTGGCAGCTCTCAAACTGAATGACCTATCTTAGCTACGCCTAGCTGTCATACCTAGATACAAACCAACTCCATCTACTGCACACAACAGGAGTGCCTTTTTCCCTTGGAATAATATGCTTTGCATGAAACTGTTGCAGATATTAAAAGATACTTTCAACTTCATGTAGCCTATATAAGAAGGTAGATTATGATAGTGAGTCCAAGACTGAAGAAAAGTAGTATGACCGTGTTTATTTTACTAAATGCACGTTGACAAGTCTCTTTGTCCCTAGCTAATGTTTTCTTTATCCTTGTTACATGTGTACAATGTCTTTACAGTACCTATAGCCAATATACTGGTAAAGCAAAGCAAATCTTTAACACCAGAGGCTCACAATGCAGTATAAAAGAGCATGTTGTGATCTGTTTTTGCCATGAAGAATGCATCACAATGAAGTACTTAACCAAAAACAGTAAAAAAAAATTAGGAAGATCTTCCGGGATTGTATGTATTTCAGTGCTGGTATAGCGGGCTGTAATGTTCTAGAACAAACTGAGAATATTCAGACCAGATCACTATTTTCTGGGTATGATGTTTTGATTCCTGCTGACTTATACTAATTCTGAGTTCCTATTCAGCAAACTACTGTTTTTTAAACTCTACATTATAATATTACCACCTAGCATTACAGTACAATTCAACAAATGCCTTTAATATGAACATAGACAAAATGGGAGAACACAATAATGATAAAATTAAGCTGAATGTTACATGTACATGTACATGTAAGAGCAGCTTGTCTGCAAAATGCAGAATTTTATAATAAAGCAAAGTTGTGTCTCATCTGAGGACAGCTAATCTTTTAAATTATATAGTGATTTATAGCTAATCTAAGGTATACCTAAGCTTCACTACACAATCTAAAACCACACAATGTATGTGCGTATTCATTTATTTATGTATTTATTTTAAAGTATTTTGTTATTGGTTATTCCATAAAATTACAACATATGAAGTCAGCAAGCATTTTCAAATTGGATTTCCCATGTACAATAGATAAGTGCTAATAATTACAACAATTTTAAAGAAAAATAAATAATACAATAAGAAAAATCAAATATTTATATATTTGCAGTGATACCTAAGAACAAGCTCAAGTTAAATTATGAATGACCTTAAGTATGTTATGTTAAATGCAAACAACATTATTCAGGGTACAGGAAAAAGACAGCGTATTTGCTTCAGATAAGAGTCAATCACAAGAATCTGTATTGTTTATCAACAAAAAACTAGGTTAATAAATTCCTATTGTTAACCCTCAGTCAGTTGTCTGACTTTTTCTCTTCCTTCCTTTTTTTCTCTTTCTTTTTTGTCTTCCGTCATATATGGCCCTGGTCCCATGCATGCAGCTCCAGAATCCCTTGTGAAATAACACAGTGTTGTATTACAAGTTAAATGCCAAGTGTCATGGAAGTAAAAAAAATGCAATTCTCCAAGTTTCTTACTAAAATCAATGGGATGACGTTTTATTGTTGTTCTGTTTTATTAATCATTTACACTGGAACATCTGGGTGAATTAATTGAAAATTCTGTATCACTTTGTCTGTGGTGAAAGCATCAAACATGCATCTAAACTGCAGCAATATCACCCTATTACTCTATTAATATTAATAATAATTATAATTATAATAATGCACATACGAGCCATGATTTCAGCAGGCAGCAACTTCCAAAAGAAAATTTTGTACAGATTTATCAAACAGGTAGACGCATGTCAAATATTCAAATCCTCTATGAATAACATCTTACTGTCTTTCAGTGCAATATTAGTGATGACAAAACAGAAAATATCCTGAAGAAATGTTGTGATCTAACTTCCCAGGAAATGCCAGCATGATAATTACCACTGAGCTAAAATATTTATTTTCCACTTTAAAACTGGGTTTAATACAATAACTTTAAAAGTGTTTGATGTTTTTGTAAGTCATACATGAGCTGCTTTTAATATAATGAAGAAAGGAAGTAGTGACTGCAGCTGCTCTGTACTATATATTAGCTTAATTCTTCTGAGGTTTGCATGTTCTGTTAAATATAGCATGAAATGCCTGGTGCACAATGATTCTCCTTCTGCTTCTCAGAATTTAAAAACATATATCTTTATATTAATTCATATGTGGGAATTCTGACACCCAGGAAAAAAAAGTAAAATGCTAATCTTTGTTTTCTTTAAGCTCTGTAGTTGCAAAAGAAAAAGTGCATGACACAAGGAAACGTCAAGTTTAGTGCACTTAAATTTCATAAATAAGCACCAGCTCTGCGCAGCAAGTTAATATGCATTTACACCCTTCACATTAACATAATCTAAAAATGCTTATGTAGCCATTTGATCAGATCATTTCCTTTCATATTCTAATTTATATCAGCATCACAACAAGCCCAATTAATAGCTAATATTCCTTTCTTTTTAAATGTCTAATGCAATAATAGTACAAAATGTTTAATTTAATTTATATGACATATCCAACTCTCTTAAGTTCATTTGCTGAGATAACAATAGCAAAATAAACTGCCTGAAAGAGGCAAACATCCTTTTCTCAAGATATCCTTTCTGATAGAAAGTAGGTAGGAAAAGTGATGGAAAAATATATGAGAGAGGCAAAACAAAGAAATATGGAGTAACACACAAAGAAAGAAGAACAATGGAAAATGGCAATGTGTCATGGATACAACAAAGCTGACCTGGGCAGCATACTCTCTACTTTTTTGTAACATTTTTTATTGCAAAATGTCTTATTTGTACTTGTGGAGCTTTTCTCCCCGGGCCTCTGCTGAAAAAGGACATGCGTCCAGTCAGAATTTCCCAGTAATTTGGACTGGCAGGACAGTTATTGTATACAGTATAATATGCTGTTTTAGAGGAGTAAGTATGAGGGTAGGTGTAAAGGGATACTAAATCAGATAAGGCAGCTGATAAGATCAGTAGCATAAATGCACTTTGCAGACTGGTGATTACACTGCTGGCCAGACTGGTGAAGTCACTTCCTTCCAGTTAATAAAGCATGTAAAGAACAAGCTTACAAAGGACTGTTGTTGGGACTGAAAGACCTTACACAGGTGTGCACAGCACTGGTTTGTGAGAGAAATCACACAGAGCCATACACAGTTAAAGAAATACATACTGACATGTTTTAACCTGCTACAGGCCTGGTACAGAGCATGTATGTAATTACATATGATCAGTATCCGCGGTGGTGCTGCAGTAGCGTTGTCGCCTCACAGTAAGACGCTGTCTGGTTCGACTCTCAGCTAGAGCGTCTTCTGCGTGGAGACATGCGTGAATGGGCGTACCTTCGTTGAAGGTTGTGCGTCAGGGCTGGCAACTCGGCATGTAAAAATCAACTGCCAATCCTTGGTGGACCAGAGTTCCACTGTGGCGACCCCTAACCGGGAAAAGCCGAAAGACACAACAACAACAACAACAACTACCAGGAACAGGTCTGGTACAGAGCATGTATGTAATTATATATGATCACATACCAGGAATAGGTCTGGTACACAGCATGTATGCAATCACATATGATCACATTCCAGGAAATGGCTTGGTACACATCATGTATGTAATTACATATGATCACATACCAGGAACAGGCCTGGTACACAGCATGTATGTAATCACATATGATCACGTACTAGGAACAGGTGTGGTACACAGCGTGTTTGTAATTACATATGATCATATACCAGAAATAGGCCTGGTACACAGCATGTATGTAATTATACATGATCACATACCAGAAACAGGCCTGGTACACAGCGTACATGTAACTGAGTGACTATGGATGGCCATGTCCCTGATTCATAAAAGACAGTGGGGTACAAGACTTCACAATAGAGTGACTTTACATGAGAGTAAGTGCAGAACATCAAACTTAAAAAGAATAAAATGTCCACTACCCACCTAAAACCCCAACATGCTGCTCTGCATAATACAGCAGCACAACACAACAGAGCTGAACATTCAAAAGATAACTAACAGTACTGCATACTGTAACAGAGTGCTGCTCACACAAGCCTGCCTATGCAATCTTCCTCAGCACCACCTACAACACAGTAATATGGCACATATACCACCAATGGCAGCAGTCCCACATTCTAGTCACTGACAGGTTTTCTTAACTACTTAAGACTCACACTTGGCCATTACTGCAGATCACAGCTGACATTTGATTCCTAGCTACAACAAGGCTGTTACTACCACTTCTCCTGGTTGATTAGCACTGCTATACATTCATGCCCCCAGATGGTAATGCAGTTGCCGAAGACAGATGCCTTCAGTTTTACACTTTACATGTATATATATATATATATATATATATATATATATATATATATATATATATTTTTTTTTTTTTCTTCTGTAATACTGTAATATTTAATTTGGGATCTCATTCTTGAAGATACAAATGAGCTTTGGGACCAGAAGGTATGTGTGAATACATAGGTACAGCCCTAAGTGTACTTACTTGTGTAGGTCTGGTCCTTTGACCAGGCCTACAATCAATGTATCACTGAAGATTCAGCAGAAAATGATGAGAAAAATAATCAAAAGCACGACACATAAAATGAGTGTTTGTCTTACTGCACAAAACAAACTAGAAACTTCATTTATCTTGTTTTACAGAAAATTCAAACACATCTGAAGCATGCAGAAAATGTCAGACTGTTACTTCAGGATGAACAGCAACGTATTTAATAACAAGTGCTGCACATACTTTTACCTTTCACCTCTATGACCTGGGAATTATTAGAAAATGCTTTCAAAACTACCTTTTAGCAGATATATGTGAGAAGATGTCACCTTAGTCTAAACTGAGGGCATGTGATTTGTACACATTAAACACTTTATAAACTTTATCCAGAAATATAAAATCTACAGAAAACATATTAGGCTCATTTTAAGCCAATCTAAAAAAAAAAAACAAAAAAAAAAAACTGCTGCGGTCTTGTAGGAAGTGGAACAAAAGTGACCCAGCAAATATTTCTATCAGCTCAAAGAATTCATTTCTTCAGGCAGTGCAGGTGTGACCATCAAGATTATCAGACCTTAATGTAAAAGCAGTGAGATCTAATATCTTAGGAGAGGGGCTCATTTTACTCTGTATTACTCTGTTCTTCTTTCTGTATTCAAATGTCTCTGTTTTAATACTGTACAAAATTTTCTGTCAAGTGTATTTTTAAGCATCTAAGAAATTTAGTAGACTAACAAAAATTATCTCCATTAAAATATAGTAATGACTCTTAGTATATTAAGGTGAATGTGGTAGTTTAAGTATATTTACCAAGTATTTTTATTTTAATAATTGGCCACCCTGTTTATTTGGTAAGGACTTTTTTTCCCATCAGCGACTTAAGACTTTGTAATAAATGCAATTACACTGCCAACCTTAAAGTTTCTCTTCATGAGTAACATAACTGATGTCAGAGAACTCAAGAGTAATTTCAGAAAAAATTCAATAGATCAGTGAAGAGATTCAATAGATTTGTCATGATAATTAGTTAGGCAGAATGTTCATTTACAGACTACTCCCTGTGAGACTACCAATTAAACCTCACAAAAAAAAATGCTGGGCAAATAAATTCATTAGGTGTAAGCACTGTTCACATACTAGTTAACATTTTAGAAGAAGCAAAAAAGTAATAACTTTAATCTGCTTCTACAAATGATAGAACTGTGAATTTAAAGGAGACTACTGAGAAGGCAGCAGATGAAAATTAGAAGAGTCTGCTCTTCCCAGTGAGCTACAATAAACACAGCACAGCATACCAAAATAAATTATAATTAAAGTATTAGATGGTTGGGAGCAAATCATTTTCACCTTGCTGGGCTTAGCCCATAACATAAATGCAGAAAATCCGGTCTTATTACAACAATGATGTCAGGTTTTGGATGATTTTCCCTAAACTAACAATTTGTTCAGAAATGAGGTTTGGTAACAAACCAATTTGTCCAGGGACATCTTTGTGCGGGGGGGGGGGGGTGTAGATAATATATTAGTAGGAGTTAAGAGGATGAGGGAGGAAAGGGTTAAATGGGAATGAGGGATGATTGTAAGGGTATAGAGGAGCTTAAGGGTTTTATGCAAGTGTAACTGGGTAAGCAATCACATTTTGGCGTGAACTTGCTACAGAGCAGGAATATGTCCAAGACGACCGGTAGGAACTGTGGTGGTCAGGTAGGCCTTGGTTTACTGGTAGTATAACTGAAGAGGTGAGTATGTTTTTTTTTTTTTTTTGTTACTATAACTATAATTGTCCTAAAGGATCTTAAGATGGTGAGTTATTTGTCAAGCGGTAAAGATGAAGGTTATATATTACATAAATTGGGGACTACATTTAATTTGAAAGTCAGTAAGTTGTCTTTGGCAGGTTAAACAATAAGGGAAATGGGTCCAGTGCATTGGATTAAATGAGTTGAGTTCTTAGCACTTAATATATTTTCATTTGCATTTTGGCTTTCTTTTTCCTTATTCAGTTATTTCGGTTAATGTGGTTATTATCGAGGTGAGTAACAACGGTGTTGAAGCAGGTTCTACAGTTGGCACTGAGATTTACAGCTCTCAGCTGTATTTTCAGTGATACAAGGTTTAGGTTTAGGTAATCCTTGCATTGCATTACAGATTTCCTCTTGAGGAGGCTTCTGTTCATGTTGTAATGAAGGGCATTGCTGGTGGTTCCTCTTTGCTGGGGATAGTTTAGTTAGTCCTGTGGTTCTGTGGTTTTGTTGGTTCTCATCCAAGTGGTACATTGTTGTTTAATGAGTTTTCATGGGTCAAGAGGCTCTCTGCACAGGTGCAGTATGGCCTTGACTGTTAGGGTAGAGGGGGAGAGTGACGTGAACAATGGATATGTGGAGTGCATCGTAACTGTTTACATTTCACAGAAAGATCATATTTGCTGCTTAGTTTGGCAGCTCACTTCATACATCTTTACATTTTCTGGCTGTAAGCTGATATATAATATAAAAAAAAAAAAAAAAAACATGGCTCATCATCCCATGATGTCCATCAGTTTTCCTGCTGTAGGAGTATGTCGGTGTTTTGCATGGATGATGTCAGCAGGCAGGTTGCGATCCTTACAGCATACTGATTTGGTTCGGACCTAAATATTGGGTTGGGGCGATATATGTTGAGTTAAGGAAACTGTACTTGACAATCCTAAAATCAGTTTTACAGCGACCTCCTGTCTCATATGTTTACTGTTATACTTTCCAGACATTTTCATTATGTAGTGACTGGAGTTATGTGCATGGGTTTCACTGTTTTATGTTGCTGGGTGCTTGGGGGGAATGGTGAGTGGGTTGTTGGTTGGGATTCTGCATCTTATATTTGGTAATTGGTTACTTATGTTTTTGTCTCCCATGCCCGGGTCTGTGTCTGACGGCTTGCAGATTCTTTGACAGATGGATTGGGGTTGTCATGGTGGTTGGGTTGTTCTTCTTGGGGATACAAGTTGGGGGGGTTGGTTCTTGCTGGCATAGTTTGGATGGGCAATGAGGACAGCCGTTTTGTTTTTTCTATGGGTGCTGGGTACTCTGGAGTGGGGTGCAGGTCTGCTCCTCCAGAGCAGGTGGGATTGTGACCATCTGTGAAGTGTTGCTGCATGTGGTTGGGTGCAAGGGTCCACGATGAATGCAACTGTTGTTGGGAGTGGAATAGCGATGGCTGCACCATGCCACTGGTAAGGCAAAGTGACCTTTCTTCATGGGCTGGGGTGTGGGGTGAAGTGACTGTTTTTTCACGGGCTGCAATGTGAGAAAAGTAACAGGCAGATGCAGTGCAAGTGTGTTAAGCATTAATGGCTGTGAAAGGGGAGGGGGAGGTTTGACAGCTCGTGGTGTTGGCAACTTCGGAAACTTGAGTAACTGTTTTGCTTAGGTGTCAGGAAATTCTGTACTTAAACTTTTAAACACATATGTATTGGGTGATGGCACCCTTTCAATCCTCTACACTTGCTTAATTAATTAAAAAAAAAAAAATATATATATATATATATATATATATATATATATATATATATATATATGTATGTGTGTGTGTGTATATATATATATATATATATATATAGATTCACTTCATAATCTCGAAATACTGAAATATCGAATTTCAGTATCTCGAGACCATAAAGTCGAAAATCCAAATGACCGAAACCACAAAACTGCGAAACCCAAAATCCTGGAACCACAAAACCACAAAAAGATACAGCACACACTACAAAACACATACCACAAACACACACACACACCTAGTGGCACTGTACAAAAAGCAATACAACACACATGCATACAACTAAACAAACACACACACCTACCCTTACTATATGCAGGGGAGCAAGCGCTCCTGCACCCCCCACTTATATATACTAACTCCGAGGTCACACTACACTCCAAAACAGGCAACCCAGCACCACACATTCCATACCGCCTGCACAAACACACATCACAGACATAAAAACACCACCACTCCCAACACTAACACACTCACACTCTGACCTACCTATCCTAACACACACATAAAACGTCCCAACACACTCCCAAACACACAATCCCTCCCCAAAACCCTAAAATAAACAACATTCACCTAACGCTCTATCAGTACTGTGGGTTTGACATTGTCGGATTCGACATTTCCAGGTTTGCGATTTCCATCTGTTCGACTTTATAGGCTCCAGATTCTGAAATTTGATATTTCAGGATTTCAAGCTTATAAAGTGTTTCCATATAAATATATATATGCACACACACACATTTGCAACTATTGGAAAATTTCATAAAGACAAATCCTATTGCTATATGTTCTCCTCAGTGCCTTGTACACTATTAGGATACATGTCTGGCATTTATCAAAATCATGTGCCAAGGTAAGGCATGCCGTTTATTATGTTGCACACTCCTTAAACCAGCATCACTCACTTCTTAACCATTCTTCAAATCACGTTTGCAAGCTGGAAAAATCTAAGTGTGCAAGACCAATATTTAACATTGCCCCTCTTTTGAATTTTTAAGACTGATATTTTGTGTTCTCCACACTGAGGTTTTTTTTTTTCTTTTTAACAATAGACATGGCTAGCACAGTGGCAGAAGGTGTAGAATTGCTGGCTCACAGTGTGATATTCGCTAGTTTGGATAACAGCTGGTGTATCTTCTGTGCATGCATGTATGACATGGAAGAAAACCTGTAAGCTATTTTATTTCCCTCCCTCTTGCATTGAAAACCCCATTAATAGCTGCAGCTGTATGTAGGGATATTTTAGAGGTCAATTGTGATGTATAAGGCCGTATGTGAGTGGGCAGAAAATCATCCACAGCATTTCCATCAGTTATGTAATTGCTTAGCCTTGATAGATGGCCATGCCCAGAATTCTTGAGGTTGGGACATATGGTGGTGATGACACATATAAGTTTGGACTTTGTGTTCTTCTGGATGTTCTTGAAAATACCTGGGTACAGCTTTTCACAGAATGTCTAGATTTTGCAGTTGGGGCTTTTAGGCAACTGGATTAGCGAAATGGATGGCCACCTGCTAAACTTCATCTTCCTTTGAAGTTGGCTATTTGCTACATGTTTGTTGTGTCATTGGATGTGAGGTATGGACAGAAGGTGCAAATTTGGTCTCATTTGGTCGAGTTGTCATTGCAATGTTACTTGGTTGATCCCTGGCAAATTATTAAGCTTGAGGTTAGAAATTATGTCAGGCATTTGCATTTTACACTTCCTACTCTTCAGAAACTCTTGCTAATGCAATGTTGTGATCTATCACCTTCAAGGGTAGGGGAGAAACTCTGCTTAAAAAAAAAAGAAAAGAAAAGAAAAAAATGTTGTCCCACTTGATTTACTGCTTTGGCCAGATGTTTTGTTGAGGAAGTAGTTATAGCTGGCTTGTACTTTTACTACTATTCACAGGAAGGAGACATGGTTTCAGCCCAGATGTGGCAAAATGGACAGATTGTTCTCTGTCATATTTAGGGTTCTCGACTTGAGTCTTCAGATTTGACAGGTAGCTTAATGTAGGTGCTTATAGGGAGATGAAGTGATAATGTACTGAGGGGTCTGCATGTTTTTCTTTCTTGTGGGAATGAGTGGTTGAGTGCAGAGGGTGTTTTATCTGTGGCGGTGGGAGAGTGCTTATCATATAAGATTCTAAGTTCTGTAATGTTATGGGGTTTGTGTGTTAAAGCCTCATCTTTTACATGGATGCTGTTGCAATTTCTGTAATTTGCAGTAGTGGCAGAAGTATGGAATGGTCTACTTTTTCATTACACTTATTTCTGTCATTCCTACCATCTCCTCAATGAAGAATGCTACAAATGGGTAAGAAGGAACATTTTTCTAATGGCTCACTAATAATTTTATTGAGGAAGCTTACAGGATGGTTAAAATGTGATAATTTTATTTATAGAATGGAGTGTTTAATAGAACAATTCTGTTCTATTCACCAGGGATATCAGTTAAATCATTATCATGGAATGTGTGACTGAAGTTTCAGTGTGGAACTTTGAGGAACATGAACTTTTAGGACCCCAGATGAGGAATGTTCTTTGATATGAGGTACACTTGAGAGGTATGGGTATGTCAGGGAGGTATTTTACTTTTGTTTAAGCATTTTAAGTTTCAGTGCGGCTTTTACACAAATGTAATCAGGTAAGGAATCCCATTTTGGAATGAACTTGCCCTCCGTCCCCATTTTTTGGTGGAATAGTGGGGAATTGTGGTTATTTTATCACTCTGGGTAGGGCAGAGAAGAGGGACAGGCTTGCCCTCGTTTGTTCACCCTCTGGTGTTGGATTTTGGTTGGATGTTTAATTCAATAAGTGGTAAATAATGTGAGTGATGGGAAGCTGCTTCATAAGTAAAATAAGCGACCAGAGGGAAGGATGCTGCTTATTTGGCTGGATGTGTAATTTAATAAATGGTAAATGAAGTTGAGTGGTGGGACCCTGCTTCATAAGTAAAGTAAGTGAGTGGAGGCATGGACGCTGCTTTTTGGATCAATATGAGCAAGGTCACGATGTCCTGATTAACACTACATGGATGTTTTATGCTGTGATTAAAATCAGCTATACTATGTTCAGCTGTAATTAATAAATACTGGATAACAAAGTTATGTTTATGGAACTTTAAGAAAGGTCATCAAACATCTTTCGGTGTGATGTGTTTATTGAAGGGGACCAGGACAATTGTACTTGTACAATAAAAGGTGACAGACTCAGAACTACCTGTTACCATTTCTGAGACTGATGTTCTTTTGAATAAGCTTATTAATTACTCATTCAAGTATAATCTGGTTATTATCTATGTAGGTGTAAATTATGTAAGGAATACACTACTCAATGGAATGAATTATACATGTCAGAAAAACAATAACTGTGGAATATTCTCACACAGCTTGTCTTTCCTGAGTTATTTCACCACCTAGTTTATTTAGGGGATTACAAACTTACAAAGGTCAGACTCATAAACATTTGGCTATATATTTGTTGGGCTGATCATATCATCTTAGTGGTTACTTCAAAGGAATGACTGCATTTGATCAACCAACAATGCAAAAACAGTAAATAATCTTAGACAGCAGATAAATCATCCTTTACAGGAAACCAGAAACTTATACCCAACAAGATCAGCATGGGATACATCTGATAACCCTGTACCTGTTTATTTTGCTAATGTATACAGCTCATATAATGCCTCCCAAGAGCTTGAACTGGCAGCATTATCTAACTGTAAGTTATTAGTCAAAGTAGTGTCCATTATCACAAATGACTTAGTGATTCCTAAGTTCATAAAATATTCATGTACCAGGACATCAACAACAGGGGGAACCCTCTATATTTGTTCACAATGTCAGCAGCAGATTGATTTTAGTAATGTAGAAAATGAAAAACAGGTTGTTGAATTAAGTAGCATTTCTGATTTTAAATAAAGTTGTGTTATTGAAATAGTGAACGAGATGGAAGAATACTGATGGGGAGCACTATTTATGCAGGCCTCTTAAGGATCTGATGTCCTGTTATCTGAAATGGTAATAATGATGCAGGATGAGTGAAACTGAGGAACTTGCACTATGTCATATTTCTAGATGCAGGCCAGCTTGTATTTTGGGGAACAAAAGATCAATGAGAGAAATTATCGGGATATTAACACACAGAAATGTAGAGCTTCTATGCTAATTTTTAAAGGCTGAGTTTACTCAAAACCACATTTTACTTGTATAAAACGATACTACTGCTAAATGGATGTGTAGTATATTCTTCATTAATATACCAATGAAAATTATAAAGAAAGTAATCATCATGGCTGTCTTACAGAAAAGGCATTTTATATGGTTCTGCTTTTTTGGGTTTGTTCTAATTCTCTCATAATTGTTAAAGAGGGTAAAGGAGCTATGAAAACTGTAGGTTTATAAGAGTAAATCCGAGTCTGCCTTTACACATGGAGTTAGTATATTTAAATAAGGCTGGTGAGGAAAACAATGACCACTCATGATGGTGTGGAGTGAGGACAGAGCTTGTAATATGACATTTGTATTTATTTATTTACATGAGCATTTATTTATCATGTCTTTTTTACTTTATATAGTTATTTATTAACTTTGATATTTGTCATTTTAGTTTTAGTGTCTGTAAATGCGATTTTTCTGTACTGCAGTTTTCTCATACATTGTGCCGACATGAATCCTTTCTAAAGGAATGGCTCTGATTCAGGATCGGATTACAACCTCGTAACTATAATACAGTTACTGGACAATTCTTTCAATTATGTATTTATTTACATTTTCTAAAGACTGAAAATACACCAAGATATTGAACACAGCCCAACAAAAGATTTATTCATAACAGAGATACATTAATTAGCATGATTTAATTTTATAAGCCTGTTAGATACTGGATATGGAAATCTCAGCAATCACTATATTCTCAGTTTTAAATAAACGTTTTAATTCCATTTCACAAAATGATTTTTGACATGAAGATACTGAACAGAGAAAAAAAAAGATAAAATAAGACAAATAACTAAATGATTAAATGGGATGAAGCAAAGAAAAGAGGTGCTTGGACAATGTTTCAGATGAGTATACTTTCCTATTGGTTGGATTGTTTGAAAACGGTTTTACTTAGCCGATATTTAAACATAGCATTTGCTGGGGTTTGTGCCTAGTTTAGCAGAGCAGCTCAGAGTTTGGCATCCTTAACCAGAGATCTGAAGTCAATCTGAACAAAATCCAAGGCATCCTGTGAATTCTACTGAAAAATAAGTATTTTTATAACCTTCTTTGCACTTTTAAACTGTCTGAAACTGATTTGCCACCTACTTTACACAGTTTTTATTGTTTGTGACTATGTTTTCTGCACTGCCTATTTACAGTACTTGAACAATTTGTAGCATAGGCTAGATTCATACTTGCTCACTCTAGATTGTTTGGCATTTTCTGAGCACTAAAGCCAGCCATATTACATTAAGAGGGCCCTGCACCCTTGTGGCAGAAGAGTGTAGTCAAAGACCAATATGAGTTGGGGATTGTTGGAACAAGGCCCAGTCTTGGACTTTCCTATTAGCTGGATTGTTTGAAAACTGTTTTGCTTAGCTGATATTTAAACACAGCATTTGCACATAGCTGCACACTGCCCAACTGGGATTAACACTGCCATATTTAGACAGAAATGCTTAAAAAGTCAACTTTTCCCTAGAAAACTGCTAGGGAACCCACTTAAGCTTTCCTGCTTCTCGGCGTGCAATGCAATTGCACACTGATGCCAAGACAGCAACCCAGCTGCACTTTTTGAGATGCCAGTGCAGGTTTCTTAGCCTAAAACTACCACAGAGTAGCTGATTTTACTAGTTCTACAATAGGACCTAGTCCATGTATCCCAGCCTCCACCACTTTTACAGAGTATACCTGACATAATGAAAGGTCAGTTTCCCACCATTTCTCCAGCCAGACTGATTGACATGAGCAACTTTGAGACAATGTAGCAATTGCCTCATGTATACAGACAACGTATTACTCCTAAAACATGCAAATACAATACGTCAAGGATGTATCTATACTATGAATCTGGAATCAATGCTCTCTCTCTCTCTCTCATGTAACAACAAACCCTCCAGACTGGTAGCCCAATATAACGCGTCTGAGATACTGCAGGTGCAGCTAACATTGGGCAAGACAGCGATTCAGGTTGTAGCCTGCTATAGGTCCCCAACCATGTCCCAGGACTCACACTCCACATTCCTAAGCACTCTGGAGAATATTAGGGTCCAACCTCACACTCTCATACTGGGCAATTTCAGCTACCCTTCCATTAACTGGGAGAACTACTCATGTACCAATACCCTTGCCCAACATTTCCTGGAATGCATTAATTCCAATGCACTGGACCAGCTTGTTCTTACCCCCACTAGAGGTAGTAACATCCTTGACCTGGTCATTACTAACATGGGTGACTGTTACTCTACACCACTAGTCAACTGCTCCCTGTTTAGATCCAACCACAAACTAATCACCTTGGAAATCCACATCCCCTCCACCACCCCTGCAAAGGTAACCACCATGAAAAACTTCTCCAAAGCTAACTTTGGGCTCATAAACACAGAGGTGGCTAACTACATGGCACCCGTGCAAATGGAGATCAGTTGCTTGACTGCCGAATCATACAACAATACACTACACGAACACGTACACAAATGCATGGATTTTGCCATACCCAATAGAACCAAGATGCTCTCCTCCATAAAAAGGAAGCCAATTTTGTGGCCCCTTGATAAACAAACTCTACAATAGAAGGAGGAAACTGATGCAGAATAAGGTGAAGTCCAAAGACTGGAAAAAATCCCTTATCAGCCTCAACAAAAAGTTGAGATCCCTCATCAAATCCTCTAAAGCTATGAAAACAGAATTGCAGCAGATAGTAAAGACAACCACAAGGCCTTCTATAGTTATGTAAAGAATCTCCATGGCAATGCCCAGGTTT
This sequence comes from Protopterus annectens, assembly GCF_019279795.1. NCBI lineage: Eukaryota > Metazoa > Chordata > Ceratodontiformes > Protopteridae > Protopterus > Protopterus annectens. The sequence continues at coordinate 1,783,200,058 of NC_056733.1, read as the reverse complement.
GCTCTGAGATACTGCACAATGATACCTCCTATACCAAGCCAACAGATATTGCCAACATACTGGCCAACAGATTCAGTTCCAACTTTACCCCTCTCACCCCCCAAGGGACCAGTCACAATACCAGTATATTGCCAGGCACCCATTATTACTGCTGTACAGGTTAAAACAGCATTGTCCAAGGCCAAGAATACAGCTTCTATGGGACCTGACAATATCCCTGGCTGTGTTCTACATGAACAACAGAGTGAACTGGCACCTCACCTGTGTGCTCTGTTCAATCACAGCCTCACCTCAGGCTTTGTCCCTATGGAATGGTGCACTACTACAGTCATCCCTCTTTATAAAGGAGGAGCAACTACAGACCCTGGGAACTATTGCCCCATTAGCCTGATCAGTCTGATATACAAAGCTATGGAATGCATCAATCATGGACCTAATAATCAAGGATATAGGGAATCTCCAAACTCTGGATCCCACACAGTTTGGTTTTCTGAAGGGTAGATCATGCCTGCTCAACTTGGTTGACTTCTTTGAGTCAGTCACCAGAGCTCTGGATGAAGGCAAGGTGGTTCATACAGCCTACCTTGATCTGGCCAAGGCCTTTGATACCATTCCCCACTCAGGAATCATAGGAAAAACTCACTAAGCTAGGTATCAACCCTTATATCACTAGGGGGTTACAAACTGGCTCACAGGTAGAATCAACAGTGTAAAAGTAGCTGACTCCAAGTCAGACTGCCGACCAGTCATGAGTGGAGTCCCACAGGGTTCAGTCCTAGGTCCTCTCCTGTTTGTTATCTGCTTCTCTCAAGTCCAGGCTAACATGAAGCGACTCTGACTGACAAAGATCACAGACAATTGCAAGTTGGAAGCTACAGAAATCCCAATCCCTCCACACCACACACTCCAGTGACCTCAACCTCATTACCACAATCAAAAGAACATGCTGGAGGGACAGATTCATAACCCCGAGACTGCCCATGCTATGGAATAGACTTCCCATACACATCTAGCAGAGCACCTCACTGGCCCTCTTCAAGAGAAATCTTGATGAGTGGATGGGAAATAGAAAATTCATCCCAGGGATCACTCCAGTGGCTTTACTCGACAGAGGCACTGGGAACTAAGGTTGGGTGGCACGATGCCAGCGTAATCCTATGGGCTAAGCTTGTAAAGGTTCCAGGGCCATTAGCCTAGTACACGCCTATGAACCTATGAACCTATAAATACCAAGCAGGTTGTCAGCACCCACACTCCAGCTCCCACACATATCAAGCACACAACAACGAAACCCACATATGTGGAGGTACTCACTAGAAGTATATCAAAACAGCAAACACCTGCCAAGTGCAAATCTTTTGTACATAATAGGGTCCCAACAGCACACACTACACATAATAACACACACATCAGTGTCTCATCCAATAAACCTCTAAGACAGAACATATCTGAACCAAATGTCTTGGTCATAGGCAACTTCATAGTGAGACACACAGATGTCCCCCTCACTAGGCTGGACAAGGAAAAGGTCACAGTTGGCTGCCTGTCTAGTGCCAGGATCTGGCAAATCTTGCAAGCACTCAAGTCTCTCAACAACGAGTACTGTTATGACTCTGCCATAGTCCACTTTGGAGTGAATGACTTGAGACATACCTCACTGGACTATATGAAGAGAGACATGATGCAGCTTTCAGATTATGTGTCCCAGGCAGGTATGTCCCTATCCCTAAGCAGGATTCTTCTCTCACCCAGGATGATGCCACAGTACAAACAAAAAATGATTGACTTCAACAATTGGCTTAGCTTCTGGTGTCAGTCCAGGGTGATCCAGTATCTGACAGCCTGGAATGATATGGTTGACAGACCAAGTTACTTTGCCAGAGATGGTCTTCACCTCTCGCCTCTAGGCTTTAGGTTGCTGTCAAAGGTACTTGCCTCCCCCATAGTGTCTTTTTAGGCAATGTCATAAGAACAAAATTCCAGTTGTAAAAATATCCTCCAGAAACAAACTCAGGGTTATGCTGCTTAATGCTAGGAGTCTAAATCAGAAACTGCACTCACATGAGCACTTCTCACCCTGGAAGATTCTATCTGCACAGTCACAGAGACATGGTTCAAGGCCTCAGCCAGTATCCTGGTTATGCAGGGCTATAATGCCTTCCAAATGTTCAGACCACAAAACGAACATGAAGAAAACAAGGGAGGAGGAGTATCCATCTTCATTAAAGAGAAATACACCTCTAGAGTGGTTAAACAGTACGACTCCCTAGAGTTACTCCAAGTCCAACTAACTGTAGGAAAGACCCCCGCCCTCCATGTCATTGTTAGCTATAGGTCCCCCACCATGAACCAAGAAAACCACACAGCCTACCTGGACCTACTTGAGTCACTTTCAGTACAGCCAAATACCCTGGTCATGGGTCACTTTAACTATTCTTCCATCGACTGGGTAACATATATGAGCACAAATGTGCTCACCCAAAGGCTCCTGGATTTTGTTGACACAAATGCTATGGAGCAGATAGGCAGCACCCCCACAAGGGGCTCTAACATTTTTGACATAGTGCTCCTCAACATGGAGGATTGCTGCACCACCCCATGTGTCAGGACCTCCCTTTTAAAATCCGATCATAAATCAGCCTTTTTCAAAGTAACGATTGTACCTGACCCTGCCTCAGGAGCAAAAAGGTTAACAAATTTTTCCAAAGCAAACTACCGCCTACTGAACAACAGCATCAGTAGGTTCAGACCCCCTGCCAACACTTGACAGCAATGACCCCTATGCTGAGCTGTACACAAATGTCCTGTATAAACACCTATATAAATGTATAGACTCAGTCATACCGGAACAGATCAAATTAAGATCATCACAAAAAAATAAGCTGCCCAGGTGGACACCAAGCATGAACAGGTTATACAATAAGAGAAAGAAACCTCTATCAAAAAACAAGAGGGAATGGTCCCACCAAAGGAAGAACTCCCTCCAAATCATAAACAAGCAGATTAGACATCTTGTAAAGTCTTTTAAAGCTAATTACAAAAATAAATTAGCATCCCTCGCTGAGGAAAATCACAAAACCTTCTTTAGCTATGTCCAAAATCTAAAAGGGAAGGCCCAGCTTTGTGCTGAACTAGCTGTGGATGGTACCACATATACTGAACCTGAGGACACCACCAACCTGCTAGTGGACAGGTTTGGCAAAAACTTCACCCCTCTGTCCCCACCAATCATACCCCATAACATACCTGTCACCAGTCCTCTGCCTAGTATCTCCAGAGAACAGGTCATAGCCATACTCTCCAAGGTCAAAAATACAGCCTGTATGAAACTGGACAACATCTCAGACTGCCTATTAAAATGTCTAAAACAGGAGTTAGCAGAACTGCTGAGCATGCTCTTCAATCTCAGTCTAAGCACTGGCTTTGTCCCAGCTGAGTGGAAAACAACAACTGTAATCCCCTTACACAAAGGCAGTCCCTCAACCAACCACAGGAACTATAGAACCATAAGTCTAACCAGCCTTATCTGCAAGGCCATGAAAAGAATCTTCATGGACATTATCAACAAGGATAGAGGCAACCTTCAAACTCTTGACCCGACCCAGTTTGGCTTTATTAAGGGTAGATCTTGGCTGCTAAACCTGGTGGACTTCTACAAGAATGTCACCAAGACCCTGAATGAAGGCAAAATAGTTCACACTGCCTATCTTGACCTAGCCAAGGCCTTTGACACAATCCCTCACTCAGGCATCATTAAGAAGCTTGCCCAACTGGGGATTAACCCTTACTTCACTAGATGGGTTGCCAACTAGCTCATAAACAGAACACATGCAGTCAAAACTGGGGAGCAAACCTCTACTACCAGACTTGTTACCACTGGTGTTCCACACGGATCTGTGCTAGGCCCACTACTGTTTCATATTTATTTTTCAGAAGTCCAGGCAAAAATAGATGGCCTATAGCTTACCAAGTTTGCTGATGACTGCAAACTGGGTGCAATCATCAAATCCTCTAAAGATGTCAACATACTACAAAATGGGTTTACACAGACAAATGATTGGTGTCAAAGCCATGGACTTAAACTAAATGCAAAAAAAATGCATTACCATCCTCTTCAGTAAAGGAGAAACCCCTGCAAATTGCAACATTAATAATATCAACCTAAGTTCAAAGCCAGTGGTGGCAGATTTAGGAACATAAGTTGATAATCTTGATTTCGATCATCAGGTGTCCACGGTAGTAAGGAAGGTCTTTTATGTTGCACATCTCATAAGCAAGGGTATAGCATCCAAAGCTAAGTAGGTTATAAGTCCCCTGTACTTGGCTTTCATCAGACCAATAATAGAGTACAATGCTCCCTTCAGTATGTACCTCACCAGACATCTGCAGCAACTGAAGATACCTCAGAGGTTTCTCACTAAGACAATTCAGGGCCTACAACACATGACCTACACAGAAAGACTGAAGGCCCTATCACTTTACTCAGTATCATACAGACTGCTTAGAAGTGACTTGTGCCTGGCCTACAGAGCAGTTTCAGACCCTACCTAGATGAAGCTGCTGCACATACGCAAATCCAGTGGGCCAAGATTCACTCGCTCTAGGGATCTTAAGTTAGCCTGTAATATTAACAGGACATGCTGGAGAGACAGATATATCTCCCAGAGGTTGCCACTCCTTTGGACCAAACTCCTAATTCATGTAAAACAGAACTCCTCAATGACCCTATTTAAGCATAATATGGACATTTGAATGGGAAACCATAACTCTTTACCAAGGGTTGCACCTATGTCCCACTTAGAAAGGGGCAGATGGTACTGATCTTAGATTCCCATGCAAACATAGACTATATACCTTGGTCCATAAGGGAACAAGGATATAACATGGCTAGGCTTGTACAAGCCTTAGGGCCAATAGTCTAGTAACCTCCTATGAACCTATGATCCTATATGTTTGTCTAAGACAGTCCTGCAGGGATCACCATTTGGCCCAATTATACTTAACTGATTGCTTCCAGTCTTCCATACAAATAACTGCTGAATATCAAAACAAACAGATGACAGTAAAAACTGACTTTTAAACAATCAGTAAGGACACAGAAGTTGTAAACAAGTATCTTAATCTGATCAGCATGTGGGCATTAGCAAGGGGCTTGGAATTTAACACAAAAATGCAATGTTATGTCACATGTCAGTGTACAAATGACAGATCCAATAGTAATTGTTTGTTATGACCTGGAAGCAGTAATAAAAATAATAGAACTGAATCTTATCTTATACAACTACAGATCAAATGCAGTAACTGCTTTAGCAAATACAGTATTAGGCCTACTCATCAGACATAGATTTGGGTAGACAAATAAACTATTAGGCCAACTTTTCAGACACAGATTTGGCTAGACAAACTATTAGGTCTGTTGTTCAGACACAGATTTGAGAAGACAAATAAACAATTAGGCCTATTCTTAAAAGACCTATTTTGGTAGACAAACTATTAGGCCTACTTTTCAAAGTCTTCCACAGATTAAAGTGTTAGCCCGATGATGGATACCAAAATCTATTCCTGATGTAAAGCACTGACAGATGACAATAATAAAGCAGAACTGAGCTAAATCACACAGTTAAAAAGGTTATGCTTTTTACAAGCTCAGTCCCTACACTATGGAATGGGTTTCCATCTAGCATTCGATCTATAAGTAACATCTACAGCTTACTCTGAGTAAGAGAATGTAAACATGAATTTAATGCTAATGAGTTTGTATTCCCTGAATGACTTTGATCTAGAATACAAGAAAATTTAAGTTTTTCACTACACCTTTCATAACATTTAAAACACGATGTAATATGAGAAAATATTGTCGAGATATAGAATAAGATTTCTGGACAGACTGAAGAGAACCAGCATCTGTCCTAATAAAAATCAAAGTAAATGTAATCAAATACAAAACTCTAAGGATCCACAGTAAAACTCTTACAAGGAATACTCAATATACTCAATAAATATCTTAGTTTAATAAACTTCAGACTTGCGTCATACTTCCGCTTTATTACCTTTACTCTTACTACTCACCAGCAAAGAATGAGGTTCTGTAACAATAGTACTGTTTTAAATAACATTTGAATGCTTATATACATATATTGCAGGTGTACGTTTTTTTTTTTTTTTTTTTTCAATTTCTGGTTTAATATTCAATACTTTTCAAGACTGCCATATGAAAAAGCAATTGTTCATTTAATTCAGTGGTTAAAAAGTATTAGCCTTTCAATACTTCAGTGATGACAGTTTTAATCAAATCAGTCATAAATGCACTTTCTCTTTTAGTTTCCACAAAGCACGACCCTTAAAGCATCATTAGAACACTTAACACACTACCTAAATTGTTCTTAAACTACAAAAAGACATACATTAGGAGAATTAAACATAAAAGAAAACCCTAAGTTTATCAAATGGGGCATCGACTAAGCCTTGTGAAACATAAATCACAAATGGTTTTAAGCAGTTGCAGCTGTACACAAAAGCTTTTTAATATTTCAAGACTTTAAGTGTGAAATGCTCAAATGATATTCTTGTCTTTGGTCTCTAACTCTTCAGATAACTCACTCTGCAGTTCACTGTATATATGGAGGTAGGCTAGCATAGAATAAATCAAGGTTCTATTCACAAATATACCCCTGCTTAGAATTAATCAGGATTCTAACAATAAATATATCCTTTTTGCTCCTTTCACCAAACTGTGTACAAACACATATTACTCACATAAAATATAAAAGCACTGTGTCCAGAAGCTGTGTGAATAAATAACAGACAGATTCAGACCTCATGAGAGATGCATTTTTAAAGTAACTGTTTGTGGATCAGCTGTCAAAAGAATTCAGAGTGCAACAAAGACTCACCCCTCCAATGAATCCCTGCTGCTGCTGCCATATTCGGGACATAGAGATCATCAAATTAGGTTGAATACAGAGAGGTTAATCTTTTTTCTAATTGGTCACAATTTTGGTATCAGGCCAATGCAAGCAAAAAGGAGGGAAGAATAATACTTGAGGATGATGAATATCAAAATAAAGTAAAATGGAAATGAATACCATTTCAAGCTGCTATATAAGTGGAAGTAACAACTTCATTGTTTATTACCACTAAGTATCCATCTTATACTCCATGAAGCCATGATGAAACATGCCAGCTATGTATAGTTTAAGAATGAGGCTGTTAAATTAACAGCATATGATAACTACAACTGACACAGAAAGAGAAGGGTTAGCAACAACACTTCCTAAAATGTGATCAGTACACTACCATGTCACACTGTTTACCATGACCTTATAAAAAGCAATTAGCTTCTTCAGTATATCTTATTTAAAGAAGTTCTGGGTACCTCTTTATACAGCGAATATACAGTAGTTTGCAATCATAATTCTAACCTTTTCTTTGGCATAATAGTGTGGTGATAACCTCAGAACAGAAGTGTTTATTACATGGTACTGTCTTCATTCTATCTGCTGTATCAATTAATATGGTATACTTCTTTAATCAAGTTCCATAATATACACATAGCATGGCTACTCAGAAATTTTTCTGTTTCACATTTTCATCTGACAGCATACTCATATAATGCTGTTTATAGATACATGGTGCTTGCCCAGACAGGGCAGTCAAAAACCATGACATAATATAACAACTCAAACAACTCTGATCAACATTTTAATTTAGGGAACAATCCTACTCCTTATGAGGTAGTTAAAAAGATAATATTACACTTGTAAGTCTCCCATTTAAAAAAGAATGGATGAAAAGGCTTGCTCTCACATTGGTCCAGCAACCTAGAACTACCTACCTAAAGAAATTAAAGCAATATCAGCAATTAAGGAATTCAAAGTAACTCTGTGCAGCACCTCATCAGTGAATCCAGCTGCAGATGCTGCAAAGATAATGTTTAATACAGTGCCACCATTATTATTACATCATTGTAAATATTATTGTATAAATTAATGTGAATGCTGAAATTTCTCTTCTCTGTTCTAACTATAATATAACTGATCTAATCAATAATGTACTATATTCACAATATTAAACAACTAAATGAATGCTTCTCAAGAGCCCAGGCCATGGCTGAAAGGGGTAAATGTTCCAGCCTGTCTATCCCGTCAACAAATAGAAAATGAATATATAAATAAAACCAGAGAAATGTCTGTCACTTATTACTGATCCTATAGCGTAAACATCCATACATAACGGGAACAATTATTGGTCCCAGTTACTTTCTCAAATACATACTTTTTAATCACTTCCACAAAATTTTGACAGAATTCTAAAAAAATGTATCACCACAGAAGGTCTGCATCTCACAATTTAACTTTACTACTGAGTTCCGCTGTGGCGACCCCTAACCGGGAAAAGCCGAAAAATACAACAACAACAACTAACATAACATGAATCCAGTTTACTCACATAATCATTACGGTGTCCATATCAAATATTCAACTAACAATAATATTAACCAGCAGTATAATAATACAGAACAAACTGCTTACATCAGCATATATCTTCACAAATAATATGCCTCATATGCCTACTGTCATGTTCTACTCTCCAATAATTACGCATTTCTCAGTCTGCAATATAGTTAATTAATATAACTAATCTCTACTTGTAAAACAATATACTTCAAATAAATACATACAGTAAGGGTACAGTAGCCAAATATATATTTACATTTTGTGCTTCCAAGTGTGCAAATATTTCATATAATACTTAAACGTAGTTAGCAAACCTCTATATATTTTTAACGTTTTTCTAAAACAATATTCAGGCAAATCCAGACTTCACAACACATATAATAATCAGCATTATTTTACACTAACTTATACATATAAAATATACATTTTAAAGTATTTTAAAGTATTCACACAAATTTTTAACCCAATTTATATACTCTTGTGGTAGTTCTCTGTATTGCAGCTTGTAGTATATATATATATATATATATATATATATATATATATATATATATATATATATATAAATATATATATCAAGAAAAAACAAAATGCCATACTCGTGGTGGAAAACAAAGAAAGCTGGAGACTCTGAAGTCTAAAATCACTCTTTAATCTATAAAATACATATAACAGTCAAGCACTTTCATCCCACAAATAATGGAACTTCCTCAGAACCTTTAAAGTAATCACATCAATTTAAGTAGTCTCCAACCCGTCATGCAACTTAAAACACATTTAAAAAAACATGTTTAAAAACATCTAGTATGTAAAAATATAAACACTCTTGAACAACTGTTACAAACTCAAAAATACATTCAAATAAACAATCCTAAAACTAAAACTCTTTGATGAAACCTATAAGACCTGAACCCTCGTCTTTAATACAGGGGTTATAGATATGTTATCATTAATGCCAATAAATAACTGTGGCATTAAGTCTAAGCCGCCACCTTAATTAGCTTCTTTCAATCATATTCTCCCAAACCCCCCCCCCCCATACTTCTTTTTATTATCTCTTATATCCCAAATAAAAAGTTATTGAAAGGCTGGGTACAGAACAAAGTTTGTAAAGTGCATTATTTTGGTTTTCTCTCTCAGTGGCATACAAATGCTCTTATATACATTTCCGTAATGATCTTACTGTCTTTCCAATATAGAAAAAAAAAAAACACACATGACATATGGCAAGATAGACTAACCTCCTACTGGCATAATTCCCCCTGGCTAACCTCACGTGTTGTGGGGGGTTCCCAATAACAACACTATTGCCATGGAAAATAAATTTACAATAATTCCACATTCCACATTTACCATATCAAATATGAATAAAGAGAGAGAAAGAAACAGAGGAAAGAAGTAAATGGGGTAAAAACTGCATCCTTTCTCAACAGATAATATACACTGTACGAAACACAATTTGTTTTCAACTCATACACTATGTATGCTTCCACCCAATTACAGTATATACCACCTTCATAATTAACAAGCTAGTGAAATTATAGTACTGTACTATCTAGTAACAAACAATTGTTAGTTAATTCTTTTAATAGTTATATCCTACCAATAATTCACAATTATCAAATTATGTGTACACTTTATGTCTGGCTTTGATTAAAATAATTAAGCTGTTTATAGCCAATCTGTTCTCCGTGTTATAGCCTGATTCATCCTCAGTAGACATACCTCACAATCCTTTATAGCATCTCCAAAATTACTCTACAAATGACATCTTTGAGCACTTAATACATGGAAACTGCTTTGAATTAAATTCTTTAAACTACAAGAAATTACTTTTATTAAGCTTATTCCAAGGTGTCAGTCAGGGAAGCAAAGGGATTTTGATTATATTTTCACTGAATATGAAAGGAAGCAAAAGTGTTCAAAATATTTGTTCAAATGACGAGTCTTTGGCTCAGTAAAATTA